>NC_086066.1:7053500-7377500 GCF_947568885.1 Cydia strobilella | reverse complement strand
AGTAGCATCTTTATACGTCCGTTTTGTTTTGATTAATAAATTTAGCTATGAGGAAGATATCGGATAAATGCGTATTTAACTAATATTAATAAATAGTAGGTATTGGTACAATATACGTTTATTTTACAAGGAAATACCGTTTTGTACTTTAAATATAAAATTATTGTTATATATTTTAACGGTTTAAAATATATTACATAATAATTTAACCGTAACCTAGTCTCTAGTGGTGTTGCCTATGAAGCTAGAGGGCCTAGATTTAAATCCCGGGTCAGTTATCTGCGGCTTACTATACGTAGCCGTATCTCCATTTACATAAGTACTTGTCTGTATATCGTCATCTAGAACCCAAACCACAAGCTTTACCAATTGGTACCATACTATTCAATGTTTTTAACATGGTTTTTTGCATCACCGCAAAAATGTTGTAAAACTCGATTTGACTACCATTTTCGTAGTTAAACCAAAATAGGCAGTTAATTCTAGATCTGCAGGTGTTCCAATGTGGTAAAAACAGGAAGCCACGCAACATTTGAGCCGATATCCTTCCTACAGCCTTGAATCTATATTTGGCTGACGGTTGACACATGTGGTATCCGAATCTTTTGCCGTTCATCATTAGTGACAACCGCATTTAGTATATTTGTGCCATTTTCAACCAAAAGGGTACTTACTGTCGTTTGTCAGTAAGGCGCTATTTATATAATTAGAAATCAACCTTATTGACAAGCGACAATGTGGTACCTTTTGATTGAAAACGTCACATCTATAGACGTCATCTATAAACGTCTAATCTCTTAGGATTCACATTTAACTGATACACGAGCGCTTTTGTCACAATTAAACACTGAAATCTGACTTATGAGTCACACGCACTTAGCCGCCTCCATACAAACGCAGTTACGCTCTCATTTTAAATTAAAACGAAATTCTGATATACCATGAAATATGACATGGATATTCAAGTTTCAAGTAACATACATCTGTCTGGTAAGGTGCGTTGGGGTAAAATTTAAAGGGTTGTACATGCGGGGTAAGATGAAAAGTCGCCCGTAATTTTATGTGACTTAAATTCGACACAATCTATATTTTAAAATAACTTGTCCCTTTAAATGATAAGTTCTCACAATACATGATCGTTAGTTTGATTAAAGCACATCAAAGCATCAACAATCAACAAGTCATTGCAACCGCCATATTGCCCATGCGCATCCTTCTGCTTAAGCGCCGATAATTTTTACATAATTTTAAACCCAAATTACATGTAATAAGGTTGGAAATGCAGCGGAGATCAATAGTCACTTGCGTTATATTAAAATTATGAATGCACTTGATTCTGAAGACCAACAAAAGACGTAACGTACTCTGGTTTAAATAACTATGAGAGTTAAAGGGTTTTGAACCTTAATTGTATAGGTTTTAGGTGTGGTTTGTATATTGATTTGTTAACAATAGGATGGGGTATTGATTTTTAAATGTCTTTTTTATTGAACACTTAATCAACCTGTATAAATAATAAGGTTTTTAGTTACTTAAGGAATCCAACATTCTTTTCGTATTCGTAATATACCTATTTCAAGATATATGTATATTCGCCTTGGTATTTTACAAGCTCGACAAAATGGAGTAATTTAAAAAAAATAATTTAAAAAAAAACTTAATTTCCACAAACCGAGGATTCCTAATAAAAAACCAAAATCCGAGCGAAAGCTTAATTTTTTTTAAATACTAGGCATTTTAGTCAGTCTAAAACTAAAACATAAAACCCAGTAAAAAAGCGAACTGTGTGCTTATTAGCAGCGCGCACAGACATGAATAAAACTAAGTGAGGGAGTGTCATTCTAAACGTCATTAATAGAAATTTTACATTAATGAAGACATTGCCAATTTACACACTTTGTTATTACAAATGCAGAGTTAGCTTGGTCCGACTGAAGTCACGTATTCCGTTAGTACAGTTTAACGGCATTCGTTGAGAATCCGCAACTCCCCTTGCCGTTATAAAAACCACCCTTGTGATAAGAAAACGGTAAGTGCACCGAATGCAGCCATTGTTGGGCGAGGCTGCGCGCGCGCTGGCGAGAGGAGCGGGAGCGGGAGCGGATACTAGAGCCCGCGAAGTAACTTGATTATATTATTACTAGCCTCTGCCCGCGATTTCGTCTGCGGGATGATGAATAATAGATAAAAACTATCCTAGTTATAAACCGAAATAAAAAACAAATTAAAATATTTTCATAGAAAGTAATTTAATTTGTTCTTAGAGTATCCTAGTTATGCCCTTTCTCGGGCCTCAAACTGTCTCCATACTAAATTTCATCTTAATCGGTTCAGCGGTGTAAGTGTGAAGACCGTGAAGGGCGTGAAGTGGTAACAGACAGCCAGATTTTGCGGTTTGGGATAAGAAATAACACAATTTTACACAATTTTGACAAAAAAATATTATCTTATCTTAACTATAAGTTTTGGGGCAACATACTCGTATTCATACTCATATTTTTTTAACTATGGTACCTGAAGCTACATAATCTAATTACAGAAATAGATATACCTTATCCTATTGTAAGTACACAGTTTCAGAGCAATTTAGCTAGTCGTTTTAAAATGAGAGCGGAACTACGTTTGTATGGAGAACCATTCTTCCCGGAGACCCTTAATGTAAAGAATGTTTTGCAAACTTGTAGTTGGTAAATCGCTTTCGCTTATAAACCCGCTGCCGTCACTGTAGACCCGCCTAAAAGTCGTCCAACGACAGAAATCCTGCTCCGAGTTCAACCCTCGGTGTCGCTAACCGTTGAAGTTGATGTTTTACTCATTGTCGACGACTATATACACTGATAAAAACTTCGCTCAATTGTAGACGATAAACCGTTTAAAAAAATCAATTCATGCTATCTTTCACTTGGATATTCCGGATACAGTCTGGCAAACCAAATTTGTCAGTAAATAAGAACAAAAAAAACCGGCCAAGTGCGAGTCGGACTCGCCCACCTATGGTTTCGTACTTTTTAGTATTTGTTGTTATAGCGGCAACAGAAATACATCACGGTTCATGAGATACAGCCTGGTGAGTGACAGACAGACGGACAGTGGAGTCTTAGTAATAGGGTCCCGTTTTTACCCTTTGGGTACTGAATCCTAAAAACTATACTCATAGAAGTCAAACCAAGATTAAGAAAAGCCTGCAGAGATTTTGACAGCACACGCAGTGCATGTGTTATTTTAAACGTCAAACTTCTATGAAATTATGACGTAAATAACACTTTTCTTGGTCTAACACTACCTGTCTTTTGGGTGCTTGTACTTGCGTAAGACAAAGACAGTATGGTTATCTCTATCTGTTTGAAATGAGACACATGTCCAAATTATACTAAAAATTTACATTTTGATTGGCCATTCTACCGAATCTGCCTAATCAAACTTATTTATTTATCGTATGGCAATTTTATTTTACACTGTTCATTTATTAACTAGTTTATAATCTAAATCTACATTTGTCCAAGTAGGTCAAATCAAACTTTAATTTTAGTACACAACCAGATTGCTATCAGAGCTTGCGGCAGAGCTTTAAAAAAAATGTAAAAGTTCTAAGTTCTAGAGTTAGACCAAGCTAAATGAGGGCTATCGCGTATGAATTCGCCGCTAGGGGCGCTAGTGTAGATGGTGGTCTTTTCCATAGTTCGAAATGTCTAATGTCACTTGTCACTTCAATGACTGACAGCTGTTCTTTAGTCTTTTGGACCACCATCATAATGTCCTCCTCGCCGTGTCCGACGACGGCGACTCCAACCGTTTTTAATGGGAAACATGGAACGCTCTAATGTGGCTTGCGAAGCCAAACTTGGTTTAGAAGATGCGATTACATGCTACGCAATGGAGCTGGCCGGCTGAATTGTAGGTGTAGGTGTACGAAGGCTTCGGGCGCGTCTTACGGAGATGGCGCTTAGCATCCAAGTCTTCTAAGCGCCGCTGCTCGTATTGCTCTACACTTTTATGAACAGTTGCGCGCCATACCGTTCTACACATCAGTCATAATTTCATAGAAGTTTGATGTTTAAAATAACACTTGTCCAGTCTGGGCCACTGTGCTATCAAAATCGGTGCCAACTTAGCTTGGTCTAACTCTAATTCTGTTTTCTTTTTGTCTATAAATGAGATCAATGTTTGAAAAAATTATTGTCATTACACTTTTATATGCTGCAACTGTTAAAATTAGTTGAATAACGATTCAAAATCATCATTGAATTGAAGAAAATCCGTAAGTGACCCTAAAAAACAAGAAAGTTTCCGTTAAAAAATCAAAACGGTTATTCAAAAACCGATACTAATGAATGCGGGACACCCCAACCCTATTTTGTGTGATAAATATTGATCGTGTAACCGATTTGCTTGTTAAACGTATTACCTATTGTAAATAATGCACATAATTCAATAAAAAGCTAAATTCTTTGAGCGTCTTTTACGTAATAAAGGGAGGCAATGATTATGTTAATGACATTTACATCTAGTTCTTTAATATTAACAGAATTCTAGCGATATGGCTACAGAATGGAGTATGGAGTAAGTATGTACCGTTTACCTACCAAAATAAGTAACCATCAAATTGATTTAATTATAATCAAAAACGTTTGAGTTTGAAATGCGCTTAATCTATAATTCGGGTTTTTAATTACAGCATACCTGATTTTCAAATTATGGATTATTTATTTATTTATCATTAAATTTTAAGGGCCCTCCACATTCGTGCGCGAATCGCGACGCGAAGCCGGCGCTAATCAGCGAAATCGACTACACACTCGCGTTCGCGCCTTCGCGCCGCGTAGTCAATAAACATAAACAGCCAAGGGGGTGTCACTTCGCAGTTTAGGTACATTTGGCCGGCGCGCCTCCCGGGCAGGCGTATGGCAATGGGCTGCTGCTCGACTCGCGCAAAATTGAAAATACATAATGCCTTCGAAACTGTTCGAAACCTAAATCTATAGATATTGTTCTGTTTACGGATGTCTGAATAAACGGAAGAACTAGAAAGCAGAAATTTTTTTTTTTAATTCCGTACTATATTGACCGATTATTTTCAAAGGAATAAGTACTTCTGTGGCGTACCTACTTCCGTGAGAATCAGACGTACTACCTATATATCCGGTTAAAAAGATTATGTTTACAGAATCAACGTTTGTAGTTCCTACATATTTATCTTAAAAATAATAAATCAGTAGGTATAGGTACAAAAACTTGTCAAGTGACAACCCCGTGCCGACACTCACAGCTCGGTCATAAAACTGCGGCGCGCAAAGAAGATTCACGGTTCGTGTGCGGTTATAAGTTTCAATTTTGCTTGCAGGCGGCGAGTGTAGGTATAATTTTATACCTAAATCTGACTTTTGTGAAGGAGTGAATTTTATGTACGGTAGTACTATTAGTTATTCTGTGAAACAGCCATTAATGTCGTTATAGAAAAACTTCGCAACAAAACGCGTTTCCGAACGAAACGCAACTTGACAGCTCGATGGAAAAAAAACTAAAGCGCGCGAATCGCATTCGCATATCGCTCAGCTGATTCATAATCTCTGTCTACCTTAAACATTCTCGTTAAAACCCACTTTCCGACTCAAAAAACGTGTATTGCAGTGAAATATCGTGCATGACAATCATTTCCGAGTGTTCGCACGAGAAATTGACCTTAAAATTCGGTTTAAAGCAGTTCTCATAACCTTAAAAACTTTCGATATCTTTTGTTATCTTCGCTGTGAAATAAAACACAATAACGCTAGGTAGGACAGTGGAGAAGGGTTTGGGAGGTAAGGAACTGGTTTTTTCGATTTATTTACGACCCTTGATAGGCGATATTGATGGCAGAGGGTCCCGATGAGCTTAAGGGTAGAATTTTATTGTTGTTAGCTGCACTTTGTTTAAATTTACACCCGTAGTGGGTAATGGTAAGGCTATTTGGATTTTTTGTCAATTAAACCCAGTTTGTGTCTTCGTATCTACTGTGGATTGTTAAAAGCAGGTATAATTTTATAGAATAAGTTAGTACAACCTTATAATAGTATCATCAAAGTATATAATTTATTTATCTGCTTCTTTATTTTATATTATTATTCATTTTATATGCACTCCCTTAATAATTTTTTTTTCAATTGAACAAATTAAAGAAAATTGAATCTTCTTGCTTGAATAATAAGATTGATATTCACATGTATTTTTTTTTATTACTGAATGTTTATTTATAATTGTTTATAATACTTTAGTTGCTTTTGTTATAATAATTAAGTCAGTTTTATATGAACATATAGTAGTTATGAGAGCAAAGTATAAATTAAATTATTTGTGCCATTCTAAATCAAAAGGGTACTTATTGTTGGTTGTCAATAAGGCGCTATTTCCATATAGCTTCAATTTGAAATCAACCTTATTGACAAGCGACAATGTGGTACCTTTTGTTTGAAAATGTCACATTTTTTCTAACACCTAGTAAACATTTTCATTCAAAAGTTAATAAAGTCAATGGTTTTACAAAAAGTGTATGACTTAATTTACTAATAAAGTAAAAAAGTCATTTTGATTATGTTTTTTTGAGAAAAAAAATATTTTTGGTATAAGCTCTTATCGCTGACTGTACTTTCCTTCCCACAGGCAACTAATACTCATCGAGACAATTCTAAAAACCCCAAACACAATTAGGTTGCGTTGTTTTATCACAGAATTTCTATTACTATCTCCTGTCTCCATCGTCAGATCAGCTCGATGGTACCCTAACACTGCATTGTCACCCGTCTTACATTTTTTTTTTTTTAATCTGGTTTTTATGGAGGCTTTGGACACTCTAGGTGAACATGTCAGCCTCATGGGTGGCTATCATAGTTCCCTACTCAAGGGAGAGGTCAAATGTATGCAAATTATCAGCTTCATCGGAAACCGGGAAGTTGGTCAAATTTAAGTTGCAAGATTTGACCCGTACAAACATAGTTACATAGTTGCAAGTTAATAAAAAAATTGTAAAAATAAGGGAAGAATTCTATGTCTTGTCACGCTCCTAAAAAAGTAATATACAAAAAATACAAAGTACAAAAATACAAAATATTTATATTTATTTGCCATTAAATGTGGTATACAATGGTGTTACATTATTAATTATAGAGCCATACATATTTATACTTTAAAAAGCCATGCAAATTGAAAAATTATACTAAATTTAAGTTTAATTGACATTATTATTTTAATCAAAACATGCATTAGGGGTCATCCATTAATGACATCACACGGGGGGGGAGGGGGTCAAGAAAATGTGACATGTTGTGACAAGGGGGAGGGGGGAGTCACAAACTTTGTGACGTCACATTAACTTATTTAAATTATTTTATTCGCTGTACAGTTAAATAACAAGTAGAACGATAATCATATCATATAAGTATTATCGATATCATATCATATAAGTATTAGTATTTAATCATAATTTTGTTAGTTTACTTTATTATGTTTATATATATATATATATATATTATTTGACTTTTTTTGGTTCTATTTCTCGTCATAATTCATGAATCTATCCTGCACCAACATTTATGTCTCTGTTTGACCTAATGGTTGACTGGTAGAGAATGCCTTTTGGCATTAAGTCCGCCATTTGTACATTTTTCTTTGCTTGTGCAATAAAGTTTAAATAAATAAAAAATAGATAGTCGTTTTTAATCGTTTAATTTTCTTTCCTAATCTGTTTTGGTTTATAAAATTACTAATATTTCTTTTGTTAAAAATATTTTGACAAAATATTAATAATACTTAATTCGATTTTCCGATTTCATTGAAAAAATGTGACCTCACACCAGGGGTCAAAAAAACCTCTAAATTCGTGTGACGTAATTAATGGATGAACCCTAAGGAAGCTCAAAACTCACTCTAATTTCCACGTTATCATTCCAGCCTCATCACGGACACGTTCACAATCAACAGCGGCAACAGCGCCAGCAAGCGGCGGCGCGATGAGGCGCTCCTGAGCAGCTTCAAGTATAAGATGAAACCGCACAGCCTCAACCTGTCACCCAAGTCCCCGACGCCGCCCAAACGGAGGTTGGGCTCCAAGGAGAACTGCTCGCCTAATATTGGTAAGTTATAATTGTTTTTAGGGTTCCGTACCCAAAGGGTAAAAACGGGACCCTATTACTAAGACTCCGCTGTCCGTCTATCTGTCTGATGAACCGTGATAGCTAGACAGTTGAAATTTTCACAGATGATATATTTCTGTTGCCGCTATGACAACAAATACTAAATATTTTAAGTGGGGCTCCCATACAACAAACGTGATTTTTTTGCCGTTTTTTGCGTAATGGTACGGAACCCTTCGTACGCGAGTCCGACTCGCACTTGGCCAGTTTTTTATATTCAGGTGGTCGTTATATCAACGTATTTAACATAACCATAACGTTTGGCAAAAGTATTCATTGCCATACTCTGTTCCAGGTCTCTCATACGAAAACAGGATAGAGTCAAGAGACTTCTCACTCACCCCAAAACCTTTCAAAAGCCAACACACATATGAGAACCAGAAGTCACCGTTCAATCCGCCACCAAGAAAAGCTCTCGGAGAACTCCAGAACTTCTCACCAAAATTCACACCGACATCTTCTCCGCCACCGAAAAGAGACTTAAGCTCTCTCACCCGCTCTCCGCTCTTTAAGCTGCTTGATACACCAGTGTTTGAGTCTCCGGTGAGCAGCCAGCGGTCTTTCAAGAAGATTAGCAGGATCTTCGAGGAGCGGAGCCGGTTCAAGATGGAGAGTGAGAAGTTTGAGGAGGAAACTAGGGCTCCATTCCAGTTTGAGCAAGAGAACTGGACTGCGACTAAGGTGAGATGTCATTTTAGCACGTCAAAAATTAGTTTAAATGGGTTACTCACATAATTATTAAGTCGAATAAACGCTCGACATGTTTCGATCCGTTTTTAGGGTTCCGTACATAGGCACATTTGGATGTCGATTTGCGGAAAATGCTCAGCAAAACTAACTAACTAGGGTTCCGTACCCAAAGGGTAAAAAACGGGACCCTATTACTAAGACTCCACTGTCCGTCTGTCTGTCTGTCTGTCTGTTCGTCTGTCCGTCTGTCTGTCACCAGGTTGTATCTCATGGACCGTGATAGCTAGACAGTTGAAATTTTCACAGGTGATGTATTTCTGTTGCCGCTATAACAACAAATACTAAAAATAGAATAAAATAAATATTTAAGTGGGGCTCCCATACAACAAGGACCTCTTGGACTCTGACTATAATATATTAACATAACTTTAATATTACATATTAATAAGTTATATTTCTCATTTCCAGTTGGACTTCACAGACGTCCTCCAAACGCCATTTAAAGAAAATTTTAAGACTGAAGACACTGTCGTCCCTGAAAAGGAGGAATTAGACCCGGAATTCGACACACTCCACGACTTAGAGGAAGAATTTGATAATCACACATTCGATCAATGCAACGAGTATGAAATCATCTCCACCGATAGCCCGGATATCATATCTAGAGGCCGGAATCCTTCCAACAGGAAAATAAATGGAAGCTTCGTCTTTGGAGCACCTTTAGTGGACACCGAACAGTCAACTTCCTTCAACGGGCCAGCGAGAGCCTTAAACTTTGAGGACAACTTCGAATTCCCATCGCCGTGCATCAAGAAAAGCTCAAGTTCCGGTTCGGTTAAAAAATCTCTCAAATTCTGCGAGACACCGACGAAGGACTCCATGAAGAGGATATTCACTTCGGAAAGCACTACTTCGATGGAAAGCGGATTTGTATCCGAATTTGATGATCAACTTTTAGATATCGAAGAATCGAACTCTCCTAAAGTAGCTAATTTTGATAATTTGCTATCCGGACAGATTAAGAATAATGTTATAAGTAATGTAAAGCAACCGCTGTATCGGAGTAAAAGTTTTAACCCGGCCCAGTCGAAAGCGAGGGTGTCTCTGCTGTCCATATTGGAGTCTCCGCAGAAGAGGAGTCAGAAGAGAACGGAGCCAGCGGAGGGCGGGGAGAGTAAGAGGAGGAAATGCGAGGAAACAAGGCCGGTGCTGCAGCGGTGCTTCTCTGAGAATAATGCTTCGATTATGTCCGCTTTAGAGCGATGTGAGTATACTTATTTTATTAAGTAGAAAATATTAGCCATGTTTGTCTGTCTGGCCGTCCGCGGCATAGCCAGTATAAGACGAATAAAGTCTAAGGAAAAAACGTGCCTCGGAAATCAAGAAAAAAAATTTCTCGGATAGATGGCGCTACCAACTTGTCTATTCTCGGCTAGATGGCGTTGACGGT
Source organism: Cydia strobilella (assembly GCF_947568885.1). Classification (NCBI taxonomy): domain Eukaryota; kingdom Metazoa; phylum Arthropoda; class Insecta; order Lepidoptera; family Tortricidae; genus Cydia; species Cydia strobilella. The sequence continues at coordinate 7,367,195 of NC_086066.1, read as the reverse complement.
GTCGTTTAATATTTAACAATTTTAACACATCAGTGAAAGAACATGGGTCAAAATCATATATAAATAATAAATACAAATAAAAAAATCATTTATCCATATATTTATAATTTTTTTGATATTTTTATACATTTTCATTTTTAGTTCTAATCCTGTGTCGATAGATGGCAGTAAATTAACTGTGACTACAAAATTTACTATGACAGTAACCATCTGTACTATCTATTCTCTTTGTTCTTATTTAAACCAAGCTTTTATTTTTATTAATAAGTGATATGTTCCACAGTGGATGTGAACCCGGACCTGATCGGAGACTTCAGCCAGCCCTTCGCCCTCCCGCTGACCCGAGGCAACCACTCGGACCTCAAGAGCATCTCGTGTGACACCCTGGCTGGCCTCATGCGGGGGGACTTCCAGAACGTCACTGAATTCCAGGTAAATATTGTTTTGTTTTATAGAAATGGGGTTGGCCGGTCGAAATAATAAGCAGATGGCGCCAGCATAGCTTGCCCTGTCAGTCCCTAGAATTGTGTCAAATTTTTGTTTTTTTAATGCCCTTGATGCCAGCCTTTTAAGACAAATCTCATAGAAAAAGGGGCAAGCTATAATGGCGCCATCTCTGCAAAACTTTGACAGTTGCCAACCCCATTGATAAATCACTTGTTATGAAATAACTATGAAAACGGATTATATTGCGTATATTCAATTTTTTTTTGTAGTTTTTCCTCAGTCACCCGTTGACCACGAACGCTGTAAAGGGTTCCAAACGTCGGGATGAGTAACTATCGCGGTAACCGAAGACAATATTAAATCACTTGGTACTTTCTTTTTTTGCGTGTAGTACACAAACTAAACGGGTTATTTATTTATAATTAAGTTATCTACAATTCTTTGTAATAGTTTTCTTAGGGCCTGTTTCAGAATGTCCAAGTAAACTTCTGAATAAGCTACTTGCCACTTATCTGACGAATAAAGTCATTTTTGGCGTTTCACAATCTCCAAATAAGCTTAACTGGTAGATAAATACCTTTACAACTGAAGGTAGTTTTATCTGGCAGATAAGTTATTAGTTATTTGTTGTGAAACAGGCCCTTAGTAATGGATTTTTGTATGACATATTTGTAAAAGGCTGTTTTCTAAATAAATAAATAAATGTCTGAATTAACAGAGGTAAAACGAACCCGATTATTGTTTTCTAAAAACAAAATCATTCTTTTATCAAAGTTTAAAAAACTTTTAACTACTTTTTTTTTGTATTTCCTCTTTCAAAGTAGGTGAAAAGTAAGTATAGCCTAAGGTATCCGCATCAAATAAAAAAAGCGAATTGATTGATACTTTTTTTCACCAAATATTTTTTTTAGTACTACATGTCAGTTACATAGCCATAGGATAGACTTGTAAAATCATTCCAAGGGCCCGTTTCTCAAAAGCTTGTAACTTGTAATACAAGCGGATGTCACTTTTTGACAGCTTTTGTTAGAAAGGGACTTCCACTTGTATTACAAGTTACAAGCTACAAGCTTTTGAGAAACGGGCCCCAGGGGTACCGAAAAATATATTTGTAATAAACAAAAAACCGGCCAAGTGCGAGTCGGACTCGCGCACAGAGGCTATTATATAATCTGTGACAGAGGGTTCCGACTTTTTAGTATTTGTTGTTATAGCGGCAACAGAAATACATCATCTGTGAAAATTTCAACTGTCTAGCTATCACGGTTCATGAGATACAGCCTGGTGACAGACAGACAGACGGACAGCGGAGTCTTGTAGTAATAGGGTCCCGTTTCTACACTATGGGTACGGAACCCTAAAAAGCAAATTGATTACCTTTTTCAGCGACTAAAAATGGTTATGGTCCATTTAAGCTCGCCAACTTTAGTTGTAGAAAACTGTAATTTACATGTGCAAAGAATTTTAAAGGGGCCCACTGACTATCAGTCCGCCGGACGATATCGGCCTGTCAGTTGTTCGGAACTGTCAAATTTTTGTTCTAACTGACATGACAGGCCGATATCGTCCGGCGGACTGATAGTCAGTGGGCACCTTAAATCGGTCACATAACAATTGAAGCGACTAGACATTATTTACTCATCTGTGCCGTCATTACTCCACGCCATAACCCCTCCCCCCTCCCCCAGGTGATCGACTGCCGCTACCCCTACGAGTTCGAAGGCGGCCACATTACCGGAGCACAGAACCTGTACACGCCCACACAGATCCTGTCCCTCGTCCAGGGACCGAGGCCTGAGGGCAAGGTGCTGGTCTTCCATTGCGAGTTCTCCCTGGAGAGAGGACCTAAGCTGTAAGTAGTCCTTATGCAAGGCATTTTTTAAACTGGTCTACTCAAAGGACCATTAGTCTACTCAAAAGACCATCGGTATACTCAAAAGACCTTTAGTCTACTCAAAAGACCATCGGTCTACTCAAAAGACCATTATAAACACGAATACCATATTTCTATTAAATTTCTATATTTATCATGTTTTTCTTGATAAAAGAAAAGCGTTATACCGCCAACCGCCATCATTTACAAGAACAATCATTTCCGTGGTTTGTTATCGCTACTTGCATCTCTTTCCTCAATATGTCAAAGGAAAAGGACGCAGTGACATAACGTAATAACTTACTAAGTTATTTGATGTAATTTTATTACTCTGTCGAAGGCTCTATCTATACCCTTTTTCAAGTTATATTTGTTGATAATACTTTATTTTAAATCTTTTCTCTTTTTCCAGCTCTCGCTTCCTCCGCTCCTCCGACCGCGAGAAGAACAAGGAGATCTACCCCTCTCTCCACTACCCCGAGGTCTATCTCCTCCACGAGGGCTACCGCGCCTTCTACCAGCGACATCCGGACCTCTGCTCGCCGGCCGGATACACCGCCATGTTGGATCCCAAACACAGGGACCTGCTGAGGCGACACCGCTCTGTGCAGCAGCCCTCGTCTTCTACGCATCATAGGAGGAATCGGCTGCTGTTTTAGAGGACAAAAAAGCTTAGTCTACTGGAAAGACCGATGGTCTACTGAAAAGACCGAGGGTCTACTGGAAAGACCGACGATCTTTTGTTAAGATTAGCTTTTCTGGATTTAGTCTACACAAAAAATCTACAGTCTTTCGTACAGACTGGCTTTTATAGCTTCGTTTACTTAAAAAACCTACGATAAACTACTGAAGGTTAATCTGAAATACTAAACGATGATGGTCTACTGGAAAGACCCGAGGTCTTTTAGTAGCATGAGACGTTCGAATCCGATCACGAGTTCAGGGAGCCTAGCCAAGATGACATCATTGATAGAAAACATCAATCGAAAGTCATAATGTTTGGAAATAGTCACGTGACTTTGTGGCATCTGTCATCCCGATCTATTTTTCCATTCGTTTGGCGTTTGTCGATGTACGACTGTAATTTTGGCTAGGCCCCTTTGTCGCTAAACCAATTCAAAATTATTGATAAAGGTCTGATTTTAGAGTAGTTGCGTGGTCTATTTGAAAGACTGGTCTACTGAATAGACCGTTAGTATACTTGGTCTTTTCAGTAGACCATGGTCTTATAAAGACTTAATTGGTAAAGCAATATATAAGACTCCTCTAATATAAACACTAAATTTAATTTCAAATTTGTAAATACGAAAAATGCCATATTATTGTTAAAAACTAAGTTTTTAGTACAAAAATAGGCTTAAAAAGTATATCCCACCTATCTTAGTTACGCCATAGTGTAAGTTTTCATGACGCAATATAGTTGTAGTTTAGGAAAATCGGGAATTTGTCCAATTCAAATTGAACTTCCCTATTTGTATGCAAATTACATACATACAAATTGTCGGATATGTTTATTTGAGTGTCCTATCAGAACCTTTCACTTGGTATAAACCTTGTTTAGAAACTTATGTGAATTGTTACATATTATCTGCACATTCATTGACGTGACAGTTGGGAAGTGCCAGTATAAAGGCCAGAACACACCCTCTGCGTGTGCGTAGAGAAAATGTTGAAGCCGTACACGCACACGTATCGCAAGCGGTGTGCCGTCTCCCATAAAGATCTGTATATTACAACTCGCACACGCATTTGGTGTGCACAGGCCTTTAAGCATTCACTGCCAAGAACACTAGGTGTTTATTCTATATTGGAAATAGGGCGCTTCGCACAGTAAAAGTCATATTTTATTAATTTGACGTTTTCATATTATCACAAAATCTGTGCAGAGTAAGCTTGGTCCTACTATGTTCCTTATATTGCGAATCAATTATCAGTATGTGGAATGAACCTTCAAATATTGAAGAAAAGCGTACTCCCATATTAAAAGCCGGCAACGCACTTGCAGATGTCCATGGGCGACGGGAATTTGCTTACCATCCGACTATTCGTCTTATCATAAAAAAAAACATGATCCTTCCTTCACTTTAGTTAGTGCTTTGTCTGTCAGTGTCTAAGTAACAAAGCTATTTTACTTGGGTCTCCTACATTCCTAAAAACTAATGTTCTAAAATCACTTGGTTTAACCGTTTTGTCCTAATGGGTATTTAACATAATGATCATTTAGCATAACAATTACTTGCCATAGTTGCCTGAAGAGTAGGTTAGGTTAGAACTGTGAACCCCACGGAAACGAATTTTCCATCCTTTTCATGATGGAGTCAACTACAAGTTTAGGACAAATGATCATTATACCTAAAAGTATTAGGGAAAGCAAAAATAGGAGAAAAAACTAGGAATCTAGATACAGATCTATTTTACTGTTTATAGAATAGGGACCGTGCGCGTTCGACGGTCTGCCATCTTGTGACCTGAATCGGAAATATAAACATGTACATTGCCAAAGCAAGTGCTGCCACCTACCGTTCTCTTACGTTTTCTTGTGCATAGTAGGTTCTGCCATCTTGTGGGCTACATCGGAAGCATAAACTTCACATTTACGCCCCGCGCCAAAAGTCTGACGACTCCTGTGCTGCCCCCTATAGTTCACGCTCCCTATAGAAATTCCACAATTTTCTTGTCAAGGTTTTACCTAATCCCATCCCTTCCCTTATACTTGTATAGGTGAAAAGCTTTAATAAAAAAATGTGCCGTTTTAAAACCAAGAAAAAACTGTAAATAACTTGTTAGAAATTATGGTATTTGTGTTATAAGTATAAGTTATCTTCAACTTGTTTGCAATAGTTATATTTATTTAAATTTTATACTATTTCATGTCCTTATTTCCAGTGTATTCTTTAATGCTAACAAAGTTACATTGATTAAGATGCGTAAAATCTAAGACAATTTTGTGCTTCGAATTTGACAGGTACGAGATGGCGCTGTACAGCTCCATACATTTTGCGGTAACTGATTGTCAAAAGTTGACGTTTGACAATTCAGTGACCGCAAAACAAGGGCCTGACTGGGCCTGACACTCTTTGATAGAGAAATATAATATGAGAAAGATAGTCTTATTGCGATTTCTATAGGAGGAAAGAGAAAATAGTGCCACCCTTTGTCCTTATCACCGACCGGGTTTTTTTTCATGTTCGGGTTATGGCAGCATAGGTAGGAGGCGATGGCGAAATACCGAAATTTATAAGTGAAAGAGAAAAAGGATTATGCTGCCATACATTAACCTGTACACATGAATATGTCTTTCTCTTACCCCTGGTCGCTCGGTTTCATGTCTATAACTACTATACTATGTCTATGCCGCAAAACATATGGTGTAGTACAGCGCCATCTGTTATGAATGTCAAACTAAGGGGTACGTTTTTTTCTTAGACTACCTCTATTATGCTAATATGTTGATTTTTTTTATTCGAAAATATAAATAACGAGTCTAACTCACGCTTGACGTTTTAAAATTAAATATAAATGTTGCAAACAAGTAAATAAATTGTTCGTCATGGCAATATTATTAATAAATACGCTTTATATGATAAGTTAGAGAAGATATATTATTATTGATACAATAAGAGATTATGACAACCTCGTTTTAAGTTCACAAATATGTTCAAAGTCGAAGTTATGTTTTTATTAGAACAAAATTATGATAAACTATTATTATGTCAAACTCATCAAAATTTCGAAAAATGTGTAGTGTAGACAAAGGTCCCACTTTGTCGCTTTACCATAAGGACGAGATTTGCTTGTATTTCTATATGAATAACCTGTCAAAGTGTCTTTGGCAAGCGACAAAGTGGGAGTTTTAGCTTGGAAACTACACAAATACATATACTTCGACAAAGAATAAAATGAATATTCGAGAAAGTACGCTTACTAGAATTATTATTAAGTTGTAAATACCTATTTGTTTATAATTCTAGAATTATATTATTATGAAATAGGCGTATGTTAAAAATGGATAGTTTGAAGATTTCGATATGACAATAGTATTGTTGTCTGGTGTTAAAAATTAAGTTATTATAAAATTTTATATCTTTTCGTTTTTCCTAAAATAAATTACCTTATGTTGAGGACTTATTCAAATCCGTGTTTTCATAATTTCGATTTCGCATAATTTATCTTCACATAATTTTTGGTTCTGATATGAAACGACCTTTTTATGGCAAATAAATTAACTACTTATTTTATGGCAAATAAATTTATTTTAACTTACAATGCTAGGGTATCAGATATGCCTTATCTTCATATAATATAACTTTATAGATATACATTTTGATACCATATGCATTTAAGGTTTAAAGTTCATCAGATATATGGGAGCGGCCGAGGTGCTCACAAATATCTGAACACGCCTCTATTGTCAGTGCTTATTCAGATTTTTTAACACTTGCCGCTCAAATATGTAGTATTTTCTATAAAAAGGGACCTTATTGTCGATGGCGCTTACGCCATTATTAACGATGCTCCGATATAAATACAATGCCGCGCGACGCTGTGCGGCGTAAGCGCCATCGACAATAAGGTCCCTTTTCATAGAAAATGCCCCATATATCTGATGGTGATGATTGTATAGTACAATAAATTTTAATAGTTATAGACTGCGTACTACTAAAAAACAATTCACTGCCAGTTTGGCCAAATGCCATTCCCTATTGGGAAAAGTGCGTTCACTGTGACATCTTGTACTAATCGAATGCATTCACCGCATGGCCGCACTTGTACAGTCAAGGGCATAAATATATATACATTCCCAAAGTTTCAAAAATATGTGTACGCTCCTACATCTCAGACAAAAAAGTCGTGTTCACATATTTTTGAGCCATTTGTCTGGATCGATATTTTTGCCTTCGACTGTACTAACTGACCTTATATACGGTGGCTGAAAAATAAGTTCATTCCCGTTGCCAGGAAGGTTTTGGGATTATACTGGGCAACTTTTATTATGGGACCTACTACCGAAAAAAAAATTTACCCTCCCATAGAAAATGGACCAGCCAAAATCTATGAAACAGCCATTTTTTTCGCGATTTCGTGGTTGGTCCCATAGTAAAAGTTGCTCAGTATAATCCAAAAACCTCCGGCAATTAATGCACTAATTTTTTAACCCTGTATAACGACAGACCAGTTAATTGCTATAAGTTTTTGTACTGTAGATATGTTTTTTAACTTTTACTTATTGAGCTGTCTCATTTTGATTTTTATTATTTAATTGTTAATATCATCTCACTGCCTGTTTAAATAGTAGTCAAAATTGAAAATATATATACGTAGACAAAAGAACAAAAACATCTGATCACATTGAATGAGGGCTAACGCGTATGAATTCGCCGCTAGGGGCGCTAGTGTAGATGGTGGTCTTTTCCATAGTTAGAAATGTCAAATGTCACTTGTCACTTCAATGACTGACAGCTGTTCTTTAGTCTTTTGGACCACCATCAACAGAGGCGCCAACTGGTGAGCAAAAAAACGATAGCCCTCATTAATACATATTCTTGGGTACTTACTTTGTCCGTATGTATATTTATGTATAATTTTCGATTGTACCTATATTGTATAATTTAATAAAGTTGAAAATAACATATTGATCTATTCAGTGGTAAAAAGTTAAAAGAAGAAATTAAAAAAACCTATGAATTAAAATTATGTTAATATTATATCAAATTGAATGGAAATAGGGTTTTCAACAGTGTTACTTTTTATTTCGTTTATTAGATTTTTCGTTTCATACATATAAATTGTCATACATTTTAGGTGTTGAAAGAGATTTTTGGTTTTAACTGCATGCGACTTTAATATAAACGCGAGATATTAAATAAATTGTGAATAGTTTAAGTTAAATAAATTATAAAAATATAATTACGTCGTATTATTGACATTTACCCCCAAAAACTGGTGTGCATTGCTCATTCACTTAAAAATATCTTACCAATCTAGTCATATGATTATGAATTTTAATAACAAAACTTCCGTGAGACACAGACCTATTAAATATTATTAAATATATTAAAGTCGAAAAACCCTCGACATGTTTCACTCCGTACCGAGTAGTGTCATCAGAAGCTTGCGTTTACGGTGACGGACCGGCGCAGACTTAAAATACGTGAGTGACCCGTTATTAATATATGATTATGAAGTCTGAAATGGAATATATTTTTGAATAAAAGCAATGATATATGTAACTCTATATAAGATAAGTATAGTCTAAGAAAAAAACGTACCTCGGAATATCAAGAAAAAGTTCTACTCGAATAGATGGCGCCACAACTTTGGCCTATACTCGGCTAGATGGCGTTGGCGATATTCATAGTCATAATTATGGCGTTCTAAAAAAAATAATTCATTCATATGACTATGTATTTTTTCCAACTAGGGAACAAATCAAATTATTTTATGGAATATTTTTTTTATTTGTGTTTTTTAAGTAGTAGCACTTTATTTATAAATTGTTGAGCAATACATTTTTCGTCAGTCGCGACACATGTGACATCTAGTGTCGAGTAGCAGTACTGATAGTTCCGCTACTTGACGCTAGATGTAGACTACGAAAATAATAGTCGTTTTGGTAACAAAACTGATATATGGAGTACTCTGTCTTCTTAATTCTCTTGGGTGGAACAATACAATCCATAGACATAGTATATACAAGTAGTTATAGACGCGCCACCGAGTGACCGGGGGTAAGAGAAAGAATATACATATAAAATTTGGGCAGCATTAATTTTTTTTCTCTTTCACTTATAAATTTCGGTATTTCGCCATCGCCTCCTACCTATGATTCCACCTGGTGGCTGATAAGGACAAAGCATGGCACTATTTTCTCTTTCCTCTTATAGGAATCGCAATAAGACTATCTCTATCCAAGTGTCAGGCCCTTGATACAGTCCATCTATCAAATGCCTGTAACCTCAACGTTTGTAGTATGGATGGTATAGAAAGGATGCCAATCTCATATGGCAGAATTGTTGCAAAAGTGACCGCTTTCAGCTTTAAATAATAGTCCCTAATCTCTCCGGTGGCGCTAGGTAGTAAAGATGAAATGGGGGAAGGGCGGCAAATAACCCGACCAAATTACGTAGGTTGTTTCTGGTATGTTTTCAGGAATGTTAAAACGTGTTTTTAATTTTGTCGCATTGCGTATGTTCTGTCTTTCACGGTCGCACGGGTGCACATCTATATAAAATACTAGGTGTATGGTCTAGGTACTTCAGTGTATGGTGGCGCCGCCTATTTACTTTTTTTACGGTCACTTTTTGATACATGAAGATTCATTTCCTTACCTCTACCTTCCATAGTTTGTAGGCCTTCAATTTATTATAGTTGCAAGCGAATAAAAAAATAAAAACAGTTTTTTGAAACGCATAAAATATTTATTTACAAAAAGGTGTGAACACTGAAACACGTAAATACAACATCCATTCTGGTAAAATATTAAAAAATATGACTATTTATGGCGACTAGATTATTTGCTTAAGGTACGTAGGAAGAGCCAAAATACTTAATTTCAGTACCATTTCGTACCTTGTCAAATGACAACCCGTCCGAAAACTACGCCCAAAAGAGGCACTGTAAATGTCATCTCGCTTTGTGTGATAGGACACAGGACAGCGGATGTCATTCTGCAGTGTCGATACAAACCCGATAGGGTTGCACGGCACTTTTCTGTCTGATGTAATGTAGGCTTTAATATAGAATAAATAATAATAATAATAATAGATCTAGAGCAGAGCCCAACTGGGGAAGTACCTCCTTACAGAAAACTACAGCCAAATAACACTAGACCCTACTCATAGCTCATAGTGTTGTGAGCCGGTGAGTAAGGTTGCCAGAGCTCAACGTGGGTGCGGTGTTAGGGTCGGCAACGCGAATGTAACTCCTCTGGAGTTGCAGTCGTTAGGCTACGAAGACTGTTTAACATCAGGCGGGCCGTATGCTTGTTTGCCACAAGTTTGTTTATGTTATAAAAAAAACAATATGAAAGTCGCTAGGAACCACATACTATTGTCACTGTGACAAGGTACGAAATGGTATCTAGGTACAGCCGCCATCAGATATATCGGAGCGGCCGAGGTGGTCAAAATATCTGAACTGAACACGCACCTAGCGCCTTGACAATAGAGGCGTGTTCAGATATTTGTGAGCACCTAGGCCGCTCCGATATATCTCATGGCGACTGTACTGAAATTAAATTCCTTGATCGTAGGTACATAATTTGAACCTAGGGAATTATCTTAAACTTATCACATTGTGACAACCCAAATGTTAATACGGAATTCCACCAGCGTGCAGTGTACGGCACAACACAAGCATTTTTAGGGTTCCGTACCCAAAGGGTAAAAACGGGACCCTATTACTAAGACTCCGCTGTCCGTCCGTCTGTCTGTCTGTCACCAGGCTGTCTCATGAACCGTGATAGCTAGATAAATAAATAAATAGAATAGAAGAACTGGGTGTCTCTGTGAGCTGTAGACCTCGCGGTAATGTAATAAAATACTTAATAAAGTAATTAGATTTGTTCTCTTATTATATAAAACATTCTTCCTTTTTTAGGGTTCCGTAGCCAAAGGGTAAAAACGGGACCCTGTTACAAAGACTCCGCTGTCTATCTGTCTGTCCGTCTGTCACCAGGCTGTATCTCATGAACCGTGATAGCTAGACAGTTGAAATTTTTACAGATGATGTATTTCTGTTGCCGCTATAACATATTAAAAACAGAATAAAATACGTCTGACTCGCACTTGGCCGGTTTTGTACTGAATGGGCTTGTGTCGCACACTGGTGCAATCCCGCCTTTAGGTTGGTACTTAGCTTTACAAGTTATATTACTCTCACAGCCGCATACGCCACGAATGCACTATTATAGTAGATTGTACAACAAGGGCATAAAGCGATCCATTTTTACCCGAGGCAATTTATTGGTCCGAGCGCAGCGAGGACCAATATAGTCGAGGATAAAAATGGACACTTATGCCTGAGTTATACACACTGCTTTTCACTTCGATTGTGAGTAAAATATACATACAAAAATATGCAATATTTTAGGTTATTTTACCGTATTTATTCAAAACTAAAGAAAATTGTACTCGGTTGTGTCGGGGGCGCGGGGCACGCCGCGCCCGGTTGGGGGCGCGCCGGCAGGGCTGGCAGTTTTTATGGCAGATTTTCGACTTTATTGCTAAGTCATTAAGAGTCGTAATAGATGATTTTACTTTATGCTCTAGAACATAATAAGCGACTTTATGTCGTCTACGCACGACTTAAAGTTGAACTTTACGAGCATGAGAAGTGAAAAATGTGTTATTAGGGTTCTTTATTTTAACTAGCCTCTGGTTCTCTGTTATTACACTTTGTGCGTGGTACATATCGTGTGGTCGTGGGATGCCTCGCCCACGAAATCATTCTGACGCCTCAAATTCAATAGACCTTCTTCTTTGTCGGTCCCTCATTACTGAGGATCGTTGACCGGGGTCCCTTTGTTTGACATAATTATTGAAAGTCATAATAATGATTATCATTAGTCATAATTCTGAAACCGTTAACTTTCAGGATTTTCGTAAGGTTATCCTATAGGTAGGTTAGGTAGGTTTGTTTTATGGCAATCCCGAAAAGTTACGCGTTTCTGAGAAAAACCAAATTATGACTAACGAAAATGTGGACAAACAATACATTATGACTTAAAACTTTATGGGCAACAATAGAGACACATCGTGACCACTTGGTTTTGTAGCTCCTGGGATTTGTCTCCATTGGTCTAGATCTCCCGTATCCCTCACTGCCTGGAGTTTAACTGAGGTGGTCTTCTTAGCTTGGTCAGACCATCTAGTTGGTGGGGGCCCTGAGGTCTTTCCTACATGATTTTTACTTTTGAATACATGATTATTAATCACATACAGATAAATATTTTTTTAATTACCATTACCATTTACTTCGTCTCACCTTTCTCTTCCTTTTTATCTATTTCTTCCTTCTTTTCAACTTCCAAACTTTCCTTCGCCTTTCTCAAAGACGCCTCGTCTATGGAACTTCTCGATAACTGCCTGAGAATATTCTCGAAGATTCTCGGCGCGCTCTTCGTGTTCGGTAGAGAAATATCCGTTTGTGTGGTTACGGTCTCGCTTCTCTTTTCCTCTTTAACTTCGGCGGGTACGTTTGTCTCTTTCAGGTTTAGTGTCATTGATTTTTTCCTTTGTTTTTTTTCTGGGTCAGCCTGAAACAGGGAGATAACTATCATTGATTATGCAAACTCTGCACCAATTTGGCAAGCTGCAGAGTGTGAGAGTGCCACTATATACAACAAAAAACATTCATAGAGGCACTATTATACTTTTTCGTTGCAAATTTAGCAGCTAGTGTCACCATTGTCACCAATTCAGCAATATTGGCGCATAGCAGGGGAAACTAGACCTATATGGGATTAGTCCGTTTTCCTCAAATATATTTGAGTGCTTTTTCTGAATAAACTTAACTTATATCAGTCTCAACGTGCACTTCTTGCATTTTATCCGGTTCTTCCTTTTCCCTGGATCTCCTCTCTATGGCTTTACTCAGTACGTGGCCCAGGATATGAGCACATTTGATGATGTTTTCTTGAGGGGTTAGGAGAATGATAATGCATACTTCTTCTCCACCATGTACATATTGTACATTGCTAACTGGAGTCCGCCTAATAAGCTGACTTTTCACCGACTTTGACAAGGTATACTTTGACAGTTCTATTATAACACTCATATTTTCATAGAAATAGGACGTTTAAGGTGACATTCCACACTTTACCTCCGCAAAATCTATGTAGAGTTTGATCTGACTTTACTTTGAACTTACCTCGGTTTCGACTTGGAGCTCCTGGACTTTATCAGGTACTTCCTTTTCTCTAGATCTGCTCTCTATGGCTGTACTCAGTACATTCCCCAGGATATGATCGCATTTGATGATGTTCTGTGTCTCTCGAGGGGTTAGGAGAATGATAATGCATACTTACAAACGTTCTCCACCATATACATTGCTAACTGGAGTCCGCCTAATAAGCTGACTTTTCACCGACTTTGACAAGGTATGGAAGTTTATTATAACACTCATATTTTCATAGAAATAGGACGTTTAAGGTGACATTTCCACACTTTACCTCCGCAAAATCTGTGTAGAGTTTGATCTGACTTTACTTTGAACTTACCTCGGTTTCGACTTGGAGCTCCTGCACTTTATCAGGTACTTCCTTTTCTCCAGATCTCCTTTCTATGCCTGTACTCAGTAGGTACGTTCCCCAGGATATGATCGCATTTGATGATGTACCGTACGTCTCTTGAGGGGTTGGAAGAATGATAATGCATACTTACAAACGTTCTCCACCATGTACATTGCTAACTGGAGTTCGCCTAATAAGCTGACTTTTCACCGACTTTAACAAGGTATGGAAGTTTATTATAACACTCGTATTTTCATAGAAATAGGACGTTTAAGGTGACATTTCCACACTTTACCTCCGCAAAATCTGTGTAGAGTTTGATCTGACTTTACTTTGAACTTACCTCGGTTTCGACTTGGAGCTCCTGCACTTTATCAGGTACTTCCTTTTCTCTAGATCTCCTCTCTATGGCTGTACTCAGTACGTTCCCCAGGATATGAGCGCATTTGATGATATTCTGTGTTTCTCGAGGGGTGAGGTGGAGACCCTCGTTGCGGATGATACTGTTGATGTTCGTCATATCTTCAGGGGAGCGCTTGCGGGAGGTTTCCGAGAAATCTACAAGTTATGGGACAATCTTACACCTATTCCAATTTAGTAAGCATAATAAGATTAATATTGTCTTCGGTTACCGCGATAGTTACTCATGAAATAAAACTATGAAACTATGTAGAAACTTTGTGTATATGTATGTTGTATGTTGAAACTATGTAGTCCATCTGATAAAGGAGCAAGCGAGACATAGACTGTGAGACCTTAGTGTTGGATGATGTTGGACATTCTGAGTATAATATGTTTTGAAAAGATGTGTCCCGCCGAGTTTGTTGCCGGTCCCATATTGGGATACCCTCCTACAATTTAGGAGGGAATTAAATCTTCTCGGGTCCGTGGTGTAGGGTTGGAGCCGGCATAGTTTTTATTGCGTATATATATCTTTACTTGCAAATAATTGTAGTGTATGAACCGATTTTGCATGTACAACCAGCCTTAAAGTTTGTAGTCTATGATTGTTCATTATTTTAGTATGTGGGTATTTTTTGCACTTTGTAATTTTTCCTCAGTCACCCGTTGACCACGAACGCTGTAAAGGGTTCGAAACGTCGGGATGTATTATAAATTCAATATACGCGATATAATCCGTTTTCATAGTTTTATTTCATAATAAGATTAATAAGAATTCATTACATACTCTACTCACTATTCAGGGGATTCAGTACTGAAAAGATGACGGAGGTAAAAAAAAATACGTTTATTATCAGACACAAAATAGTACAGCAATGAAAAAAACACAGAAATATTATAGTGTAGGTAACTTAAACTATATTAACTGCTGCATGCTCTGACGTGAGTAGATTATGTATTCCTTTGAAATATTGTAACATCTTTACCACTGTAAATGTACCTATCATAATCTTGCACTAAAGACTCCCTAGGCACAGAATAAGTAATAGCCCTAGGCTCGTTTTCCACAGCTCTATATATGTTTTTAAGTGATGTACCTCGTTTGTATTATTTAATTTTTTGTGTATGTTGTAAATACTTGTTGAATCGCTTTGGTATGTAAACTGTAAGCTTGTGTGTTGTATTAATAAACAATAAAGACATTTTTGATTTTGATTTTTCTAATAACTACTTATGAATTTGGTTGGTTACCTAAATCTGCCAAGTCGATATTCTCCGTCCGATACGGCGTCGGGCATTGGTCGTAGTAACTCTTCATCGGTACCTAGAAGCAAAA
Organism: Cydia strobilella; assembly: GCF_947568885.1. Taxonomy (NCBI): domain Eukaryota; kingdom Metazoa; phylum Arthropoda; class Insecta; order Lepidoptera; family Tortricidae; genus Cydia; species Cydia strobilella. The sequence goes on along the minus strand of NC_086066.1, from coordinate 7,351,907 downwards.
TTGTATAATTAGGAGTTTTGGCGGTAGTTACCCCCCACTAGTCTCCCTCTCTACCCCCCCTACCTTAGCGATAGAGTTGTTGTAGTTGACCCAGAACGTGTTCCACTCTCCGTCAGCTCGCCGGGTCTCCTCCACTCTCGTGTCGTCTGAGTCCTCGAGCCAGGTGCTGACGCAGCAACTGGGGGAAATAGAGCAAGTAAAGGATGGCTCACGTTAAAACTAGGTACCTGCACTCTATCAGCCCTTTTTTTGTTCACGGAGTGGGCGAATGCATTTTCGCACCGTCCCCCCGGCCGCGGGAAAGCTATTGATGGGGGGGGGGGACTCGCCACTCCTGTCCCCTCTCAACTGGCGAGAGGAGAGGGAGAACCTGGCCCTGCTCCTTAACCCACTCCGGCGTTTCATCCTCTTTGCCGTTTACGAGGGCGCCATGGGATCGAGTACACTCCACCATGGCGCCGCACTCTATCAGCCCAACGATATTTAAGCAAGTATTCTCTTTTCACTGCCCGATATCTTTCGAAGTGACCAAGCCAGCGGAGACAATGTGCTTATTTGACCTCACCTATTGTTGCATAGAGCGTGCGTATGCTTATCGGAAGAGTTACCTGGACAAGTCCTGACTGCACTCCATCTTGGTCTGAGCGGGGGAGGTCTCCACCGAGGATTGAGAGTACTCGGGAGAGACTGAGGAGTAGTCGGGCTCTGTCGACGCTGTGTGCCTGTGGACATGTGGAGTCATAAAAATTATACATTATACAATCATTTTGTAAAGGCCTCTGTTTCGCCTCGCTGACATTTGTGAACTGGCCGCCTGACATTTCACGGTGCTCACCTTTCTCAAACAGGCGCGTTCCCACAGCGTCACAGTCCAGTCCGCGGCCTGATAGTTTCAAGCTATCAAGTTAAATGCTGAGACGCTTCTTCCTGTTTTCTGACTACCTACTCAGCCCACTCTCCCCACGCTTGTCCTACCTGGGCTTCTTTCCTATAACTGATGCTGGAAGGCCTAAACACGCTTACATTCCTCCCAGTTTTCTGCCCACTGCACACTCTAGTCCCACATGCTGTTTTCTCACCTGTAACCTGTAACTGACGCTAAGCAAAACATGCTGCCGCTCCTCCCAGTATTATGCCCACTCTGCCCACTTTGCCCACTAGTCGTACTCTGCCCACATGCCTTCCTATTACTTGTAACTGACACTAGGTGAAACACGCTAACGCATCTCCCAGTCTTCTGCCCACTTTGCCCATTTTGTCCACTCTAGTGCCTCAAGCTGTTCTCTCACCTGTAACTGACGGTAGGCGGTCTAAACACGCTGCCGCTCCTCCCAGTCTTATGCCCGATCTGCCCACTTTGCCCACTCTAGTCCCACTCTGCCCACATGCCTTTTTCTTACTTGTAACTGACACTAGGTGATCTAAACACGCTAACGCATCTCCCAGTCTTCTGCCCACTTTGTTCACTCTGGTCCCACATGCTGTTCGCTCACCTGTAACTGACGCTAGGCGGTCTAAACACGCTGACGCTCCTCCCAGTCTAATGCCCACTCTGTCCACTTTGCCCACTCTAGTCCCACTCTGCCCACATGCCTTTTTCTTACTTGTAACTGACACTAGGTGAAACACGCTAACGCATCTCCCAGTCTTCTGCCCACTTTGTTCACTCTGGTCCCACATGCTGTTCGCAGTGTTCGCTCACCTGTAACTGACGCTAGGCGGTCTAAACACGCTGACGCTCCTCCCAGTCTTCCCACTCTGCCCACTATCCTTGTCCCACTTGCAGGGTTGCGGGAGAGACGCTCTCTTCTTCGGGGTGGATGTTGCCAGTGCGCTGAATTTCTTTACGCCGTATTTTGAGCTCCTGTCTTCAAAATCTGATACCTGGAAATCAGAAAAGATGAGATTTATAAAATGACTAGCTTTTTCACGCGACTTCGTCCGCGTTTTCGTCATTTTTTTACCATAATTGATTGGTTAAGGCTGCCTTTCCACTCAGGCCGAGATGAGAGGAGACGTAAGAGAATCAATCAATACTCGTAGCATTAGTTGTAATCCAGCGGAGTAGAGAAGAAAACTAATGCTATTGGTTGATTACCGCACGGTTCTCATCTCTGCCTCAGTGGAAAGGCAGCCTAAAACCTCTATAAGGGAATATATTTCCCACATTAATTTTGAAGTTATAGGGTTTAATTTTGCGTAATTACTATCTCCGTAAGTTACTAAAATCAGACTAAAATTGAGAAATTCCCACATTAAAAATAAACAGAAACTTCTCTCTCCTATTTCCTGTGTATTTTTGTATGGGGATCAAATTTTTCCGTTTCCAAAATGAAAATATCCTTAATTTCCTACGAAGTTTCCTGTTTCCGAAAACTTTTCCAACTTTTGTAAACTTCCCGCAAATTGCATATATGTAATACTAGCTTTTGCCCGCGACCTCGTCTGCGTGGAGTTAGTAATCTGGGTAGCTTATTTTTTATCCAATCTGCTTTTTATCGATTCCCCATACAAACTTCCACCCCCCCCATTATCACCCCCTTAAATGATGACTTCTGGGATAAAAACTTAAAAACTACCCTATGTCCTTCCCCGGGACTCAAACTATCTCTATACTAAATTTCAACTAAATCGGTTCAGCGGTTTAAGCGTGAGGATATGGATGTAAGGTAGGTACCTGGCTGAGCTCCATCATGTCTTCCGTGGATGTGTCGCGTTTAGAAGACCGGGACTCGTTGGACAAGGTCTTCGGAGAAGGTTTCTGAGTATTCGGGGTTCCCAGAGAGATCTAGATGAAATAGAAATTTTTTATGCTTAATGACTAATTAAATTTAAACTAATGACATCCATATCCCATATAGACCTGTACCGCTGGCTATATTTTGACCCCTAGGTTATAAAAATATTAAAGTCAATTCTGTTTTCGCTTATGAATACTTTGTTAAGATGTAAATCTTACATTTTGTTTTGTGTCATATATATAATTTGCTTTTCTAGTAATTTGTTATTTTGTGGTAATTATTTTTTATTTTGAATTATCTTGGAGAAAAAAATATTCGAGAGAACACATGTAACTGTGTTGCATTTAGGATAGTGTTTTTAGTGTGAAAACATAGTTTGTGTCAATTACGTCCACTGCAATCTGATACTATGTCATAATATTCTAAATGACACAAAAAAAAATTAGAGTTAAAAAAAATTACTTAGGTCGAATTTAATCGTTTAAATAGGTCCATTAAATGATTTTGTGTCTTATTAAGGCATAGCTTCATAAGATATTTGATGATTTTGTTATAACAGGCTGTCACCGTTACAAAAGAATATTAAAGATATTAGAGTTTACATCTTATTAATTTGAAATGCAAGATAAATAAGATGTATGAATTTGTGTCACTTGCATCCACTGCATAAACAAATATTACAAAAATATTATTTGCGTTCAAACGAAGCTAGCGGGCGGTCTGAATGGGCAACGGAGGCCGTGCAGGGTGGGGCCGCGGCGTGACCTTGCCGTACGCAACGCATGTTTACTTCGCCTGTGCGCCAAATTAACGCAACTTATTCAAAGAAGTTACGCAAACAACACAACAACAAGCAACAAGCAAGCAAAGAATGCGTCGAATTATCTTTTACCTATTTAAAACTCATAGATATTGTACAATGTCACCATTATGCAAAAGAACTGTAAGTACATGTTTGATTTGCGAGCGAGCTGGCAACATTGCGCAGGGAAATCTTAAAAATATACGTGAACGCCACATACATTTGTGACAGTGATAGGGAAAAGGTACCACTAAAGTAAAATTTGGTTATTAATACCGTGACTTTCTTTCATTCTTTGATAAAAAAATTGCTATTTATGCAACAAGTGCGGAAGTCACCTTTACGCACGTGTATCATACAATGTTTTACTATGCATTGTGCGAGTAAATAAAAAAACATGTCATGTCAAATAAGTTTAATTATTAAAAGGAGTGTTTTAAATCGACACGAGTTGCGAATTACTTATTCGCACGTGTATCGTACGTTTTACAGTACATATGGCCCTTTAAACTTTCGACATATGCACGGTAAGTGCTCTTTTCCGCACTAGTGCGAGAAAGTAGCACCATATGTACTGTAAAAAAAAATTGAAAACAAAAAGCACTAGTGCGGAAAAGCAGTACTTTCCGCACGATATGGCTCCGTAGGAAACGCACTTTTCGAGCACATGCATTGTAAAAAAATATATAGGACTGTATCTCCTAAACCATGCGTCGTAGCGCAAAAATAATAAAATTTTCGTTCCCCTTTATGTAACCCAAAAGTAATACATGAAAAATACAATAAAAAAAAAGAAACAAAATCTTTATAGGGCTGTATTAGCTGTATCTCCTATATCGTGCATCGTAGCGCAAAAATAATCAAATTTTCGCTCCCCTTAAGAAACCCTTAATTAAAACTTAAAAAAAAACCAGGAAAAAACTTTATAGAGCTATTATAGCTATATATATAGATATAATATCTCCTAAACCGTGCGTGGTGGCGCAAAAATAATAAAAATTTCGTTCCCCTTTATGAAGCCCCAAAGTAATATACTAAAAACACAATGAAAAAAAAGAAAAAAAAATAACAAAAAAACTTTATAGGGCTGTATCTCCTACACCGTGCATCGTAGCGCAAAAATAATTAAAAAAAATCCCTTTAAGAAACCCCTAATTAAGATTGAAAAACGCAAAAAAGAAAAAGAGGAAAAAAAATCATTTTAGGGCTGTATCTCATAAACCGTGCGTCGTAGCGCAAAAATAATAAAATTTTCGTTCCCCTTTACGGAACCCCAAAGTAATATACAAAAAACACAATGAAAAAAAAACAAAAAAAACTTTATAGGGCTGTATCTCCTAAACCGTCGTAGCGCAAAAATAATCAAATTTTCGTTCCCCTTTGTGGAACCCCAAACTAATATACAAAAAACACAATGAAAAAAAGAAACAAAAAAAAAATCTTTATAGGGCTGCATCTCCTAAATCGTGCATCGTAGCGCAAAAATAATCAATTTTTCGTTCCCCTTTAAGGATCCCTTAATTAATACTTAAAAAAAAAAACAAAAAAAAACAGGAAAAAATCTTTATAGAGCTATATCTCCTAAACCGTGCGTGGTAGCGCAAAAAGAACAAAATTTTCGTTCCCCTTTACGGAACCCCAAAATAATATACAAAAAACACAATGAAAAAAAAAACAACAAAAAAAATCTTTATAGGGCTGCATCTCCTAAACCGTGCATCGTAGCACAAAAATAATCAAATTTTCGTTCCCCTTTAAGAAACCGTTAATTAAAACTTTAAAAAAAAACCAGGAAAAAAAACTTTATAGAGCTTTTATAGCTATATATATAGATATAATATCTCCTAAACCGTGCGTGGTGGCGCAAAAATAATACAATTTTCGTTCCCCTTTATGCAACCCATAATTTATATTTAAAAAAAAACGCAAATTTAAAAAAAAACATATCATTATCTCTTAAACCATGCGTCGTAGTGCAAAAATAATTTAAAAAAACCCCTTTAAGAAACCCGTAATTAATACTTAAAAAAAAAAAACAAAAAAAACCAGGAAAAAAAACTTTATAGAGCTGTATCTCCTAAACCGTGCGTGGTACCGCAAAAACAATAAAATTTTCGTTCCCCTTTATGCAACCCATAATTTATATTAAAAATAAAACGCAAAATTTAAAAAAAATCTTTATAGGGCTGTATCTCCTAAACCATGCGTCGTAGCGCAGAAATAATAAAATTTTCGTTCCCCTTTATGCAACCCATAATTTATATTTAAAAAAAAACGCAAAATTTAAAAAAAAAAATCATTATAGGGCTGTATCTCTTAAACCATGCGTCGTAGCGCAAAAATAATTTAAAAAACCCCTTTAAGAAACCCGTAATTAATACTTAAAAAAAAAACTAAAAAAACCAGGAAAAAAAACTTTATAGAGCTGTATCTCCTAAACCGTGCGTGGTACCGCAAAAACAATAAAATTTTCGTTCCCCTTTATGCAACCCATAATTTATATTTAAAAAAACGCAAAATTTAAAAAAAAATCTTATAGGGCTGTATCTCCTAAACCATGTGTCATAGCACAAAAATAATAAAATTTTCGTTCCCCTTTATGAAACCCCTAAGTAATATACAAAAAACACAATGTAAAAAAGAAAAAAAGAAAAAAAACAATAAAAAAATCTTTATAGGGCTGTATCTCCTAAACCATGCGTCGTAGCGCAAAAATAATAAAATTTTCGTTCCCCTTTATGCAACCCATAATTTATATTTAAAAAAAAACGCAAAATTTAAAAAAAAAACATTATAGGGCTGTATCTCTTAAACGATGCGTCGTAGCGCAAAAATAATTTAAAAAACCCCTTTAAGAAACCCGTAATTAGTACTTAAAAAAAAACAAAAAAAAAACCAGGAAAAAAAACTTTATAGAGCTGTATCTCCTAAACCGTGCGTGGTACCGCAAAAACAATAAAATTTTCGTTCCCCTTTATGCAACTCATAATTTATATTTAAAAAAACGCAAAATTTAAAAAAAAAATCTTTATAGGGCTGTATCTCCTAAACCATGCGTCGTAGCGCAAAAATAATAAAATTTTCGTTCCCCTTTATGAAGCTCCAAAATAATATACAAAAACACAAGAAAAAGAAAGAAAAAAATAATAACAAAAAAACTTTATAGGGCTGTATCTCCTAAACCGTGCATCGTAGCGCAAAAATAATCAATATCCGTTCCCCTTTAAGAAGCCCCTAATTATGATTTAAAAACGCAAAAAAGAAAAAGAGAAAAAAATCATTTTAGGGCTGTATCTCCTAAACCGTGCGTCGTAGCGCAAAAATAATAAAATTTTCGTTCCCTTTTATGAAACCCCAAAGTAATAACAAAAAACGCAATGACAAAAAAAAGAAAAAAAAACTTTAGGGATGTATCTCCTAAACCGTGCATAGTAGCGAAAAATAATCAAATTTTCGTTCCCCTTAAGAAGCCCTTAATTAAGATTTAAAAACGTAAAAAAGAAAAAGAAAAAATCTATATAGGGCTGTATCTCCTAAACCGTGCGTCGTAGCGCAAAAATAATCAACTTTTCGGTCCCCTTTATGTAACCATTAATTTATACAAAAAAAAACGCAAAAAAAAAAGTTTTTTTTTATAGGGCTTGATCTCCTAAACCATGCGTCGTAGCGCAAAAATAATTAAATTTTCGTTCCCCTTTATGAAACCCCAAAGTAATATACAAAAAACACAATGTAAAAAAGAAAAAAACAATAAAAAAAACTTTATAGGGCTGTATTTCATTATAAGAACGACTTCAGAGTTTCGTGACCCAAAAATTGCAATAATTCTATATAATGCCTATGTCCGTAGCAAGCTTGAGTACAGTTCCATCGCATGGGACCCTCGGGAAGCAAAGTATAACATCATGGTCGAGCGCGTCCAACGTAAATTTACTAGACATCTTTACAAAAGGTATTATGGATACTACCCGTACTTATTTCCGTCATCCTTTGTACTGGGAATGGTAGGGTTGGAGTCTCTCGAGCTAAGGCGTAAGCAAACGCTTGCCTTACACTACTGTCTACTTCTAAGAAATCAAATTGACAACCCATCTGTTCTGGAGCGTATGCGTATTTTTACCCCAGACAACTACATAGCTGCAGTAGGGCGTAGCGCACGTAGAGCCAGAAACCTTTTCGCATATCCAAATGTCCGCACCTATCACGGTTCAAACGCACCCACGTACCGAGCAATAGAATTACTAAATAACTTCTTAGCTTCAATCCAAAACGCAGACATATTCGCAGACAAGTGGCCGTCCTTACAAAGTAGTGTCAGGATTTTTTTAAACTCTACCTATGTAACTTTGTAGTATGTATGTTTAATTTAAGTTCCTAGAGATACTCGTAGTTCGAAAAATGTATACATGTTTATGATACTGACTATGTATTAACACTAACACTTATACAAGTGTCTTGGCGTAGGTCGCTGTAAACTTATACTTGTGTTTGTTTGAATAAAGAATAAAGAATAAAGAATCTCCTAAACCGTGCGTCGTAGCGCAAAAATAATCAAATTTTCTTTCCTCTTTATTCAACCCTTAATTTATATTTAAAAAAAAAAACGCTTTCACTAAACTGCTGTAACTCGGAAACTTAGAATCCACAAAGGGGACTTTACTAAATTATGACACATATTAAAGCCTGACCAGTAATATATGATCATTGTCAAGAGGGCGCTGTTCATTCTCATGTATAGGGTGACAGTTCAGTATAGTATGAAAAAATATTGTATTTAATGAACATCATCATCAATGTAATTAATGTTGCTTGCCACGCTTAAACATAACAAAAATCACAATAAATTGCGTCTTAAAATAAACTTAAAAAGTCTACTAAAAATCGAAACAAAAGTAATTTTTAAGTCGCTGATGTGACATTCTCAATCAAAAGGTACCACTTTGTCGTTTACCATAAAGACGAAATTTGATTATATCTTTATACAAATAACCTGTCAGAGAAAGTGGTACCTTTTGATTAGGAACGTCACAAATGTTGGTCAGTATGAGGAGTGCAGCCTACAGTTTATTTTTAATTATATTTATATACCTACTACGGTAAGATTGATAAGACAATGTAATTATGCCTCCGAATGAAATAAATACACTGTATCGCAAAACTAAGTGGCGAGACAGCTCATAATGCCATCTCTTGGTTGGTCTTAACTTAACAAGGGTAAAGGAGATAGTATTAAGATCTCAGTCGCCAGCTGATATTGCGGCAAGTATAATAAGCACCCCACCCGCGTAGGTACCCTTCCCCGCGCACGCCCTTCTTGCTCAATTGAGTTTTATTTTGCCAGATAGTAAAAAAACCGTGGATCAAAATGACCCAAATTATGAATGATGTCTCAATGTGGTATTATAATATTATAGACGTAAACTTAATAATATGAATTTTTTTTTGTGGCAGATACAGGGTGTTAATTAGAAAAAATTTTTTTTTTAATAAAAGCGGTGGATGAATTTGACACAGATTTGTTTGAATAACATATAACAATGTTCTGTAAAGTACAACACTTCACTTACCGACTCTAATATTTTTTTAGGCGTTTTAGGATCAATATTAGGTATTTATTAAATGCCATTATACCCGTGGATGAAAATGACACAAAATGCGTGTGTACGTCGGAAGCCACTTTTCCTTTACAGGGAAACAAAGAATTTCGTCTCGAATATTTTTTTTACAGAATGCTGATTGAAAAAAGAAATACCTAAATTTCTACCTAAGCAAATACCTAGGATGACACAAAATATTATTTTTAGGTTTAGTATATGGTCTGGAAACTATATATAAAAAATAAGCAACATTAATATTCTTATAACCTCAGAAGTTATTGGTACAGGTCTAATAATCCAAACCCAAGTTATGAGGGTTCTTATAAACGCGACGAAGCGCTTCGAGAAAAGGTAGCTAGTGCCCTTGCGGTTCGCTTTGCTCGCTTTGACCGTGCCCTCATATCCACATTTTATTTATTATATTTATATATTTTAAACTTTGTTGCACAGTAAAAAATATACAGTGACAAAAGGCGGACTTAATGCTACACGGCATTCTCCACCAGTCAATCTTTATTCCGAACAGAGAAGCATAGTTGGTGCAGGGTATGTAAAGAACACTAAAACTAAATGCTTAATAGGCACAAATATAAATGTAATATGAAGATAAAATAAATATATACAACAATGTCTTCTTCTTCTTCAGGTCCAGGAGGTCGGCGACCATATGTCTATATGTCTCTCTATGTTCGGTCATGCGAATTAGTCTATCTATGCTCTTCACCTTTAACCAGTCTCTTATATTTCCAGTCCATGATGTGCGCCTTTTACCGCTACCTAAATATATAAGTATATCCCATTATTAATCCTAAGATTCCTAAGTCAGTTCTTACCTGACTAAGCTCCAGTGACACATCATCTTCCAGCGAAGTCTCCCGACTCTTGGAGGACTGGGACTCGTTGAGTTTCTTCGGCGAGGGGGGTTTCCTGGTCTTCGGGGTGTCAAGGGAGAGGCGGCGACGGTACGAGCCCGGGAGGGAGTTGGCGCGGTCACCCCTGGCCAATGAAAAAAGTACTTCATTGCATAAATATTAGTCGGACTCGCGCACGAAGGGTTCCGTACCATTACGCAAAAAAACGGCAAAAAAATCACGTTTGTTGTATGGGAGAAGTTAAATATATATTTTATTCTGTTATAGCATTTGTTGTTATAGCGGCAACAGAAATACATCATCTGTGAAAATTTCAACTGTCTAGCTATCACGGTTCATGAGATACAGCCTGGTGACAGACGGACAGACAGACAGACAGCGGAGTCTTTGTAACAGAGTCCCGTTTTTACCCTTTGGCTACGGAACCCTAAAAAAGGAAGAATGTTTTATATAATAAGAATAGAATAGAATAGTTTATTTGTGCAAAAAAGGGTATAAATTGTTGTTACATAATATTGTTTCCAGTCCTTGATTTACCATAATACATGGCGTACAAATATTCTTAAATTACTAACTAATAAAAACCTCCATTAAAATAAAATGTCACATTGAAAAATAATAAAAGTACAATTAATAATAATAAATAATAAAATTATAAATTGTCAATATAATTTAAGATTACAATTTGTCTAATATGAAAATATACAATCATTATAGAGCATTATACATACTTCTTTAGCAGCTGTTTCCCAGTAACAACAAAATCTAAGTTCTGCGGTTTGGTGACCTTCTTCGGCGTAGAGGAAGCCGAAGCAGGAGGAGACTTCTTCTTCTTTGAGCCTCTAGAAGACGTCGAGCCGCGCCGCGAGCGCGGGTCCGGGTCGTAGTCCGACGGCCAGCGGTCGTTGCGCTGCATGCTAGAAATAGAAAGAAGATAAGATAATAGTTTATTCATCACGCATGGTAACAGGTACATTTAAGTGACGGGAGCGGTGGGTAAATTTTCAGATTTTGTCAATTTACCCCATTTCACACCAAGCGCACTTCACGCACACTACCTCAATTTACAGGGACAGGTCAGTGACCCAATCATGTTTTTTTAAGATAGCACTTTTAGTTTAGTATTAACCATAAGATGGCAAAAGGCCGGACGGTCTTACACTGGTCCTGTGGGTAAAAGGCCGGAGCCTGCTGTGGGATGCCACATGTGTGTGCACGTTTGCTCCCTCTCATGTCGGCCACACATTTAAAAAGGCAGGTGCAGCGGCTGAGGCCGCTGCTAAGGTCAAACACAGCAAATACGCCAACCTTGGACCAGTGTATGACTTCATTTCGGTTGCTGTCGAAACGGCTGGGCCATGGTGCGCCGATGCCAAAAAGCTGGTCAGGGAGATCGGGCGTCGGTTGAGGGACAGAGTCTGTGACCCCCGTGCTGGATCTTACCTGGTCCAACAAATATCCTTAGCCATTCAGCGTGGCAACGCAGCTGGCATATTTAAAACATTTGGGCCAGGTAGGGAACAGTTCGGGACTTAAAAGGAAATTTTTGACGGGACTAGTTTGTGATTAATAAGTTTTTATATACTACAAAAGAAGTAAATGTCATTTTTAAAATACAATAAATCATTTGAATCATAAATAAAAAAAAAGTATTAACCATTGGCCTCCTTTGAGGAACAGAAACTCTCCAGAATTTTTAATAAAACGTTGTTTCTAGTAAGTCTTGCTTTTTATTGTCTTGCAAAAGGTGTTTTCGTCTTGGGCGAGCTTGAATCCCTCGCTGCACTCAGGACTCCGTTTTAATTCCCTCGCTTCGCTTAGGAATTAAGTCCCCGGCAAGCTCGGTTCTCCATACAAGCGTAGTTCCGCTCTCATTTTAAAACGACTAGCTAGATTGCTCTGAAACTTTAAAATGAGAACGAAACTCCGTTTGTATAGGAAGGTGAAATTCGGCCGAGTTTGCCGAGGACTCTTAACTGAATTATAAATGCACTTAACTAGGTACCCGTTCAACTCGTTTAAGTAAATAATATTGAATCAAAATCTTACTCACATGTATGTATGTCAGTCAGGTGCTGTGCAAGGGCGGTGCTACACTGCGCTCGGGGCGCGACACGCTTGGATGAGTATTGGTAAGGCTGCGGTCATAGTCATGAGAATAGCGATTCAGGGTTGAAGGCAGTTTTTAGGGTTCCGTACCCAAAGAGTAAAAACGGGCCTATTACTAAGACTCCGCTAAGCTGTCTGTCTGTCTGTCTGTCCGTCTGTCGCCGCGGGCTTAGCACGGTAGCATTTTTATCGCCTGTCACCATGCCTGTCACGTTCTAACAAGTAGGTAAGTGCGAAAGTGATAGGCATAGTGACAGGTGATAAAAATGCTACCATGCTGACACCGCAGGATGTATCTCATTAACCGTGATAGCTAGACAGTTGAAATTTTCACAGATGATGTGTTTTTGTTGCCGCTATAACAACAAATACTAAAAACAGAATAAAATAAATATTTAAGTGGGCCTCCCATACAACAAGTGATTTTTGGCCGTTTTTTGCGTAATGGTACGGAACCCTTCGTGCGCGAGTCCGACTCGCACTTCGCCGGTTTTTTATTAGTTTGTGTTTTGTTACATCAATTTCTGGATGCTTAAGCTCTTTACACACTTTAGGTACCTACTTAATTCAGTAACTGATGACATCTAGGTATACATATTGCTGTATATATTATTTATCTCGCTATATTATATACTAAGTGTCATATCACTGTATCGATCGATGTATATTATTAAAAAGTTATATTCTCCTAGTTCAGTATATAAAGAGTATTGTATTGTATATAATAAGTTTTCATATTAAGGATATTGGTGGCAATAACACGCTTTACAAGCTGTAAAATTTTTTGCTAACCACCAATTGTTTGTTAAGAGTCCCCGGCAAGCTCGGCCGAATTTTACCTTCCCATACAAACGGAGTTTCGTTCTTAATTTTAAAACTACGTGTTGTATTGTAATGAAACTTTGCACATACAATGACATGAGGTATAGGATATAGGTTCGTAATTAGTTTATATAGCTCTAGTATATAAAACAAACGAAATAAAGCAAAAACAAGTTTTGTATGATAAACTTAAATTCGCTGTATTTTTTTAACTATGGTATTTGAAGCTACATAAACTTACAGACATAGATATACCTTATCTTATTGAAAGTACAAAGTTTCCGAGCAAACTAGCTACTCATTTTAAAAGGAGAGCGGAACTACGTTTGTATGGAGGACCTAGCTTGCCGGGGACCCTTAACTTGTGCTGTTACATATATAACTATTGTGAGCAGTTGGTTCTCCGAATAATACATAAATAAAACTAAAGATAAAGTATCCCAGCCCTCCAGTGGCGGAAGAAGGAAGTAACGAAAACAATTAAAAAGCAAATGTTAAGCGACACGAACTCACGACATCGGGATACCAGCATTACCAGCCCACCTCATTCGTAAACTCGCTTCAGCATGTGTTCCCGCTCCCGCTCCGCTCGTGGATGTATTGCGGCGCTTAATTAAGGCGGCGGGGTGAGCAGTGGCGCATGCAACAGGTGTAGGGAGGCATGGAGTAGCTTTGTTTAATTTAAATATATGCTTGAAATATACTAATGTTATAAATAAATAATTAAATTGTAAAACGGAACTTAATCGCGCGGACGGCGTTGTCCCCGTGGTGTCGGAGAAGACTGGCTAAAGTTGATATCAACATCTTCTAGCGGCGCGAGTATACGTAACGTATACGTAACGGACGTCATAATGACGTCTCAATGCTACCTGGGTACGTACTAATACTACTAATATGGGTCATTTTCTATAAAAAGGGACCTTATTGTCGATGGCGCTTACGCCGCACAGCGTAGCGCGGCATTGTAATTATATCGGAGCATCGTTAATACGGGCGTAAGGGCCATCGACAATAAGGTCCCTTTTTATAGAAAATACCACATATCAAAATCCTATAGGTATACTGATGCTGGGGATGCTGGAGCTGGAGGGCCGGCGGATTTGCCGAGAAGATTTCAAAAGGCGCTATCTAATCCTTCAACCCTCTCCACACCCGCCGCTGTTCGCCCGACCCTGTGGACCTCAAATTAACCTTATAAACCTAAACATAGGCCTTGTGATCGATACCTCTGTTTTGATACTTTGTGAGCGTATACACTTATTTGGTGACCGACTTTTAAAATGCGCGTTGGTAGGTGGGCGCAAATTTAACACACACTACACACACACACACTGAACTGAACACTGATTTAAGAACACTGATTTCGTGTTTTAGACTCCCTAGCAAAGAAAAATCGAGTTTTCAAAAACTATGTTAATTTATTTACTTTTTTGTGTACATTATTAGATACATAAGTATTAACTTAACACATTAAAATTAACAAAGATCAGATAAAAGTTACATTTTGAACGGTAACGCAGCAGAAAAAAGTTTTCTTCCATACAAAAATCAGGGACACACCATTTTTAGGGTTCCGTACCCAAAGGGTAAAGACGGGACCCTATTACTGAGACTCCGCTGTCCGTCTGCCCGTCTGTCTGTCACCAGGCTGTATCTCATGAACCGTGATAGACAGTTGAAATTTTCACAGATGATGTATTTCTATTGCCGCTATAACAACAAATACTAAAAAGTACGGAACCCTCGGTGCGCGAGTCCGACTCGCACTTGGCCGGTTTTTTTGAGTTTATCGCGAACATACATACATACAGATAGACAGACGCGGTGGGGGACTTTTTTTATTAGGTGTAGTGTGATTAAGCTCTATCTTAAATATTCTAAATTCCAGTGTAAACTAATTTACATATATTAACTATGTCGTGAAAGTTTTAGAAATATGTTTTCCTTATTAGAGTAGAAAAGTATTAAGTATGTAGTTTCTAGATAGTCTTGAGCTTGCTTATGTTTATTTATACAAATAAATCGTCTAGAAAACCTGCCCAATAAATATTTTTATATATATATTGGATTGTCACCCAACTATGTAATGTAATGTATGTAACATATGTAATGTATCCTCATGAGTCTAAATGTACATTAAAATGTACATATTCGTTGCAATCTAATTTGAACCCAACTACAACTTTGTTGCATTTGGAGTCGAGAGTCTTGGTCCGTGGGGCCCCGCAGCACAGGGCTTATACCGGCAATTGGCGAAACGGCTGGTGGATGGGACCGGAGATAAGAGAGCTGGCAGCTTCCTCGCCCAACGCTTGAGCATAGCGATCCAGCGAAGAATTGCTGCCAGCATCCTCGGCACCATGCCACGGGGGCCCATTTTAGATTTAGATTTAGTTTTATAGTAGTTTTAGTTTAGTTGTAGTTTAATTTTTACTGTAAGGCTTTATCTTATTTTATGTTGTCTTTTATATTATGTAATGTCTTGTTTGTTACAAGTAAATAAAATTAACTAACTGTAGGTATCGTTAACATTTAATTTGAACCTATGATAGAACAAATAAAGTAGTACTTCTATTGTTTCATTGCGTCGTAAAACAAACGAAATTCGTTCCAATTTACTCAACAAGGTTCAAATTAAAAATTGGAAAACTTTATATGGTGGGTCTTACGAGGGTATGTGAAGTTTTAGCTCAATCGAATAATGGGAAGTCTAATATATTAGCTTGCATGACTTTAACCAACCCATAGAGAAATATAAATGAAATATCGTCTGAACCCAAAGCTAGAAAACTACCAATAAATAAAATTACAAAATGGCGCCCAATCCATTCGCGTAAACCTTTCGATGGAAGAAAGCGAAACCGGATAGAAATCGGAAGGTCGTCGGTCACCACACCGGTTTGTACATACGGGCGGACACACAGACGTACATGTAATGCTGTTGAGAAAACAGAATAAAGGCGGGGTTATTCTACAGCCTTCAGTTTGGCGAAAAAGTTATGCAAATGCATTGAAATTGACGACCTGTCTAGTTAATGTGGCAAAGAGAATAGGGAACACATGTTGAATTTTATAACTAAATCTGGTTAAATAGATAGAAAAAGAGCAATTTATCACAATACATTGGAAACTTAAAAAATATATGGGTTTAATAAATAAATACATCAAAGTAATAAATAAATAAATGATTATTTATAAAATACGAAGAAATAATGGTACCATTCGATTCCTTACATTTTATTAAAAAGGCAACAATATACATAAACGCAATATTTTACCGACAAAATCGCAATTTCCTTGTTTTCCACGGCTTCTAACTTCTAAGCGATAGCGACTTTAAGGATGACTCACGTTAGACCGGGCCGTGACCGGGCCGGAGCTTCCGGCGCTTCATTTTCTATGGAGAGCATCACGTGATCACCTGTCATGTCATAGAAAAGTAAGCGCCGGAAGCTCCGGCCCGGTCACGGCCCGGTCTAACGTGAGTCATCCTTTACATGCTGACGTCACGATGTAATGTCATTTTGTATGAAGCTTTTCGTCACTAAAGTGCGGATGCTAGACTTTGCATGACCATCATAATTTGTGACTTGTATTGCTTTAAGACAATGGGTCCCATACCATACAGACATTTGATTGACGACCCTGTCCGGCCTAAATAGTCAGTGTGCTAGAATGGACAAAAATTGCAGTTCCTGAAATGTTCTTGGTATTTTATTGTACGTTTATTGCCAAATCTTCTCACAGTTTCGATTTCTATAGCACTTCAAATAGACGCCCGAGTGACTAAAATGTTAAATGAAACAGTCGTCAACAGTTAAGAACATTCCCATACAACCATTTTCGGTCGCCGTTACGACCCAAATGAGTCGACACCGTTTTTTCCGGTCACAATTCCAGTCGCAGTACGCAGTGTCATCGTAGAGATGCACCGGATATTCGGTTACTATCCGGCAAGTACGTATACAGTATGTTTCTGACCATGGGGCTTAATAAGCGAGTACAAGCTTTGCTTAGTTTGGGGCTAGGTTGATCTGTGTGAAATGTCCCCTAATATATATTTATTTATTTTGTAATAGGGTCCCGGTTTTACCCTTTGGGTACGGAACCCTAAAAAATGTTCATATCTTCTCATTATAATTGACATATTACATAAAAAGATTTTGATTAATAAATGCAATGGAACGATAAACGAATTAAAGTTCTCTGAAGGTCGGATGGGCGTTCACCTGCGGAATGCGTTACGCATGCGCTGACGTAATTAAAGTACGGTGCCCACACGTCGAGGCCAAAAAATATTGTTCTACGACTCAACTATACTTTATCTAAAAAAAAATATTGATTCAAAAAAATTACACAGCATTACAGCGAACTAATACACAGAGAAATTTATAATAGAAAGTATTTATACAAACTAGGTACATGATACAGTCTAGAAAGGACAACAGAACAAATGTAAGAATGAAAAACTAATATAGAACCTATAAAGTCAGACCAAGATAATTCTGCAACGATTTTAATAGCACAGACGAGTGTTATTTTAAACGTCAAACTTCTATAAACTTATGACGTTTAAATAGCACCTGCATGTCTGTGCCATAAAAATCGCTGCAGAGTTATCTTGGTCTGACTTTATAAATAATTAAACAAAATTAGGTAAGTATCTCAGTATTTAACATGATAGTACAAAAGACCACCAAAAGACAAAGTACTTCTCAAAAGTTTCTCATCAAAGGTTGTCTGGAAGAGATGGCTTTTTAGCAATAAGATCGCCTGTTGTTTACTCCTGCTTATGTTTCTGTTTTCTTTTTTTTTATTTAGGTGTGCAATAAAAAGTATTTGTATTTGTACTTATTCATTAAATAGTAGCGCGTTGATGTCTTTTGTTCTATTTTTTTGGCGAGACGTGCTTGGTCTAATTCATTACTGTTGACTGAAGCGTTTCGTAAGAAGTCATTATAGTTGAGTCCCCATAGTGATAAGTATCTAAGTACCTTTGCGATGTTTGTTATACAAAGTCTTAATTCAACCATTAAAGTTGACGAGTAAAAATAGTATTTAATGCAATCATGATATAATAGAGAGCTTTTCAGTCGATTACCGTGTTTAGGCCACGAAGCTTGCTGAGTGGCCTAATGAAGGTACGAGATTGAAAAGCTTGATTATATCAGTATGGTATACAATACTTTTTCTACGCGTCATCTAAAAATAATACTTTTTCTACTATAAAACCTAAATAAATAATTAAAGAAAATTAGGTAAGTATCTCAGTAGCATAAAAGACATACAGACACACTCATGAAATAGTCGCGCGTTGGTGTCTTTTCTACTGGACCGCGGCGCCACGTGATTGGTCAAATTCATTATAGTTGACTAAACCGTTTCGAAATGAATATTATAGTTGAGTTGGGGAGTTATACATGAAAAGTACCCAATAACGGTTTGGTATACGAAATCTTAATTCAACCATTAGTCGAGGAAAAGTAAAAAATTACAATGTTTGGGACTGTCCCGCAGCATCCTTTCTTATGGCCACCGTTCGTTTTCTCGCACCAGTGAAAGCGGCGCCCACGCACGCTTTCGCCCAAACGCAGAAACAATATGGCGGCTCATAACCAATCACACACGGATCATCTGCCATCTTTGGGCACCTGTGTTTTCGACATATTTATAGTAAAAGGGCGTTTACTAAAATAAATATTGAAAACACGATTCGCACAGATCCTGGTGTTTTTGGGTTCTTTAAACTCAGAATCACTAGCATATTCAAGATATCGTTGGACGGATGGAGTGGAGGCAGATCTCCGCAGGGGCGTAGCTAGAGGATATGACGCCCGGGGCAGTTGCCCCCTCTGCCCCCCCCTAGTTACGCCACTGGATCTCCGTGAGCTCGGCGTCGGCGAAAGCTGGCGTGATATCGCTTTGGACCGGGCAGTGGCGTGCTGAGGCCAAGACTCATTTTGGGTCATCGCGCCAGCCAAGTAAGTAAGTGAAACGGAGACCTTCGCTAACGCTCGGTCAAAAATCTGTGTAACGTTTTGACTTTGACTCGACAAAGCCTAATTTGTACGTCTTAAAATTTAAAATTCTATCTAGATAGTTTTTTTTTTATCTTTATTAAATAGCTTTATTTATTTTAATAACAAAACTTCCGTGAGACACAGACATATAATTTATTTTATTTTATTTTATTGAAAACACATTTACATGACATTACAGTATAAAACTAATGCGCCATGAAAGTTAATTACATTTAAATTACAACTAGTACTATGGTATATTTACAACACTAAATTACTACAGTTGAGCACCTATCATCCATCCTCTCACAAAACCTCAGACATTCACTGCACACAGCCGTCCATCGCCACGCAAACATATCGCAGTCAGGAGCTGATGTCAGGAGCGCATTCAAAAGTGTGAGAGCACGAAGAAGTGGCGAGTTCTTACGCGACACAGTGCGAGCCGCCGGCACTGCCAACAAGTCGCGTCGGCGCGGCCTGAGAGCCATCCTGGGAACGTCAGGGACAAAAAGTCGTACCAGGCGGCACACCAGCTCTGGGCAGTCTGACTCGCCACGCAGGACCCGTAAAGCCGTAGTCAATAAAGAAAAGTTTCGCCTGACCTCTAACGAGTTGTAACCGAGGGTCCCTAACAAGAATTTGGTTGGGTACAGAAACGGGTAATACCCGTACATTTTCTTGTACAAGGATCTTAAAAAGGCTTTTTGAACTTTCTCGAGTAACAAGGCATACGTTGACTCGTGTGGGTGCCACACGACCGACGAGGCCTCCAACTTACTTCTAACCAAGGCGTTATAGACCAGTTTCAGTGCGAATGGCTCTTTAAAGTCACGCATGTTGCGAATAAGAAAGCCCAGTCTTCGGTAGCAGTCTTTAGCAAGTGATGACAGGTGCTCGTGAAACGTGAGGCGCGTATCGAAGACAACTCCGAGATCCTTAACAGAGAAGACACGAGTTATGGGCTCGGGTCCCAGCTCGTAATTCGCAATTATTGGATCACGCGCACGGCTAAAACTACAAACACAGCATTTGGCAGAGTTAAAAAGAAGTTTGTTTTGTATACTCCATCGGTAGACCAAGTTGATGTCCTCCTGCAATGACCTACAATCAGTTCTCTGCTCCACACCGTACACTAACTTCAGATCGTCAGCGTAAAGGAGACATTGAGATGACCTGAGAACCGACTGGAGGTCACTGATCATTATTCCGAACAGGAAAGGTCCTAATATGGAGCCCTGACTGACCCCAGATCGAGTGTGATAAGGGGCCGAGACGAAGCATCCATGTCGAACATATTGCTGCCGATCACGTAGATAGTTTGCGAAAAAAGACATCATCTTGGGAGAGAAGCCAATTTCATACAGCTTTTCCAGCAACACATCATTATCTACGCGATCGAATGCTTTCCTGAAATCGAAATAAACGACATCAACTTGGATGCCCTTATCAAGATGTTCAGATATGATATCTACTAAAATAAGGAGATTTGTATTTACGGAACGATTAGGTCTAAAGCCATGTTGACCGTCACACAAAAATGGCCTCACTTGAGCTGATAGGGTCCGATGGAGTACGGATTCAAATAACTTAGCCAGCGTCGGAAGGACGGCTATCGGTCTGTAACTTTCTGCCGCAGAGGTGTCGCCCCCCTTTGGGATTGGCCTTACTCTGGACATCTTCCAGCGGCTAGGGTACACTCCAGCGGTGAGTGCTAAGTTAAATATGTATCGTAAAGGTATTTTCAGGCTCTCGGCACATCCCTTGACAATATACGCCGGTATGTTGTCAGGCCCCACGGAGCAGTTGGATTTGAGCCGTTTTATTGCTGCCTCTACCTCCCCCATTGATATTGAGTCGATGTGGATGTGATTGGCATCAACATCACCACCCCGATCCCCTACCGCATCAGGGTCTAGTTGCGGAGCATCGGGCAGGAACACTCCTGAGAAGTAATCGGCAAACGCACCTGCCGCCTCACTTCCAGTAAATTGTTTCCCATAATAATGCAATAATGCCGAAAACGAGGGTTTCTCGCCTCCCCTGCCACCACCGGCGCCCGCGCCGAGTCATCGAGCCGAGGCCCGCAGTCTGCGCCGGTCGCCAACGCGAGCTCCTGACGAAATACTCGATACGGAGTGAAACGCGAGCTCCTGACGAAATACTCGATACGGAGTGAAACATGTCGAGCGTTTTTCGACTAAAATTTTGGTTGTCAGCTTTGTAACGTTCCATACAAAATGTATGTGAAAATCAGTTACAAAACTGTCATTTTTTTTTCTCATTTTTTAAAATAACCCAAAAGTTGATGGATTTTCGAAAAAAAGTAAATGGTACACTTTTAAGTGAAAATGCCCAGATGTTGTATTAAAAAAAAAACGTTTTTTCAGTATTCAGAACAGATGACCCATATTTTTGTTAAATAAATGGTAAACTTACAAACATGTCGAGCGTTTTTCGACTCGTACGTGAGTGACTGTCTGTGAGTGAACCATTTTTAATTTATTTAGATAGTTTATTAGGGTTCCGTACCCAAAGGATAAAAACGACACCCTATTACTAAGACTCCACTGCCCGTCTGTCTGTTCGTCTGTCTGTCCGTCTGTCTTTCCGTCTGTCTGTCACCAGGCTGTACATCTAATTAACCGTGATAGCGAGACAGTTTAAATTTTCACAGATGATGTATTTCTGTTGCCGCTAACAACAAATACTAAAAAGTACGGAACCATCGGTTGGCGAGTCCGACTCGGACTTGTCCGGTTTTTATTGACCAATCGGGACTCAAAAAACTATAAAACCAAATCAAGTGTATTGAACTTAATTCTGAGAAAAGTTTCGAAACAAACCGGGAACTCTAAATCTTGATAAAACGTGGTATTACCATACCATGGAATCAGTTACGTAATGAATTCTCGAAAAATGGGTCCAATTATAGGGCATTCAACTTAATGAACAGAATTCGACGCCGCGCTTAAGGCAAAATGGTGGAGGCAGTTTTGGGCCGATATTTTTAATTCATTTCATGAAAGCTTTAAATAAGTGACAGTTTGACGGACACAACTTTTTTACGAAACTGGCACCACTTTTTGCAAATCAAAGGGGAAACAAGCATTTAAACTATGGTTTTATAGGGATGGGGACAGTTTCTTTGCTATACTTATTTTTTTAAACAAGGGTCTTTTGTTATTGATATTTTATTTTATTGCTTCTTTTCATTTATTTCAGAGTTCTGATCGTTTTTTTTAATTTATTTAATTTAATTTGTATTATTACTTTTAGGCCTATTTGTATTTGTATATATGTAACCCTAATTGCTGTTTCAAACTGAACAAATTTATTTATTTTATTTTTATTTATTTAATAATTTTTAATCAGGCAACAAGGCCCATATTACGAATACCTTACAGACTAACATATATATGCATATTATTACAATAACTTAAATTAAACTAAAACTACTACTTAAATAACTAACTTAGCCCAACAGCACTCCAACAGGACAACAGTCCATGTGCATGGCATTCCATTTTTTTACAATTTATGCATGTTTCCTAATTTCCCGAAACGAAAAATTAGAAAATTCTGTTTTTGTTTAGAAGTATGTCCCATTATCGTCAGGTCAGGATCTGGAGACGGGACCCTGGAGAAATAGAGGGAACGGCCTAAAAGTGGGTTGGGTATTTTAGTTCATTTTCAGTATTCCATACCCAAAAGGGTAAAATAAACGGGACCCTATTACTAAGACTCCGCTGTCTGTTTGTCTGTCTGTCCGTCTGTCACAAGGCTCTCACGAACCGTTATAGCTAGACGATTGAAATTTTCACAGATGATGTATTTCTGTTGCCGCTATAACAACAAATACTAAAAACAGAATAAAATCAACATTTAAGTCGGGCTCCCATACAACAAACGTGATTATTTTGCCGTTTTTATGCGTAATGGTACGGAACCCTTTGTGCGCGAGCCCGACTCGCACTTGGCCGGTTTATTGTATCGTATATAAGTGTGATGAAAAACATTGTGTGTAACTCGGGGCGTAAGCGTAATAATATTGCAAACTCGAGTCTATAAATCGCTCCGGCAAGCCGTCGCGAGCTGAAAAGCTCTCCATAATATCACGATTGTATAAAATACTATTACTGTGCACCATAAAAATACAAGTTCAAAACTAAGGTAACAACAGGCGGGCGGCACGGCATCAGAATCAGAGGTACATACATACTGTTTTTAGTATCTAAATCGTTAATTTTTATTTGAAAGATAAAAATTAACTTTACATTTTATTGTGTGATGCAAGTGACGCGCATATTAAACCCAATACACCCACCAACTTGTTAGTACTATTAGACAGGTGTCATAATTCACACAATACCAGTCATAATTGAAAAGTGACTGGCTCAAGCTCATCCCACTCTCGCCACGAAAGGCAGTCAAACCACTTAGTGGTGTGTGTTTAGCTTGTGTTTGTATGAGTTACTTTACAAATTCGTGCCATACAGCGTTTCTAAAAGGCATATTAATTTCTTAATGAAATAGTTGTAGTAATTCAAATAGGATTGACACATAACTAAATCTGTTAAATACAACAGTATCTACAATGCGTCTGTGTATATAAAATGCGCAATTTATCACAATCAATTGGAAACTTAAAAAATATATTTATTATTTATTATTATTTATTTTAAAAATAGTTGTACAGCATAACAAGATTTATTTTTTTGTTTCTTTTTATTGTTAAAAGTTTTGTTTTGTTTTGTTTTGTTTTGTTTTTATTTTTAATGTATTTACTAACACATAGGTATAACGATGGTACTAACAATATTGTATGGAATTTTAAATGTTCTGAAATTAAGATATTTTATTTTATTTATAACAGTATGAAATATACAAAGTCACTGCAAAACTACAAACAAATTAAAAACAAAAACAGGTAAACTAATAATATTATTATACCTACAATAAGAACATTCAAACTGTTGAAGGACGCTCATCCATCTTCTCACAGAACCTCAACAATTCCTCTCGCACTTCGCTCCGCTATGGGAATTATAAAAGAATACAAGACCTGTTTGAATATTTTTTTTAACTTCCAAATAAGAAAAAAATAATGATACCATTCGATTCCTTACATTTTATTTAAAAAAAAATTGTATAGCAACAATTTACATAAATTCAATATTTCACCGACAAAATCGCAATTTCCTTGTTGTCCATACATCGAAACGGCTTCTAAGCAATAGCGCTGTTATATGGTGACGTCACGATGTACCTATTGCCATTTTGTAGAAGCGTTTCGTCAGTAAAGTGCGGATGCCAGACTTTGACCATCATTTGTGACTTTTGTATTGCTTTAAGACAATGGGTTCCATACAAACATTGATCCTCAAAACAAACTTTATCGACTGATACCATTAATGAAAATTTGTCAAATACCCCATTATAATTAGGTAAAGGCGAGCGTAAAGGTATATGATGTAGATACGTAGTATTAAAAAAACCGGCCAAGTGCGAGTCGGACTCGCGTTCCAAGGGTTCCGTACATTACACAATTTAAACAATGTATTTTTTATGTAAAATGTCTTTAAAAAACCCCTAGGGGTCGGATCAAAAACTAAGTAATTAAGTCCGACTCACGCTTGACTGCACATTTCTAATAGGTTTTCCGGTGATCTATAGGTAAAGATCTATTTTGTGTATTTTTTTCAAAAATGTTGACCCAGTAGTTTCGGAGATAAAGGGGGGAATGGTCATTTTTTGCCTATTTTCTTGAATAACTTCTAAACTATTTATTTTAAAATTATAAAAAAATATATTTGAGATTCTCACAATGAGCTCTTTCATTTGGTATGTAACACGATATAGTTTGGCAAACTTTATTTTTTAATTTTCTCATTTACCCCCATCATTTTTCTATTTGTGTTTAAAATTAATATGTTTACGTTACATGTCCATCTTTGGGTCACAAACTTACATATGTGTACCAAATTTCAACTTAATTGGTCCAGTAGTTTCGGAGAAAATAGGCTGTGACAGACAGACGCGAGTGATCCTATAAGGGTTCCGTTTTTTTCCTTTTGAGGTACGGAACCCTAAAAATCGTTTATTTCAGAATTCAGACCAGTTGAGTATTTTTGTTACTTAAATAAGTTTGGGGCTTTCGTTTTTGTACAATGCAATAACCTAGTTGCATAAAAACGAAAGCCCCAAACTTAATAACCAACACAAACTTAAAATATACAAACCTACAAAATGCGTAATTTACTAACAAAGAGCCGAAAATGCGTGACATTTGACGCACGACGCCATATTGTGCCACAGACAATTGCGTCACGTTGCCAAATATTTTTAAAAAGAAAGCAGATCCGCATTCTGCCATCCTGACGGATATGTTACGTGTTTTGTGAGTTTTAAAAACAATATGGCGATTCAGACTTTTATAATCAGTTAATCACAATCAGTCATTAAGGTAAACTCGAATTATTTGGTGACACGCCTAATTCGGTGATACAAGTTTTGAAGCATGACACCCAGGAAAGCTAGTGAATTAGGGCCTTTTAAATGGGCCTCACGGCAAAGCCGCCGAAGCCGTGAAGCCGCGAGGTCCCATTTAAAAGGCCCTAATTCACTAGCTTTCCTGCGAATTAGGCGTGTCACCAAATAATGCGAGTTTACCCTACCTAATTTAAATCCTAGTTTGTGGATAATAATATCAAAGATAGATATAACTCCGTAATAGATGGATACAGTCTTAAGGAAAAAACGTGCCTCGAAAATCAAGAAAATTTGATTCTCGTTCAGAGGGCGCTACTAGCTTTGGCCTACTGTCGTATAGATGGCGTTGACGCTTTCGTTTGTTATTTAACAATTTTAACGCATATCAGTGAAAGAACATGGGTCAAAATCATTAAAATAATTAATGCAAATAAAAAAAATCATTTATCCATATTTAAATACATTTAATCGTATTTTTATAAATCTTCATTTTTAGTTTTAAAGTGTGTCGACAGATGGCAGTGAATTTACTGTGGTTACAAAATTTACTATGACAGTACCGCTCTAGTATAAGTTACTCTATGATAATATATAAGTTTGGCACGTTTAGCAAATCAATTTTGTCAGTAAAAATGGCTGAAAATTCGGACGTGGGCGGGATTATAGTTCTTAATTTTGCGCTATTTTATCTGGTATTTATTGTGAAAATAATTTTGGCATTTATACAAATCTAAATATAAATATAAATGTCATATTTTTCCAAGCCACTATAAGTAAGTAGCTTGATTAATCAAATTAATCAGGCGGATACGGACGCGACATGAACGAGGTCTCTCACTGGCGTCTCGTAAAGGATGTGGGAAGTTTGTCATCAAAGGTTCACTCTTGCTGAGTCTTTTTGCGAAACTTTGCTTATAACTTTCATACCTACGTTCCTAAAGGTTTATTATTAGCAATTAGAAACTAAAATGGGCACGCTCGAATTTCGGGATGTTTGTAACATCCCAGAAGTAAAAAAAAGTGTGTGCGTGTAATCTTTACGCGCGATTGAAGTAAAACTTCTTTGACGATGACGTTTATCGCTATGTTGGCACTATGACGTGTGTCCTATTGTGCGTGTGTCACTATTGAGCGTTACTTCCGTCAGAAAAAAAATCTGAGTTACCATCTAGTCTAGCCTAAAGAAGTTTTACTTCTCTCCCCTTAAAGGAAATATGTTTTTAGGGTTCCATACCCAAAGGGTATAAACGGGACCCTATTACTAAGACTCCACTGTCCGTCTGTCTGTCCGTCTGTCTGTCACCAGGCACCAGGCTATCTCATGAACCGTGATAGCTAGACAGTTGAAATTTTCACAGATGATGTATTTCTGTTGCCGAATAATAAAAAGTACAGAGCCCTAGGTGGGTGAGTCCGACTCGTACTTGTCCGGTTTTTTATTGTGCAATTTATATAATAAGTATTATGTTTTATAAATTGGGGTCATAAGGCGTGAACGAAAGAAATGAAAATTTCTGATAATATTTTGGCGCGCACGGCCATATTGAGGTGACAATTGCGTCATACTGCCAAATTTATTTTAAAAGAAAGCTGTTTTGTAATCAATTACGGAAATAACAAGACGTTTCGTTCGATTCAAGTTCGGTTTGAAGATGACATATGTCAGCAGCAGCTGCATTAAGGGGCCCACTGACTATCAGTCCGCCGGACGATATCGGCCTGTCAGTTAGAACAAAAATTTGACAGTTCCGAACAACTGACAGGCCGATATCGTCCGGCGGACTGATAGTCAGTGGGCCCCTTTAGCCGACATTCGGCCTAGCCAAGGTGACAATCGCTATCGCTTCGCCATCGAATCGCTTTGTGTCTCTCTATCGCTCATCCATATTAGTGTGACAGTGACAGTTGCGTTTCGTTCGCTACGTAGCGTCGTTGTCTACCGGGTTTCGACATTATTACAACCAAGATATATCTAACAAAATACAAGCTCATTGCCCCAGGGAACAATCTTAAAGTTAGGTATATAAATTTTTTGATATTTTTATTAATTTTCATTTTTATTTTAACCCTTTAACCCTGTGTCGAAAGAATGCATTAAACTTACTGTGACTACATAATTTACTATGACATGACCCTCTATATACACAATTCTCTTTGGTACCTATTTATTAACGTGATAATGCCTCCTTTCTTATGTCAGGTGTTAAAGATCAATTTGTACGTGCTTGTTAGATCATATCTCATTGACAGGTCGACACTCGACACATACTCGACACAATCTCGACACACTATAGATTGTCTATGATTAGCAGCTTTCTATTGTGCCAAATATTTAAAATAAATTATTTCACACCTTGCATGAAATAAAGCACCAGAAGATTAATAGAGAAACGTAGACAGCAGTTATTTTTAGACACAATTTCTATTTTAATATTTACCAGTCGCTTTTCGATGAAGGAAAATGTCGTGAGGAAACCGGACTAATCCCAACAAGGCCTAGTTTCCCCTCTGGGTTGGAAGGTCAGATGGCAGTCGCTTTCGTAGAAACTAGTGCCTACGCCAATTCTTGGGATTACTTGCCAAGTGGATCCCAGGCTCCCATGAGCCGTGGACGCAAAATGCCGGGACAACGCGAGGAAGATGATGACAATTTCTATTTTAACTTGACCGTGACGTCATTTGCCAGTGTTTCATATTAATGGGGTTGGCCGGTAAGTATTTTACAGATGGCGCCAGCATAGCTTGCCCTGTCAATCCCTAGAATTGTGTCAAATCCTTGTTTTTTTTTGGAATTTTTTACCCTGGACGCCAGCACTTTAAGCCAAATCTCATACAACAAAACTAGAGTCAGGGGAAAGTTATGATGGCGCCATCTATGCAAACCTTTGACAGTTGCCAAGTTCCCAACCCCATTCTAGTGGCAAATCGTTTCGGCAGTTCAAAAAAACCGGACATGTGCGAGTCGGACTCGCCCACCGAGGGTTCCGTACTTTTTAGTATTAGTTGTTGTGGCGGCAACAGAAATACATCATCTGTGAAAATTTCAACTGTCTAGCTATCACGGTTCATGAGATACAGCCTCGTGACAGACGGACAGCCAGACAGCGGAGTCTTAGTAACAGGGTCCCGTTTTTACCCTTTGGGTACGGAACCCTAAAAAGAAACTGATTTGTCAGTTAGCCGCGACCACGACCAGTGAACCCTGTGTCGAAACGTCGGTAAATAAAGAAACAATAGTTATTTGTTATACAAGGGTGCAAAGTTGTATTTTACCCGCGAGTGTGGAATTGAAACACGAGCAAGCGAAAGGATTCTATAGTTGAACCACGAGCGAAGCGAGTGGTTCTAAAATGGAATCCTGAGCTTAGCGAGTGTTTTAACACACGAGAAGTAAAATACATTTGCACCCGTGTGTAACACAAAACTTTTCCCCTTACTATAGCGAGGAAAGTGCAACATCCACAGGCGTCAGATCATCTTCATCAATGGAATCACTCATTTTTTTACGATATTATAACAAAAACGTTATTATAAGATGTTAAGTAAAAATTTTGTTGACAATGTTGACATTTCTGACGTATGAAATGTCAATGATGCGTTTTGAAATTGCATCGACTCAACTTGTGCGTACAGAATTATATTTAACATCATTATTAAAAAACAAACGTTTCTTAGGGAACTTTAAGGTTTATGATATAAAATCATTAAATAAAGTTAAATTTGGTATTTTTTATTAGATTCTCAAATCATTTGTTTAATGATAATTAATATCAAACGAACCATTAATTATGAGCGTTTTACGTTTTGTTATCTGTCAAGCTACTTAAGCACGATCCATCCAAGGTCAAATTACTTTCCCCACTAGTGGATAAAATGCGTTTTTCCCCGCTTGTTTTAAAGGATAAAAGACAACTTTCCGAGCTAGTGAGGGGAAAAATAAATTCGCAATAGATCCGATTGTAAATGTGATTTAATATATGATTTGACTAGTTAGATTTGACTAGTTTGGCGTTTAAAATAGCACTTGCACTTGTGCTATCAAAATCGTCGCAGACTTATCTTGATCTAACTCTAATCAAATACCCTTAAAGAAGAAGTAGGGTAGGGTAGGAAACAGTGGCTCAGCTCGAACAGTGGCTCAGTCGCCCCAATATCGCCTCTATCATGTTGGAATTAGGTTAAGTGAGCCACTGTACCCGGCTATTTTTTCCGAGCCACTGTTTCCTACCCTACCCTACGCATTTATACAATTAATGCCCAATAAGCTCGCTAACAACATCCCAAATCAAACATCAATGTGTAGAACTGGTAGAAAAGCGATCAATTCACCGACCGATTGTCAATATTCCACTGACATTAACACACATTTAAATTTAGAAACCTTATCAAAGACCACATTCATACCATTCATAAACGACACAAATTAAAAAAATGTCGTAACCCGACTCACTTTCATACTCACTTATGTAAATTTGCAAAATTCTTGACAGATCCGCTACGGGCGCGGCTCACAAATAAAAGAGAAAATGTACGTATAAAATATCCTGGTTTACAACTCCTACACGCACAATGCAAAAAAGCCTTTAATACGTTTAGTTAAGAGTTGTTATAGCTTTTAGATTGACGAAGATGGTCTCAAGCTTTATGTCCATGAAAACAAACTGAAGATAAGAATCAAAACATTTAAAACTTTAAAGATTTCAGGTTAGGATTCACATTTGACCGCTTGACGTGTTAATGTCAATTGACAACAACGTCGAATCAAAATTATTACAAAATCTGTCCTATTCCATTAAAAATAAGATCGAGAATAACTTGACGTCGTCTGAATAAGAGATTGGCTACAGGTTTTCATACACAGCTCTGCCATATGGGAAACAACATCCCACTTTCTTCGGCGGAGATCTTGACACCGCAGTCTCGATTCGAACTCGAACGCGGCAGACAGTCGCGTTAAAAAAAACATTTAAAAAAGTTCAAGCGCGCCAAAGTGTGTGACATTAGTGGGTGTTTTTTTAAAGACCATTTTGTGCCTGGATTTTGGATACTTTTCATTGGAAAAATGGTGAGTTATTAACTTATAATTACTAAACAAATAATAATTAATAAAATAAATGTCAATATATTTTAAAATATTTTCTTCCCTGTTTAAAAAGCTTTCCATTACCGGAAGTCATAGAGCTTGCGACGTTTTTTCTTAAAAAGTCGGTCACGATGTCACAGCACTCGCGGCTGCAATTAAAATGCAATGTGGTGTGTCGGCCAATGCGTTTGTAAACGATAATCATTAATTAATTAGTCAACGGTTATCTCATTAAAACGTCTTATACATTATCCTGGAATTTCCTTAAGTTTTCCGGTTGAAAGCTTGATAAGTTGTATTTAAACTTTTTAAGTTTCTGAACGCTCACAATTTGATAGTCAGACCGAGCTCACTCTTAAATAAAATTGCTTGCATGGAGACTATATAAAGGAGCCAAATCTCTATGTATGAAAAGTGTCCATCAAAAAACAGTAATTATGCGGCGCCACCATACACCGAAATACTACCAAAAACAACCTACGTAATTTGGTCGGGTTATTTTTTGCCTTATATGGTTCATGTTATACTCATGTCCCAGAGCCTAACTAGCGCCACCGGAGAGATTAGGAACTATTATTTAAAGCTGAAAGCGGTCACTTTTGCAACAATTCTGCCATAAGAAATTGGCATCCTTTCTATACCATCCATATAAAATTGCTTGGCATTTTGCAATGTCAAAGTGAGGTAATGTCATCATTAATGCCAAATTTCTATGATCAGTTTATTCAGTTCAAGTCGATATTAGTTTAGAAGGACTAAGTACCTACCTGTTACCCACACTTGCGATGTTGGACCCGATGCAAAGGTAGTTTTTCCATTTCACGAAATATCAGCGCATTGTTAACAATATGCATTTGAAATGTAAAAATAAGTTTGAAACAGGGAATATTTATGGCAATTCAAGACAAACGGGCCAATTCCAACAATGATCAGAGATATCAACTAGATATCCACTAGATATGAAACAAACGATAACGAGATATTTAAGAAAGTCATGTCAAATTTGACATTTCCGCGAATCACGGTTCATGAGATACAGCCTGGTGACAGACGGACAGACAGACAGCGGAGTATTAGCAAAGATAGATATAACTCCGTAATAGATGGTAGTCTAAGGAAAAAACGTGCCTCGAAAATCAAGAAAATTTGATTCTCGTTCAGAGGGCGCTACTAGCTTTGGCCAACTGTCGTATAGATGGCGTTGACGGTTTCGTTTGTTATTTAACAATTTTAACGCATATCAGTGAAAGAACATGGGTCAAAATCATAAAAATAATTAATGCAAATAAAAAAAATCATTTATCTATATTTAAATACATTTTATCGTATTTTGATAAATATTTATTTTTAGTTTTAAAGTGTGTCGACAGATGGCAGTGAATTTACTGGGGTTACAAAATTTACTATGACAGTACCGCTCTTAGTATAAGTTACTCTATGGTATTAGTAATGGGGTCCCGTTTTTACCCTTGGGTACGGTAAAAACCGTCATAGGGACCGACCGTCATCTTTCGACTTGAGACTATAACAGAAAACCAGAGCCATTAGATAATTATATTCCCGGCAGCTTTAACAAGTCTTTGCTTACGGTGGCGTCGTTGATCGGGTCGCCACTTTCCCGAATGAAGGTTTAGGGAGACGATGGCTGAGATACGCGTCATACTCGTGAACGGGTGCTGTTTGTGGAGACCGGTCTGTTTAAGTTTACACGGGCTTCATGTTACGACCTATGTAACTTTACTTTTGAGTGGCATTAACGTGAGACACTTCATTCGGTTCTTGTCTGTCTGATTTAATTTCTTGTCTTATAATTACTTATATAACAATTCAAGTCTTGGAGACCCTTTACACCTCTAAGGATAATTTGATGATCGTTTTTTATTTATTTATTATACATATTTTATCTCTGACACCTAGAGACTTTTACATCCCTAAACAATTTTAGTAATTGTCTGTTGTTTGTATATTTTTTTTAGTTTTTTTTTGGGTAATTCGACATTTAGACTGGATACATCTCTGACAAAGTATCTAATATTTTATTGATTCCATATTTGTAATTGTTTTTTGTACATTTTGGTTTTGTATTGCTTGTAAAAATTGTCATGTAAAAGTGCCCCTGTGGCCTATTTTCTGAATAAATGTTTGATGTTTGATTATTCAGTGCCCCAAGCTCGGTTCTCCATACAAACGTAGTTCCGCTCTCATTTTAAAACCACTATTAGCTAGATTGCTCTGAAACTTCGTACTTAAAATAGGATAAGGTATATCTATGTCTGTAATTAGTTTATGTAGCTTCAGATACCATAGTTATAGTGGGTCAAGCAAATCTTGTCAGTAGAAAAGGCGGCAAATTTTAAAAATCGCGGGTTAGCAACACTGTGTTCGAATAATTGACGACCGGTCTGGCCTAGTGGTTAGTGACCCTGCCTGTGAAGCCGATGGTCCTGGGTTCGAATCCCGGTAAGGGCATTTATTTGTGTGATGAGCACAGATATTTGTTCCTGAGTCTTGGGTGTTTTCTATGTATTTATGTATTTATATATTATATATATCGTTGTCTGAGTACCCATAACACAAGCCTTCTTGAGCTTACTGTGGGACTTAGTCAATCTGTGTAAGAATGTCTTATAATATTTATTTAATTACAAAATCGCGTGTCATCTGTGTCGATATTTTCATAGGAAATGCCCCATATAAAATATTCCTAGCAGTAGCTAAACGCAGCCGTCGGGCTCTGTTAGTATGCGGAGGCTTTTTTAAAGCACCAATAGGATAGGAGCGCTCCACATCATTTGTATCGCGGCCAATTAGAGGCACCTAAATTTAAACCACCTTTTTTCTGTTCAATTTCGCTTAATCACTCTCGCATCAGCCTCCATACCACCACTTCTACACTTTTCACACAGTTCTTAAAAATTGTCGCCACCCCTATTGGACTGGTGGTACCATCCTATTGGGCACGCCAAGTGATAGTTGCTCGCGCACTCCACATCCGGAGTATCCGGACGCGTCGTGGAGGTCGCAAGAAGCGATAATTAAACCTTTTCTATTTGTACGGGTAAACGGTGGAAATGAACGATTTTTAACCGACTTCAAAATTCCAATGTTTCTTAACTCAGAACGTCATCATATTCTAAACTGATTTGGATAATTAGTTTTTTAATAGTTTTGAATGATTCACGGTTAGTTTCACTAGACTTATATTGACCGGGATTACCTTTTGTATTGTTTATGAGCTCCCAAAATTTCGACGCAGTTACATGCATCTTCGGGAATATCGGGATTTCAAAAACAATACAAGAGGTAATCACAGTTTATATCCCGGTCAATATAAGTCTAATTATAATTAGTTTTTTGTTTGAAAGTACAGATTACTTACAGATTGGTCCCATTTTTGTCAAAATCTAGTTCTGATGATGGGATCCATGAGGAATTTAGAAAACTCCCCAAATCTTATAAGCATACTTATTGCGACTTTTTATTTTCATCTAAATACCAAGCATTTGCATATTCATGTTCATAAGTCATTTTAATGGCATTTCAATCGTTTTGTGAAGTCGGTTTTTTTCTATTAAAGATTATTATCATTCCGATTTTGTCGCGCATTTAATTTTTGTCAGGCAATCTTGTGCATTCTACGCCTTTGGTAAAAATAATTCCCAAATAACACCAAACAATGATATTATCGCAATCACAACCTGTACCACGCGACCAAAACCTCGTATGTTCAATACCATTATGAACTTCTATCGGTCCCCCAACTATTATTGTAAATAAAACATGCTAGATCCTAATTTATTTTATTTATTTTATAAATACGTTTACACGACTTTACAGTAAACCAATACGTCATGAAACTAACACATAACAACATAAAATCATTACACTAAGTATTACATTACATTTCACACACGGATAACAAACAATACGTTACACTCGAGGGCCTAGCATCCATCACCTCACAGAACCTCAAGCATTCGTTTCTCACAGCTTTAATAATCATAAGATTAAGATACATAAGTCGGAACCTTGTATGAAAGAGCGAATTCATCCTAATACAAGTTATATTAACTTAAACGGAGGATTCGACACACCTGTAACCCACTGCATGTTATAAAAATGTTTTTATTTTTTTATAATTTGTGGCGCTTACGCGCTTAGCTCGCGAGATTAACGCTCCACTTCAATGGTTTGATGCCAAAACAGCAGCAACTCATGGCGCAAAATACTGGTTCCCTGTATAATAATAATAGTTCAATGCCAAATGACATACAAAAGTGACATTACGAAAAGATCACATTGACGTGTGTGTTCGGCAGGAAGTTGCATTGCCATAGACAATTTTCGCATTGTTGCCATAGACAATTGAAGGTGATTCTGGTCTTTGTTGTTGCTTGGGACATCTTTAGTTAATTTTACATAATAACTTCATACGAACGTTATTAAATTATGTTTCTAATATTGTGCCCGTCAATGAGGGCTATCGTTTTTTTGCTCACCAGTTGGCGCCTCTGTTGATGGTGGTCCAAAAGACTAAAGATCAGCTGTCAGTCATTGAAGTGACAAGTGACATTTGACATTTCGAACTATGGAAAAGACCACCATCTACACCAGCGCCCCTAGCGGCGAATTCATACGCGTTAGCCCTCATAGCATTCGTACACAAATACCTACGCGATCAGGGTGCGTAGCCAACACGCCAATCGCTTACGCTCCGTAGCGAACGAAACGCAACTGCAAATAAATTCAAAAATCGCCCCCTAGGTCTAAACTTTATACACAAAAACTAAACATATGAAAATTGCTTCTAAAAACTTCAATATTATGTTTGAGGGAACGTGTCGATTACTTTTTTTTACGTTTACTCAAACGTACAAAAAGTTAAAATTAAGAATAAGAATAAGTTTATTTTTTACCGTGTCAAACATGATGTTAAAATGATACATAGTACATAGTACCAACGGCTATCCTTTTCGGGTATACAATATTTTACATAATTACAACATGACAATGAAAACATGATATATTACTTTTTTTACGTTTACTCAAACGTACAAAAAATTAAAATTAAGAATAAGAATAAGTTTATTTTTTACCGTGTCAAACATGATGTTAAAATGATACATAGTACATAGTACCAACGGCTACCCTTTTCGGGTATACAATATTTTACATAATTACAACATGACAATGAAAACATGATATGCGCGCTCTCGGGCACACACTTCTATCTCGCTCGCGCTTAAACTCAGTGAGAGTGAGAGAAGAACACCAACTTACTGGGCCTTAAAGTTGGTTAAAAATGGCCACCAACTTTCGACAAAGCAAGTGGTCGGAACTTATCAACAACGTTGTGAGAACTAGTTAAGAACATTGTTTCTAAATTTATGTAAATTGTACTTTAAGTATGGGTGCAACATTTTACTTTTATCGTAACAATTATTGTTTTCTCGTGTATAATAGGATAGTTGAATTTTTTTTTTATAGTATCAGTTGACAGTCTTATTATTAAAGTGACGTCACTGTGTCACTTTGCTTAGAAGCCGTTTCGATGTATGAACAAGTAACTGTCAAAATTATTATTATTGTATTTATAATTTAAAATTTATTATAAATATATACAGTACAAGTTAAAATGAAAATGCCTAGATATGTCGCGGCCATTACATACCTATGTTATTGATATAAGTATATTATTTATAAATAAGAAGAGATTATATAAATAACCATTTCTATTTTTAGAGATAAAAACTCTGTTCATATATAAAATACTATGAAGACAAATAAGTTGCACAGTCAAAATATTTTTTTTTGTGACACACACTTTTATTGCTGACTGTACTTCTTCTCATTTGCATGTCTATCGAGTACTTCTTGAGACCTTTCTAATGAGCCTAAACTTGATGTGTTTGTGTTTTTCCATCGAGGAGTTCCTTTGGCTAACTACCGGCTGCATCATCAGAACACCTCCATGTTAGCATATTATTGCATTGTCACCGGAATTACGACAGCACTCCAAATTTCAACTGAATCAGATACCGGGAAGTGGTTCAAATTTTAGTTACAAGATTTGAAGCACTATATGTATATACACAGTGAAGCTAAATAAAAGTGTGTAATAAAAAAAAAGTGTGTAATAAAAAAAAAGTGTGTAATAAAATTATGTAATAATAAAAAGTGTGTAAAAACACGGAAATTGCGATTTTGTCGGTGAAATGTTGCGTTTATGTATATTGTTGCTGTACAATATATTTTTAAATAAAATGTAAGGAATCGAACGGTACCGTTATTTTTTTCCTATTTGAAAGTTAATAAAATAAAATAAAAAAATTTTTTTTGAAACTGTGGTCCTATATTTTTTATTATTCACATATTTTTTAAGTTTACAATTTATTGTGATACATTGCTCATTTTCTATCTATTTAACTAGATTTAGTTACCGCGATAGTTACTCATGAAATTAAACTATGAAAACGGATTATATCGCGTATATTGAATTTATAATGCATATTAATATCATTTAGTTTAGTTTATTATTTAGTTTTGATTCTTAAAAAAAAGAATTTAATTTAATCTATCGTGAGACATATTAACTAACTTAGCGGTTTCACTCACGTGTTTTTACTGTTTTTAGTCACTCGCGCGACGTTACCACACACGATTAAAAACACGTGAGTGAAACAGCTAAGTTAGTTAAAAAAAAAGAATATTGACTTTAAGTAAAATGAGGTAACTTCCCTATTTAGGCACTTTTTTTTATGAAATAGGAGGCAAACGAGCAGACGGATCACCTGATGGTAAGCGATTACCGCCGCCCATGGACACCCGCAACACCAGAGGGGTTGAAAGTGCGTTGCCGGCCTTTAAGATGGGAGTACGCTCTTTTCTTGAAGGTTTGAAGGTCATATCGGTCCGGAAATACCGCAGGCGGCACTTTCCCTCCAGGGCCCATTAATTTTTTTCCACCCCGTATATCTTAATTTTAACAAGAAATTAAATATTTCATTACATAAAATTATCTCTATTGGCCTAATAATATGTTTAAATGTAAAATGTATCCACGAATGCAGTGTCGATACAAACCCGATAGGGTTTCACGGCACTTTTCTGTCTGATGTAATGTAAGACTTTAATACTTTACTTTCGACGACCGGTCTGGCCTAGTGGGTAGTGACCCTGCCTGTGAAGCCGATGGTCCTGGGTTCGAATCCCGGTAAGGGCATTTATTTGTGTGATGAGCACAGATATTTGTTCCTGAGTCATGGGTGTTTTCTATATATTTAAGTATTTATATATTATATATATCGTTGTCTGAGTGCCCATAACACAAGCCTCCTTGGGCTTACCGTGGGTCTTAGTCAATCTGTGTAAGAATGTCCTATAATATTTATTTATTTATTATTTATTTAATATACAATAAATAAATAAATAAATAAAAATATATTGTGGTTGTGGTCTGGCCGGATCTTGTGGTTTTGCCATAACGCATCACAACTCTTTTGTTACTTCATACATGTGTTCATTACTTTTTAGGGTTCCGTATCTTAACGACCACAACAAGGTTACGACCACAAAGAAGCATAAAATAAAATGGTGCCTTATTAATATTCTTATTCAGAACATAGACATATATATTAGTTGGTAAAGACCGGCCTTACGAGCACTACGAATGGGGCCGATATTTCATTTCATTTATTCATATACAATAATATATTGTGTTTGAATGTTTACATTATTAAATAAAACATGCAATATTTACAAATAATTTACAATTAAATAATTTCATTTACAATTATACAAAATGTCAAAATAATACAATATGTCAAAAATAAATAGGTAGCCAATAGTCAAATCATGATTAAAAGTCAAATAATAAAAGTTAAAACTCGTCAACGCTGTAATAATTTTTTTCCAACAGAAACAATTTAAGTTTCGCTTTGAATTTCTTGTGACATGTCATAGATTTAAACTCGATAGGCAACTTGTTGAACAACTTCACTGCTTGAACTCTAGCAGTGTGCGACACCACCGCTAATCGCGACGCTGCAGTAAGAGGGACATTTTTCGTTCTCGACTGTAGTCTTAATACATTGGAGTCAAAATCGCATTTAGTTACACTAGCGCGCTCAGTCGTGCGAATTGCGCAGTGGAAAGGCGTCACCATTGGTGTAAACAAAGTATAACCGAACACCGACGCCTTTCCACTGAGCAATACGAGCGCGCTGATGTAACTAAATGCGATTTTGACTCCAATGTATCGGCCCCATTCGTAGTACTCGTAAGGCCGGTCTCTAAGAAGTAATATATATGTCTATATCGGTACACTATTTCACGAAATCGTTGGACTCCATAAGCGACTAGAATATCATATCATATACGAAAGCATTTTTGTCCAAGCTGAAACGGAGACCTTCGCTCCGCTCGGTCAATAAAAAGGCTCAACCATACATTAAAAAAAATTAAAAATTTAAAAATATTTATTTCAAGAAGAAAAAGTGCTTAAATCTTAAATCTATTATACATTTTGTGCGCTAAATCTCTAACATGAAATTATGTGCGCGGTCACTAAACTCACGTTTTGTTGTTAATATTGAGTAAACAAGTTTGGGAACAAATCAAATTATTTTATTAAATATTTTGATTTGTGGTTTTTTTTTTAAGTAGTCAAAGACGCCTAGTCTTACTAAGATGGCATATATAGACCAGCGGTGGAACAAAAATGGGTTTTGATAATATTAAAGTTTTTTTCTTTTTCGATATGTCATTGTTAGCATGTTAAATAAGACTTTCGTAAAAAGTTAGAAATTTTTAGGGTGAGCGTTCGGATATATTGAAATATTTTAATTTCTGCTAATAACTTTGTAAATATAGAATTAAAGTTACAAAAAACTTTAGCATATTCAATACCACTTTAATTTATACACAATATTCGGTTTTTAGAAATCTGGAACATGTGCTTCGTGGTGAACTTAAAAACATGAATTATTTTGTAAATAAAGAATTAGAGTAGCTCATATTGCAAAATTACGATATTATGGATCAGCTTATTATACTTGTAAAAAATTAGAAATGTAGACAATGTGCTTCTCTAGATATTGATTTCTGGTTAAGCAGTATAGCCAATATTGAATTAAAGTTTGTAGAGTTAATATTAAACGGTCATGACAATGATCTTAGTTCCCACACAAAAGATTAGAAATATAAAATCTGTGCGTCACTAAATACTGATACGTATGCATTCCGTGCTTATATTTACGTTACATTTCAAACGCGCGGCATGTTCGCGCGCGCCGCGCTGTGCGCCGCCGAGGCAGCGATCAAACGGTATTGATATATAGGTAGATCAACGGTATATAGATCAACGGGCTAGCGGGTAACCTAACCTTGCTAGACGCGTGCAAAATAATATTTTACAAAATTCAAAAAAATGTTCTAAAAGCAATCTGTATTTTTAACAGGTTGAAATTAAGTATCTAAATAGTCATAAAAATAATAAACCAGAACATTTGGTCGTGTCGTGTCTTTAACCTTGCCAGGCGATCTAAAAAGTATGGCACTTACTTGCACGCAAAATTAAGTTTGTTTACTATACAAATTGTATGCATTACAAAGTTATCTTTGCACACAAAATTAAGTTTCTCTACTATACAAAGCGTATGCATCGCAGTTATTTTTGCACGCAAAATTATGTTTGTCTACTAAAAAAGTGTATGCATTACAAAGTTATTTTTGTAGTAAATTAAAGACCACTAGGTAGGATGTACAGTCAGCAATACTATTCGCTTAGCACCTTTGCATACAAACCTATACAGGGGTGGTATCTTTTCTCTGCAGCTAACTGTACAATGTGATTGTAACTATGAGGATGGTGTATATTTATGATGTATGAGGATATTTCTATTAAAAGTTATGTTAGATTTTACTTATATAAAAATTTGAATTTTGGTTATGGAATTTTATATTATATAACATACAAAAAAACAACAATAAACAAAAAAATATATATAGGGCTGTATCTCCTAAACCGTCCGTCGCAGCGCAAAAAAAAAAAAAAAAATTCGTTCGCCTCTTTCAATATACAAAAAACACAATAAATAAATATTATAGGACATTCTTACACAGATTGACTAAGTCCCACAGTAAGCTCAAGAAGGCTTGTGTTATGGGTACTCAGACAACGATATATATATAATATACAAATACATAGAAAACACCCATGACTCAGGAACAAATATCTGTGTTCATCACACAAATAAATGCCCTTACCGGAATTCGAACTCAGGACCATCGGCTTCACAGGCAGGGTCACCCACTAGGCCAGACCGGTCGTACAATGAAACACAAAAAGAAAATAAATCTTTACACGGCTGTATCTCCTAAACCGCGCGTCGTAGCACAAAAACAATCATCAAATTTTC
The DNA here is from genome assembly GCF_947568885.1 of Cydia strobilella. Classification (NCBI taxonomy): domain Eukaryota; kingdom Metazoa; phylum Arthropoda; class Insecta; order Lepidoptera; family Tortricidae; genus Cydia; species Cydia strobilella. The sequence continues at coordinate 7,310,948 of NC_086066.1, read as the reverse complement.
GATCCACTTTAAGAAACCCTCAATTTATATTTAAAAAAAAAAAACAAAAAAAACCAAAAAAATCTTTATAAGGCTGTATCTCCTGAACCGTGCGTCGTAGCGCAAAATAATAAAATTTTCGTTCAACTGCAGTGGACCCTTAATTAACATTAAAAAAAAAAGAAAAAAGGAAAAAAAATCTTTAGAGGGCTGTATCTCCTAAACCGTGCGTTGTAGAGCAAAAATAATCTAGTTTTCGTTCCCCTTTGAGAAACCCCTAATTAACATACAAAAAACACGATGAAAAACAAAGAAAAAATCTTTATAGGGTTGAATCTCCTAAATTGTGCGACGGAGCGCAAAAATAATCAAATTTTCGTTCCACTTTAAGAAACCCTTAATTAATATAGGTATAAAAAAAACACAAAAAATCCGTATAAGGCTGAATCTCCTAAACCGTGCGCCGTAGCGCAAAATAATAACATTTTCGTCCGCCTGCAGTGGACCCTTAATAAACATTTAAAAAAAAAACAAAGAAAAAAAAACAGAAAAAATATTTACAGGGCTGTATCTCCTAAACCGTTCGTTATAGCGCAAAAATAATCAAATTTTCGTTCACCTATCAGAAGCCCCTAAGTAACACAAAAAACACAATGAAAACATAAAAGAAAAAAACATAGAAAACAATCTTTTTATAGGGCTGTATCTCCTAAACCGTGCGTCGGAGCGCAAAAAAAGTAAAATGTTCGTTCCCCTCTAAGAAACCCTTTTTTAATATGAGAAAAAACAAAAAAAAAACGAAAAAGATATTTACACGGCTGTAACTCCTAAACCGTGCGTCGTAGCGCAAAAATAATCAAAATTTCATTCCACTTTAAGAAACCCTTAATTTATATTTAAAAAAATCTTTATAAGGCTGTATCTCCTTAACCGTGCATCGTAGCGCAAAATAATAAAATTTTCGTTCCATTGCAGTGGACCCTTAATTAACATAAAAAAAAGAAAAAAGGAAAAAAAAAATCTTTAGAGGGCTGTATCTCCTAAACCGTGCGTTGTAGAGCAAAAATAATCTAGTTTTCGTTCCCCTTTGAGAAACCCCTAATTAACATACAAAAAACACGATGAAAAACAAAGAAAAAATCTTTATAGGGTTGAATCTCCTAAATTGTGCGACGGAGCGCAAAAATAATCAAATTTTCGTTCTACTTTAAGAAACCCTTAATTAATATAGGTATAAAAAAAACACAAAAAATCCGTATAAGGCTGAATCTCCTAAACCGTGCGCCGTAGCGCAAAATAATAACATTTTCGTCCGCCTGCAGTGGACCCTTAATAAACATTTAAAAATAAAACAAAGAAAAAAAACAGAAAAAATATTTACAGGGCTGTATCTCCTAAACCGTTCGTTATAGCGCAAAAATAATCAAATTTTCGTTCCCCTATCAGAAGCCCCTAAGTAACACAAAAAACACAATGAAAACATAAAAGAAAAAAAACATAGAAAACAATCTTTTTATAGGGCTGTATCTCCTAAACCGTGCGTCGGAGCGCAAAAAAAGTAAAATGTTCGTTCCCCTCTAAGAAACCCTTTTTTAATATGAGAAAAAACAAAAAAAAAAACGAAAAAGATATTTACACGGCTGTAACTCCTAAACCGTGCGTCGTAGCGCAAAAATAATCAAAATTTCATTCCACTTTAAGAAACCCTTAATTTATATTTAAAAAAATCTTTATAAGGCTGTATCTCCTTAACCGTGCATCGTAGCGCAAAATAATAAAATTTTCGTTCCATTGCAGTGGACCCTTAGTTAACATTAAAAAAAAGAAAAAAAAAAGAAAAATATCTTTACAGGGCTGTATCTCCTAAACCGTGCGTTAAAGCGCAAAAATAATCTAATTTTCGTTCCCGTTTGAGAAACCCGTAAGTAACATTCAAAAAATACAATGAAAAACAAAAAATTAAAAAATCTTTATAGGGTTGTATCTTTTAAATATTAATAAGGGTTTCTTAAAGTGGAACGAAAATTTAATTATTTTTGCTCTTCGCTTTGACGCACGGTTTAGGAGATACAACCCTATAAACTTTTTTTCTTTGTTTGTTTTCTTTTTAGTTTTTCATTGTGTGTTTTGTATGTTACTTAGGGGCTTTGCAAAGGGGAACGAAAATTAGATTATTTTTGCGCTACAACGCACGGTTTAGGAGATACAACCCTATAAAGATTTTTTATTTTTTTGTTTTCTTCTTTGTTGTTCGATTATGTTTTTTGAATGTTACTTACGGGTTTCTCAAAGGGGAACGAAAATTAGATTAGTTTTGCGCTACAACGCACGGTTTACGAGATACAGCCCTGTAATAGGACATTTCGATGCTAGTGCGGAACTGCAATGGAACGAAAATTTTATTATTTTGCGCTACGATGCACGGTTTAGGAGATACAGCCTTATATAGATTTTCTATGTTTTTTTTTAAATATATTACTTAAGGGTTTCTTAGTGGAACGAAAATTTGATTATTTTTGCGCTCCGTCGCACGGTTTAGGAGATACAACCCTATAAAGATTTTTTCTTTGTTTTTCTTTTTAGTTTTTCATTGTGTTTTCTGTATGTTACTTAGGGGTTTCTCAAAGGGGAACGAAAATTAGATTATTTTTGCGCTACAACGCACGGTTTAGGAGATACAGCCCTCTAAAAAAAATTTCTGTTTTTTTTTCTTGTCTTTTTAAATGTTAATTAAGCGACCCACGGTTCAGAGATACAGCCTTATGCAGATTTTTGTGGTATTTTTGTTTGTTTTTTTTTTTATATTACGACGCTCGGCTTATGCCGTAGTTTTTTTTTCTTATTGTGTTTCATTGTGTTTTTTGTATATTAAAAGTGTTTTTAAAGGGGAATGAAAATTTTATTATTTTTGCGCTACGACAGACGGGTTAGGAGATACAGCCCTATATTTCTTTTTTTGTATATTTATATAATATAAAATTCCATAACCAAACTTCAACTTTATATATAAGTAGATATATTTAATATAAAAATTTCAAAATCTAACATAATTTAATAATAGCGTCGTAGCGTAAAATAATAAAATTTTCGTTCAACTTAATTAACATTTAAAAAGAAACGAAAAAAAAACAGAGGGCTGTATCTCCTAAACTGTGCGACGGAGCGCAAAAATAATCAAATTTTCGTTCCACTAAGAAATCCTTAATTAATATATTTAAAAAAAAACACAAAAAACCTTTATAATTCTGTATCTCCTAAACCGTGCGTTGTAGCGCAAAAATAATCAAATTTTCGTTCCCTTAACAGAAGCCCTTAAGTAACATACAAAAAACACAATATATAACATACATCATAAATATACACCATCGTCATAGTTACAATCACATTGTACAGTCAGCTGCAGAGAAAAGATACCACCCCTGTAAAGAAGTTTGTATGCAACGGTGCTAAGCGAATAGTATTGCTGACTGTACCTAGTAGTAGTAGTCTTTAATTTACTGTACTACAAAAATAACTTTGTAATGCATACAATTACTATAGTAGACAAACTTAATTTTACGTACGAGTAAGTGCCATACGTTACTTTTTAGATCTTCTGGCAAGGTCAAAGACCCGACCAAATGTTCAGGCTTATTTTTTTGTGACTATTTAGATACTTAACTTCAACCTGTAAAAATTACAGATTGCCTCACGAACTTTTTTGGAGCCCTAAAAAATCTTAAAAATATAAGGGTTGATTTAGCCCCGCTACCCTGCAGCCAGACCTCCAGTGCTGAGTTAGGGTATGATAGGAGAAGTATCAGGCAAATTTTCAGCTTGCCTCAAGGACCTACTCCAAAATGTCTACCAGCTCTCGGACCACTAAGTAACTACAAATAATCAGTCCACATAACAAACATTTTGTACTCATTTTGAAGTCATAATTACATTAATTTCACGTAATATCGGCATCTAATTTATGTGCACGGTAAACAAACTAATGAATGACAAGAAAAGTCAAGCTGCGCTTACGAAGCTGAGCGGGGAGTGGGGCGACCGGGCGAAGTACCTATAGGTATAGATAGATACGAATGCTACGATAGGCTCCCGCGTGCCGCGCCGGCACCTTGACGGACCAGCGCGGCGTAGGTATGAATTTCGCGCCTTTTTAAATAGATTTGGCTATAACAATGGAAGCTACACTCAGAAATTTCTTACTTTTCATAATATGGTTGCATATATTATTTTATAGTATGAAACTTATCTTTATAGACTTTAATTTAATATTGGACCTTACAGGACAAAAAACGCATATTAAAATTTAAGCAGCAATCCTTTGTTTCTAATTTTTCGGCTTTGTCTATTAACTTAAGAATTTAGAGATATTATTGTGGATTTTTAAAACTTTAATTCAATATCGACAAAATAATAAGCTAATTTTAGTTTGACAAAGAAGCACGTTAAATTTTTTTCTAAAAATGTAACAGTTTAAAGAGACATACATAATTTAAACGATGAAGCTTAAACTTTGCACTTTAATTCAATATTCAAAAAGCATCAATCAAAATATATAAATACCTAATTTATACCTAACGCTCGTTCTAACTTTTCCTCTTAAACTACAAATATGCTTAAAAACATGTCCCCTGCCATATAAGCATCACTTTTCCTTCTTTAGAATTATCATAACTAATAGTCGAGAAATTCGGACGGGCACCGCCGTGGCAGGGTGGCCTAGGGGTTCATGGCGTTAGCCGCGATAGCTGAAGACGCCGGTTCGAATCCGGCCTTCACCACTGGAGGGCTTCGTCACTTTTTCTTTAATATATGACATCTATTACAATTTTTAATATTGAGTAATTTAAAATATAATTACAACTACATAAATTTAGCTAATGGTTATTTTTAAAGTTTTTGCCAGTATATTTCCTAGATCCTTTGTGTTATTCTTTAAAAGCGTCATTTCAATAATATAACGTAAGATAAGATCAGTCGGATCCGGAAGTTTCGAAACTTATCGCGAGAAAGGCTTCTAACCGGTTGGCTGTGCCACAGACGCCACAGTACAGGTATTATGAGCAGTATTGAATGAATGAATGAATGTTTCTTTATTCAGGCAATAGACCCATTACATACAATACAATAAAACATAAAAATAAATACGGTAAAAATAAAATAGAATAAAAATAAAATAAAATAAAACTCACTAAAAACTAAAAAACTAAACTACTCACGGTTCGGTTGCTGATGCGCGGACAACCAATGCAGGGAAAACGCATTTTGGTAAATGTTTTCATTTACTGTCACAATAAGCCTATTATTAGATATGCGTACCCTGTTCCACAGTATTGAGATCACAGTGGACCTTAGTATAGTCATAGAGTAACTTATACTAGAGCGGTACTGTCATAGTAAATTTTGTAACCCCAGTAAATTCACTGCCATCTGTCCACACACTTTAAAACTAAAAATGAAGCTTTATAAAAATACGATAAAATGTATTTAAATATGGATAAATGATTTTTTTTATTTGCATTAATTATTTTTATGATTTTGACCCATGTTCTTTCACTGATATGCGTTAAAATTGTTAAATAACAAACGAAACCGTCAACGCCATCTATACGACAGTAGGCCAAAGCTAGTAGCGCCCTCTGAACGAGAATCAAATTTTCTTGATTTTCGAGGCACGTTATTTCCTTAGACTGTATCCATCTATTACGGAGTTATATCTATCTTTGGTATAGTGTGTATCAAGGGCGGTAAACAAAAATTTACGAAGGAGTGTGAATTGAAGCCGAAATCCGAATGCGAGGGCTTAATTAACATCAGTTCGGTAATTCCTGTATCGCCCGAAATGAGCGCATATAAAGCGCATATAAATTCAGACTCTCGCTCGGGAATCGTGGACCCCACACGCCAACTTCCTGGGTTCGATCTTCCCCGAAAACTATGGTGCCGCCTTAAGGCCGTTCCATCGGTTTGCCGCTGTCTCTGTCACATTTCGCAAGAAAGAACGGGAAAGATCATGCGCGCCAAGTGTCAATTTTGATCGAATTTTGTCGATTTTTATTTATTTTAAAAACGTTACCGTACAATATCGAAATTAGAAAGCTATGAAATTACTATTTAAGTTAAGATTGTTTTTTCTTCTTTTTTTGTTTATTGTATCACATAATAAATAACCGCGTAAAGTTGGATTAAAAGTCCGAGTTAGAGGTTACTTTGAGAATTAATTGTATCGGAAGCTATGATATTAAAGATAATATAGTCAAGAACTACATATATTTTTTCCACGTCTACAAATATCAACACCTCTTAGAAAAACAGGATCATATAAGGAGATTTTTCGCCTTCTGGCTCAGGGAACCGCCTTAACAGACTCAGAACGGGCCACGGTCGCTGCAATTACTTCTTAAACAAGTGGGGATGGAAGGAGCCTTGTGTGAATGCGGCGAGGACATCCAAACCATACAACACATAATTGAACGCTGCCCTCTGCACTCATACACTGGAGCTAGAGAAGACCTGCTGCAACTCACACCCGATGCAGCAGCGTGGCTCAATTGCTTAAATGTTGACATATAACTTTTTCGATTTGTATTCTTTTTTTCTGTTGGACCCGTTTTATCATTTCGCGATGGAACTGTAAAATTGTATCTTACATATTGCCTATTTTGTAAAAAACTGCCATACGACTAAATAAAATAAGCGCATATATGTGTGCCATTTTCAACCAAAAGGGTACTGAGTTTTGAATGATTCACGGTTAGTTTCACTAGACTTATATAGGAGGAGTTGTGGAGACAGCGCTCTGTCTACACAACTTTGACACCCACCCGCTATCTTCAGTCACCCGTGAACATGATGCATGTAACTGCGTCGAAATATCGGGAGCTCACAAATAATACAAAAGGTAATCACGGTCTATATCCCGGTCAATATAAGTCTAGTGAAAAGGGTACTTATTGTCGCTTGTCAGTAAGGCGCTATTTCCATATAGACAATGTGGTACCTTTTGGTTAAAAACGTCACATATTAGAACCCGTATCGGCTTCATACGTAGGGTCACCGTCACCACCTACTAGTCCACAGGTCGTCTAAAAACATATCACTACATAGTATAAAACAAAGTCGCTTTCCGCTCTGTATGTATGTCCATAGAGTAACTTATACTAGAGCGGTACTGTCATAGTAAATTTTGTAACCCCAGTAAATTCACTGCCATCTGTCGACACACTTTAAAACTAAAAATGAAGATTTATAAAAATACGATAGAATGTATTTAAATATAGATAAATGATTTTTTTTTATTTGCATTAATTATTTTTATGATTTTGACCCATGTTCTTTCACTGATATGCGTTAAAATTGTTAAATAACAAACGAAACCGTCAACGCCATCTATACGACTGTAGGCCAAAACTAGTAGCGCCCTCTGAACGAGAATCAAATTTTCTTGATTTTCGAGGCACGTTTTTTCCTTAGACTGTATCTATCTATTACGGAGTTATATCTATCTTTGGTATGTCTGTCCCTATGTATGCTTAGATCTTTAAAACTACGCAACGGATTTTGATGCGGTTTTTTTAATAGTGATTCAAGAGGAAGAGATATATAATTTGTAAAGGTTTTGTGTAAATTTGTTGAACTACCCGTGCGAAGCAAGGGCGGGTCGCTAGTTTTTAGGGTTCCGTACCCAAAGGGTAAAAACGGGACCCTATTACTAAGACTCCGCTGTCCGTCTGTCTGTCAGCAGGCTGTATCTCATGAACCGTGATAGCTAGACAGTTGAAATTTTCACAGGTGCTGAATTTCTGTTGCCGCTATAACAACAAATACTAAAAAGTACGGAACCCTCGGTGCGCGAGTCCGACTCGCACTTGGCCGGTTTTATTAAAATAAAACATATTTCCTGTCAACGCTCCATCAGGTCAATGACCGGTCGTTATTATATTGCAAGTTATTATACTGCATATTATCACCGTGTCCACAACACTTAAGTGGTAACAAACGTTCCCACAAGTTCATTGTGAAGGTCGACTCATTAATGACTGTACTGATTCAACGTCAAAAATAACTATACATTTCTCGCCTTAATACCAGCGAGTTAGGTGCAAAAGTATTGAGATATTTTTGTCGTTCGTAGCAAAGATAGATATAACTCCGTAATAGATGGATACAGTCTAAGGAAAAAACGTGCCTCGAAAATCAAGAAAATTTGATTCTCGTTCAGAGGGCGCTACTAGTTTTGGCCTACAGTCGTATAGATGGCGTTGACGGTTTCGTTTGTTATTTAACAATTTTAACGCACATCAGTGAAAGAACATGGGTCAAAATCATATAAAAAAAATTAATACAAATATGAAAATCATTTATCCATATTTAAATACATTTTAACGTATTTTTATAAATCTTCATTTTTAGTTTTAACGTATGTCGATAGATGGCAGTGAATTTACAGCGGTTACAAAATTTACTATGACAGTACCGCTCTATCTTATTATATCCTCATTGATACCAGCGAGTTAGGTGTAAAAGTGTTGAGATATTTTTGTCGTTCGTAGCTACATTTATTCAAGTTTTAAGCGAAAGTATTTGTATAACTTAATTGAAAATGAGAAGTCTAATTCATAGCGGGGGAATTTCTAAAGAAATTTTATAGTGTATTGTATTGATCTAGAAATTACAACGTAAAAATTTAATAATGGATCGATCTTTATTTTGTTGTCGATTTTTTCGTCAAATTTCAATAAAATTTGGTGAATATACAAATATCCCTATTCTGTAAAATAGTGCAGACTGTCGTGTCGAAAAAAATATTTATCTGAGTTACGATAACGTACCGTATTTTCATAACTTTACCGCTTTTTTTGGGACAACTTTTGTTTTCGTATTTATTCTGCCCATAGCTATGCCCCTTGGTTTGACTGTTTAACCATTAAAATAAGAAAGACGAGCAAAAACACATTCCATAAAAAAGCTCCTAAATCTTTGAAAAAAGGGCCCGGCCGGCCCATCATCGGCCAGAGCGAGGGACGGCCGGCAGTATGACAGATTACTAACTGTTTCTTTCTTTCTGTTTTTCCTCGCAAGTGTGTTGAAAAACGTCGTATGAAACGCGTGTGCATTGGTCATTACACACATCGGCTTTCTAACTGCGCGCTCGCTTACAGCTCGCGCGCACAATATCGCCTCGTGTGTAATGGCCAACTTAGCACACTTTTATCACAATGTACTATTATGTCATGTCCGGAGAGGCAAATGGAGACTACGTTGGTATGAAGAAGCAACGTCGTCCCCTTCCCACCTAACTTTGTGGTCAAAATTACATGACTAGAGTCAGACCAAGCTAACTCGGCAGCGATTTTGATAACACAGACTGTGCAAGTGTTATTTTAAACGTCATAATTTCATAGAAGTTAAAACTTGGTCTGACTGTACATTTAAACAAGCGCAGCTGGGCAATGACTCAATCTTAATTAGTAAAAAGCGATATGTTTGGCGACTACGACACATACCTATATGCCGAATCGATTCGTTCCGAGTGAAATCGAACCAGATAAACTGGTGCGTATCGAAAATTCGAAACCATTCGATATGCTGACGATAGCTTATATGAAAACCGAAATCGAAACATGTTACGCTAAATTGATGAATTATTAATCAAGCTTATCGCGTCGAAAGACAAAATAGATGACGTTTAAATTTTTTCATTAAACTTGCTCGTAAAAGATGTTATTATAGTCCACCAAGAAATTGTAGAGAATAAATGAGGGCGCCACTTCCTATGTAACTGTCACATTTTTGACGTAATAGTATGGAAATTCTTTAGTTCAATTTTATTTAATTTCAACTATTTTATGTCGCACTAATACACGTAGGCGATGCGGTCCATAAATCTTAAATTTCGACCTAGGAGCTATAATGTATTTTTTCATCACACTTGCTAAGCGATGCGGTACGTAATTCCTAAATTTCGATCTAGGACTGTAATGTACGTTCGAAATTAGGCAGAAGTTTCATTATTTCCCTTTTTATTCTTCACTGGTGTAATGAAAACCATAGTGAATAACTGTCACTTATGCCTGCTGTCTGCTGTTGTGTGTGTGTGTTTGTCACGTTTGGTAATTTCCCAAAACTAAAGTAAAACTAAACAAATACAAAAATTAGTCACACACACAAAAACTTATGTCATACGTAATTTAACCTATTCTTTCAAAAACTGTAAAACGGTTTTAAACAAAACGAGTTTTAAAACTTCAAAGACTTGAATAATTATTTGTTTTTACCGAACATGAGTAACGATAGTAATGACACAGTCATGCACGCACAACAAAACAAGTGAAGTTGAAACAAAGATGGTAGAAAGTAAGCCAAGTTATGTAACACTAGCTTCTGTCCGCGACTTCGTCTGCATGGGATGACGACGATTGATAAAAACGATATGTCCTTCACCTCAAACTATGTCCATAAGTCCCGCCATCTCCGTCTGGGCCTGCCACGTCCATGCTTGTTTTGCGGTACAAAGTTTAAAAAAACCGGCAAAAAAATAATCACGTTTGTTGTATGGGAGCCCCACTTAAATATTTATTTTATTCTGTTTTTAATATTTGTTGTTATAGCGGCAATAGAAATACATCATCTGTGAAAATTTCAACTGTCTAGCTATCACGGTTCATGAGATACAGCCTGGTGACAGACAGACGGACAAACGGACAGACGGACAGACGGACAGCGGAGTCTTAGTAATAGGGTCCTGTTTTTATCCTTTGGGTACGGAACTCTAAAAACACTACGCTGTATAAAACAACGTGTGTATTTATGATCGCGATAAACTCAAAAACTACTGAACGGATTTTCACGCGGTTTTCACCTATCGATAGAGTGATCCATGAGGAAGGTTGAAGGGCGCTAGTTGTCAATATTTCAAATCTCGGTCTGCCATATTTCCATACAGTAAAAACATAGAGTAACTTATACTAGAGCGGTACTGTCATAGTAAATTTTGTAACCCCAGTAAATTCACTGCCATCTGTCGACACACTTTAAAACTAAAAATAAATATTTATAAAAATTCTGTAAAATGTATTTAAATATGGATAAATGATTTTTTTTATTTTCATTAATCATTTTTATGATTTTGACCCATGTTCTTTCACTGATATGCGTTAAAATTATAAATAACAAACGAAACCGTCAACGCCCTCTATACGAGACTAGGCCAAAACTAGTGGCGCCCTCTGATCGAGAATCAAATTTTCGTGATTTTCGAGGCACGTTTTTTCCTTAGACTGTATCCATCTATTACGGAGTTATATCTATCTTTGGTAAAAATGAACAAAAGCGACGCTTTCTGAAAATATTTCATTGAAAACCCGCTTTTTACGATTATTTAAAACTTCCGTAACAAAATCAATGAGTTTCCAAACATACGTGACGCAATGTCAAACGTCATTGGGCATGTGTCAAATCGGCATGACTGTGTCAAATCAAACACAGAAGCGTGCGAAAGCTGAAGGTGAAAGTTTAAAGTGGACACAGTGTACACTGCAACCCATGCATTATTACTAGGAGAGGATTCTGATTGAACTTTACAATGTCGTCTCGAAAACATTTTTTTCATATCTCATGCTCTGAAAGTGGGTCTTTGTTGTTCTAAGAAGTGTCCGCGGCGGCACGACGTACAACCGCCGCGGACACTCGTGCCTGAGGATGGATTCCCAAAGAATCCGAAACATGTCGCCAAAAGCGACTAAAAATAATAGTGAGTAAAAATCGTACTGATAAATATTTTGAAATATGTCTCACGATAGTTTGTGGGATATTTTTTATTAGTTTTTTTTTGTGTAATTCGATATTTAGACTGGATACATCTCTAACAAAGTATCTAATATTTCATTGATTCCATATTTGTAATTGTTTTTTGTAATTTTTGGTTAATTTTATTGCTTGTAAAAATTGACATGGAAAAGTGCCCCTGTGAACTATTAATTGTAGAATAAATGTTTGATGTTTGATGTTTTTTGTACAATATTTTTATCTACTGAAATATTTACCTCATCATCATCATCATCATGTCAGCCGATAGACGTCCACTGCTGGACATAGGCCTCCCCCAAGGCTCGCCACTCCGACCGATCTTGTGCCGCTCGCAACCACCGGGTTCCCGCGACCTTCGGTCGTCGCTCCATCTCGTCGGAGGCCTACCGGCAGTTCGTCTTCCGGTACGCGGACGCCACTCCAGAACCTTCCGGCCCCACCGGCCATCAGTTCTGCGAGCAATGTGCACCGCCCACCAGAATCGGATTCACCTAATTTTGTTTAATTATTTAGGTTTTATTGTAGAAAATATTTATTGAAATACAATAGAGGTTATACATATTACATCCTGAGTAGCATTTATACGTCATTATGACGTCAGCGACGTCATTATGACGTAATAATGCCGTCATTATGACGTCAATGACGTCATTTTGCTACCTGGGATATAATGTCAAACGCATGTTTGGCGTCAACATGGCGTCAACTTACATACATATCTACTTACTTTACATCACCAATAGGAAGAGAAAACGACAAAAATGTGTGTACATCGTAAAATATGTGACCTCAAAACAGTAAATTGCGTAATGACAATTAACATGCCATGGAAAATATTAGAATAAATATGTACAAGTGCATAAGAATGTGACAGCAAATATTAACAAATTATGTAAAACCAGGCGAGTCAATATGCATTTTTAGGGTTCCGTACCCAAAGGGACCCTATTACTAAGACTCCGCTGTCCGTCTGTCTGTTTGACCGTCTGTCTGTCACCAGGCTGTTTCTCATGAACCGTGATAGCTAGACAGTTGAAATTTTCACAGATGATGTATTTCTGTTGCCGCTATAACAACAAATACTAAAAAGTACGGAACGCTCGTTGGGTTCTCCGAAGAACCTTCTCCTGACGATAACACACAACAAAAAAAATTAGCGAAATTGATCCAGTGTTTTCAGCGTGATGCCGTGACCAAGTGAAATAGTGATTGATTTTTATATACATATACTAGATATAGACTCGCGCACAAATGGTTCCGTACCATTGCGCAAAAAACGGCAAAAAAGTCACGTTTGTTTATGGGAGCCCCCTTTAAATATTGATTTTATTCTGTTTTTAGTATTTGTTGTTATAGCGGCAACAGAAATACGTCATCTGTGAAAATTTCAACTGTCTAGCTATCACGGTTCATGATATACAGCCTGGTGACAGACAGACGGACAGACGGCCAGACGGACAGATGGACAGACGGACAGCGGAGCCTTCATAATAGGGTCCAGTTTATTACCCTTTTGGTACGGAACCCTAAAAATTACGATAATTAACTACCTATGCCGGTTTACTGATGTTTCGGCGAAAATTACTTGACAAACTTTCACTTCCCAAACTATTTATCCCATATTTTTAGTTGGGCGAAATTTTATTTCGCAAATTTACATAATCCAACCTAACCTAACCCAACCTAGTACGTCATTTTCATTTCGCAAGTATGGGGTTGGGAAATGAAATGGTTGCGAAGTAAGGTTATGCCGACGATTGGTTTGCCAAATGAAACTTTGGCGAAAAGTTGGTTGCCAAGTAAAATTTGGCGAAATAAATTTGGCCAAAAAGGAAGTACACCACCTATGCCCTTTAGTTTCCTTAAATGTGTTATGTAATGCGAAGTTAACGGCATTACATAACACCGTGTATTACATATTGTAATCATACTCGTAACATAACACAATGTATGCTATGAAAATACGTTACCTAAAACAAAAATAATAACCCCGTGTTATATCAAATATTGATATGCTAAATTGATATTATGCTAGTTGAAAGTTATGACGAATGAAATTGTGCAATTAGGGTCGGTTGCACCAAACCGTCTGTCACAGTTTTAGCGTTCGCTAAATTTTATTGTATGGAAAGTTTCATAGTTCTCTGCTGCTTGACGTTGATCAGTCTGTTAATTGTGGTTGGTGCATCTGGCCCTTAATCTTTACATATATCGTTTATTGTTTTTATTATATTCTCTGCCTGCGACTTTTGTCTGTGTAGCTTGGTGAACAGGGGCCGAACCGAGTGACAAATTTTGTTGTTTTTTTTATGAGAGCCTTAAGCTTCGGCATCAATTGCGTTAAAAACTGATGTTGAGTTGAGTTTATGATGATTTCTACTGTGGTCGACTTTTCTCTTCAAAAATTAGCCATCGAACATTTCCTGTACAAAGCCACCGTGAAAGCGTGGAACGACCCGCGACCTCTCAGTACGAAAGCCCGGAAGCACATAATAGTATGCCGGAAATGTCACGAATTAGACAAAAAGAGTCTCGCTTGAGCTTGCGTTCTCTTACGTCATCTTAATTTCAGGGTTTCTCAATAGGTAATACAGGTTCAATTCAATAAGCCTTTATTTAACAACTAGCTTTTGCCCGCGACTTCGTGGACTTAGTAACCGCAGTAAAAAGTGGCTGGATAAAATCTAATGGCAATCATTCAATTTGAGCATATGCTTAATTGCTCAGACGAATTATCAGGCAATTCATTAATTATCTCATTTCCACCCCACTTTTGACCCTCTTAAAGAATGATTTTCGGGATGAAAACTATCCTATGTCCTTTTCCGGGACTCAAACTATCTCTATACCAAATTTCAACTAAATCTGTTGAGCGGTTTAAGCGTGAAGAAGTAACACACAGACAGACAGACTTTCGCTTTTAAAGTAAATTAGCTTTTGCCCGCGACTTCGTCTGCGCGGACTTAGTAACAGCAGCTGAAGTAAGTATAGCGCCTCGAAAAATTCTCATAGCAATCATTCAATTTGAGCATATTATGCACACAAGCAGTGCGAGCATATTATCTCATAACACACAGACAGAAAGATAGACAGACAGACAGACTACAAAATATAATAGAAACATCTTATTTCTCACCTAACCTTTTAAGTGGCATACGTCATTTTTGAGTTGTTGGTTTTTTTTTACCACGTCGGTGGCAAACAAGCATACGGCCCGCCTGATGCGCCCGACCGCGTGAAGCAATGTGACAGACAGACAGAGGTGCACCATAAAGGATTTGCCACACTGGATGCGTTCTGCGGTCAGCGGTCAGGTCAAACCCGCATTATGTATGAACAACATTGACATCAACCGTTGAAGTTGAATTTTGACCTGACCGCTGCCCGCAGAACGCATCCAGTATGGTAAATTCTTCAGGGTTCCTTTACCTTTTTGGTACGAAATCCTAAGAATTATACCTAATAGTTGTGGCGTCTCCTCTAGCTGCCACTGTCGACGTCATCTAACAGATGGCGTTAGGGAGCTAGAACGCAATTAGCTAGAAACCTACATCGCGGTTACGGAGTGTCAAATGTCACTTACTATATATACTCCATGGAGACTGTATAAAGGAGCCATATCTCTATGTATGAAAAGTGTCCATCAAAAAACAGTAATTAGGCGGCGCCACCATACACCGAAATACTACCAAAAACAACCTACGTAATTTGGTCGGGTTATTTGTTGCCTTATATGGTTCATGTTATACTCATGTCCCAGAGCCTAACTAACGCCACCGGAGAGATTAGGAACTATTATATAAAGCTTAACGCGGTCACTTTTACAACAATTCTGCCATAAGAGATTGCGATCCTTTCTATACCATCCATAATATACTCCTTCTGACTACCTCTCAGTGGACTTCGGTCCCCAGCCGGGCTAGCACATGATTGGCGCGAGAATATCTCGGTGCGACATAGACTACCCGCCCCTCTTTAATTCATACAGTTAGTAAAAGACGGGCAGTCTATCTCGCGGCGAGATACTGTCGCGCCAATCATGTGCTCGGCCTACTGGCATAACACCCGCCTGGAGAGAGTACTCTCTATTGGCAGTATTGGCCCTCTTAAATGGCTATATCGCGGGCTTAAACTAAAATGCGTAGAATAGGGTCCCATACCATTACGTAATATTTTGAAGATGTCTCACACGAGTGCGCGCGGGTGTAATGACACGTATTTTTGGTACTTTAAGTTCACGCATTTATGTTAAATTGAGCGGTAACATTGTAAATTTATTATGTAATACCTTACCACCCAAATATAATCCGAAAGCTACCAACTTTGGTCCAAAATTCTCGAGTTACTTCGTTCAGGCTATTGTTCGAATGTTCTATGGTTCTGAGCCTTTTCATCCAAGTTAAATATTTTTTAACTTGGAAGAAAAGGCTCAGAAAAAACGTAAATGATCCTTAGTATTCATACTATAGTATTTTTCAAACAGGAAGGGTACGCTGACAGATATCTCAGTACAATTTTGCGAGAATGTTTAATAAGGTTATAAATGACTAGCTTTTGCCCACGACTTCGTCTGCGTGGAGTTAGTAACTTGGGTAGCTTATTTTTTATCCAATCTGCTTTTTGTCTATTTTCCATACAAACTTCCATCCCCCATTTCACCCCCTTAAAGGAAGATTTCTGGGATAAAAACTACCCTATGTCCATCCCCGGGACTCAAACTATCTCTATACCAAATTTCAACTAAATCGGTTCAGCGGTTTAAGCGTGAAGAGGTAACAGACAGACACACTTTCGCATTTATAATATTAGTATGGATATGGAGATGACAATTGCCACCATACCGTTGTTTAAAAACTTTGATTATGTAGGTACGAAACGCGTTTTTAGGGTTCCGTACCCAAAGAGTAAAAACGGGACCTTATTACTAAGACTCCTCTGTCCGTTTGTCCGTCTGTCTGTCTGTCACCAGGCTGTATCTCGTCAACCGTGATAGCTAGACAGTTGAAATTTTCACAGATGATGTATTTCTGTTGCCGCTATAACAACAAATACTAAAGAGTACGGAACCCTCGGTGCGGTTTTTTAGGGTTTCGGGTAGTAGCATGTAGTAGTTTAATAGTTTTAGTTTTTTAGTTTTATTTTTCGACTCCTAAACCGGTAAGGTGACCGTGGCCAAAACACAGGTTTGCCCATTCGCTTTCATATAATATCAATAAGGATGGGTTGACTGTCGACTTTCGTTCGCTTTCTCTCTCGGAATGCTGTTTGACCGCTCTATCTGAACTTTGAACAACTAATATTGACTATTATGAGCTGTGAACTGAAATAGATGTCATGAATGAAAAAACCGGCCAAGTGCGAGTCGGACTCGCGCACGAAGGGTTTCCTACCATTACGCAAAAAACGGCAAAAAAATCACGTTTGTTGTATGGGTGCCCCACTTAAATATTTATTTTATTCTGTTTTTAGTATTTGTTGTTATAGCGGCAACAGAAATACATCATCTGTGGAATTTTCAACTCTCTAGCTATCACGGTTCGTGAGATACAGCCTGGTGACAGACAGACAGACAGAACAGACGGACAGCGGAGTCTTAGTAATAGGGTCCCGTTTTTACCCTTTGGGTACGGAACCCTAAAAACGGGCTAAGTGCGAGTCGGACTCGCGTTCCAAGGGTTCCTTACATTACACAATTTTTTACAATGTATTTTTTGGGGTCCCTTTGTTTGACATAATTATTGAGTCATATTGTAATGATTGTCATATTATCATTAGTCATAATTCTGAAACCGTTAACTTTTCAGGATTTTCCTCAGGTTATCCTATAGATAGGTTAGGTTACGTTAGGTTTGCTCTATGGTGGGGGAGCATCGTGATAGAATACTCGTGACCTCACAATGCTCCCCAATAACGGCAGAGAGGGTAACGCCGCAGGGGAAGTTAGTGGGTATTATCCTCCCCTCCCTCTGAGTAACAGAGGGAGTACCGGAGGACCGAGTCCCACATACCACCCCATCCCCAACGGGACTTCGCAGCTCGAGAGTGAGATACGTAAATGTGTTTACCCCTGCGAGAAAAAAAAAACGGTTTGCTCTATGGCAATCCTGAAAAGTTGCGCGCGCATTTTACTTTTCAAGTACGATTTTTTTCAATTTTTTACTATAAGTAATTGAAAGGTTTTAATAGGTCGGTACGTAGGTAGGTAAAAGGGTCCCGTTTTTACCCTTTTAATACGGAACCCTAAAAAATATGTATTTTACTTTTCTCGCATTCGAAATGAAAAGTAGAGTCTTTGACTCGGATCAAAGGCATCATTTAAGCCTCGGACTATTGGCGCTCTCACTGTGTTCGAGCGCCAAACTACCTCGACAGGCATGAGTGCCTTTCATCCCTTGGTTAACAATTTACTATTTCTATTTATAGTTAATTTTTTGGGTTCCGTACCCAAAGGGTAAAAACGGGACCCTATTACTAAGACTCCGCTGTCCGTCTGTCACCGGACTGTATCTCATGAACCGTAATAGCTAGACAGTTGAAATTTTAACAGATGATGTATTTCTGTTGCCGCTATAACAACAAATACTAAAAACAGAATAATATAAATATTTAAATGGGGCTCCCATATCCCATACAACAAACGTGATTTTTTTTGCTGTTTTTTTTCCGTAATGGTACGGAACTCTTCGTGCGCGAGTCCGACTCGCACTTGGCCGGTTTTTAAGTTTAGTTTTTAATTTTAGTTTGTAATTTTAATATAAGGCCTTAAGTATATTGTTTGTTGTTTATACTACATGTTCTTAGGTATTTACACCTATTTATTTTGTTTCAGATTACGCGGCGGAGATCGGTAAGATGGTAAAACAAAAACTAATGATGGTAACAGACACATAATAGTGTCACAGAATAAGTAATAGTGTTATCATACAGAACGGCCACGCACCGCCCCGCCCCGATTTGAACGACCTCGCCCGCGAGAGCAGAATGACGGCCGTTTGCCGACCACTCAGTGCTATTTTTAAGCAACTTACTCACACTATGACGCATGACGCGTGCACAGACGTACCGTTCACACATAGAAACGCAAGTGATTTTTGCTGTATAGCGTGTCCGCCCTGTGATAGTGTAGGTAAAACATGAATTTAATTATAACTTCATTTGTTCATTCATTCATTTTTGAATAAGGTGCAATGCCTTAAGGCCACCGATAATTGCATGGCATGTGATTTACGTTACATGTTACCAAATATTACATAGGCACACTTTTCGTCAGTCGCGACACATGTGACATCTATTGTCGAGTAGCAGTACTGATAGTTCCGCTACTTGACGCTAGATGTAGACTACGAAAATAATAGTCTTTTTGGTAACAAAACCGATGTATGAAGTGAGCACTCCATGTCTTCTTAATTCTCTTTGCTGTAAATGTTGTACTGACTTATGAAAGAGCCCTTGAGGCCTACATGCAGAATATTTTTTTGAATGAGGGCTACCGTTTTTGTGCTCACCAGTTGGCGCCACTGTAGATGTAGGTCCAGAAAGCATAGATAGTGTAGATGTAGGGTAGGTCCCTAACATCATTTATACGTCATTATGACGTCAACGACGTCATTATTACGCCATAATTACGTCATTATGACGTCAACGACGTCATTATTACGCCATAATTACGTCATTATGACGTCGCTGACGTCACTTTGCTACCTGGGGTGAAGGTGGCATCACCGAATGGGCCCTACCGAAGACCAGCGCTGGCTTTATAGCTAGCATTATGCTGAGTTGGGTCCATTTCGTGATGCACACTTGATGATCTCTTCTTTTCTTGCTGTTGTTGTCTGTACATGTTCGTACTTGTGTTGTGATCGTCACGAATAAATGTCTTTTATCTTTATCTTTTAGAAAAACAGATCTCTAAATTCTTCTATGCTTATTTTTATAAAATCAATACGTTCTAATATACACAAAGGTATTTTAACGTCTAAATGTGCCATTTTTTTCAACCTGTTTAATTTTGCATATATTTTAGTTGGCACTTTTTTTAAACCACTAACATTTATTGCGCTATGTCTATTGTTTACCATTATTAATCAGATGGACAAAAATTTACCACATTTATGAATAAGGAATGAAAATTCCCGATAAAAAAGCTTGAAACCCCCTTACCCAGGTAATAATGACACAATGACGTAATAATGACGTAATTATGGCGTCATAATGACGTCGCTGACGTCATAATGACGTATAAATGCTGTTAGGGTAACTTCTATGCATTTGACATTTTGAAAGATCTCCATCTACACTAGCGCCCCTAGCGGCGAAATTAAACGCGATAGCCCTCATTTTGTAATATTTGTGCAACTAAAAGGACGAATAAAAGCCGGTTCTCAAACTTTCCAGTGTGACCTCGGTTACGTCAACAAATACCAGTTTACTATACTTATCTGCCATAAATTAAATAGCGCTTTCTCTTTCACTCACGACTCGGGGTGCCTCGAGGATCGCTTTTACATGCTTTTACATTTTAACTCGTAAGATCGTGATTTGTCCATGTTACAGGTTTTTACAAGCTTTTATGAAACCTGCCCTGTTAGTATGTATGTAAATTATGTAATGTATGTTAGTGTGGGTCAAATATTGGAAGCTGAATTTGACCCACTTCCCGATTGCTGATTGAGCTGAAATTTTTCATACGTGAGCGTTTCTTTTTTTTTGCCATTTTTTCATGTGACCTTTTTTGTCACTTTTGTGTTATTTCTAGTCAGGATCACGAGCCCTTTTCATCCTTAGAAGAGAAAAAAAGTGTCCCAAAATTTTCATACATTTTTCAAACTTTCCTATTTGTTACCGCCATACAGAGTATATGGGGAAATGGTAACACAATAGGAAAAAACCTTGGGACATTTTTTTTATACCATTAGGATCGAAACAGCTCGTGATTCTGAGTAGAAATAACACAAAAGTTGCAAAATATGGCACATGAAAAAATGGCAAAAAAAAGAAACGCTCACATATGTAAATCAGATGACAATGGAATATTATCGTGACATCAAGCTGATCTGATGATGGAGACAGGAGGTGGCCATAGGAACTCTGTGATAAAACAACGCAATATAATTGTGTTTGGGGTAATTAGAATTGTCTTAATGAGTATTTAGTTGCCTGTTGAAACAAGAGTACATTCAGGGATAAAAGCTCGTACTAAAAATCAATATTAAAAAGCTAGAAATGTTCTCGGAGATTTCAGAATCTTTACTTTTAAAGTAGATTATGCATGATGCATTAAGTGCTAGTTTTGTGCATGTGAACGCATCAATCAGTCCCCTCGATGAGACTGGTTTCTTCGAAAGTTCATTAGAATTGTTTATTGCACTCATATTAGTATACAGTTCTTAAAACTATTTAATACAGTTCTACATGAACCCTGTAAGGGTATAGCAATATACTTAACACTAACTTATGACATAACATGCATCATAGGCATAAGCCAATTCCTAAAGACTAGTGTATAATTTATAATGGTCACTCTTGTAACCTTTTTTCAAACTTTTATCGGTGCCGGTAACGTTATTAGTCCATATTATCGTTAAAAAAATCATTTAATGTGTAGTATGCTTTTTTTACTAGGTAAGTTTTTAATGCATTTTTAAAGTTACTATAATTATTTATTTCTTTTATTTCGTTTGGGATTTTATTATATATTTTTATGGCCATGCCAAAGGGGCCTTTATGGATCATCTGCAAAGTAGAGTTTGGTGTGGCTAGTCTAGTTTTAGGTCGTAGGTTGGCCGATCGCGAGTATTGGGGAAAGAGGTTTTCATTATTCTTTACGAATAGACACACTTCCAGTATGTACATGGAGATTAAGGTCAGGATTCTTAACTTTATGAAGTGAGGTTTGCAGCTTTCCAGTTGATGAATGTTCACAAGGATCCTAACGCAGTGTTTTTGTAATAAAAAAAGATTGTTCACACTTGGACTATTACCCCACAGTATAATTCCATATTGTAACCAAGAGTGAGCATAGGCGTAGTATGCATTTGTGGCTATTTTTATGTCAGTACATTTTTTTAGGTGATATAGTGCGTAAATGAAGCTACTTAATTTGCTACTTATTTTATTTATGTGATCTTTCCAGTTAAGGGCTGAGTCTATGTTAACACCCAAGAATACCGTTGAACTTATTGATTCTATTTTATTATTGTTGTAAGAGTAATTAATGTTTAATGTTCGCTTTTGGAAAGGTTTAAATTGTATAATTTTAGTTTTTTCGTAATTAACTTGTAAGTTGTGGTCGCTGAGCCAGGTTACAACTTCTTTTAGGGTAGAGTTTAGATCACTGTTCAAGTTTTGTTCGTTTTCGCACGATATAACAAAAGAAATATCGTCAGCAAACAAGGTACATGGGCTATTTATTATTTTGGGCAAATCATTTATGTAGATAAGGAATAAAATACACCCAAGGACACTTCCCTGGGGTATCGATTGGTTTACTTTTGTTATTTGTGATTGGACATAGTTTATTGTATCAGTGTTGTGATTGTGATGCTCTATTTCGACATATTGTACACGGTTTGAAAGGTATGAGGAAAACCAGTCATGAGCATTTCCTCTTATGCCTATATCTTTTAGTTTTTTTAATAATATATTATACTTAACTCGGTCGTAAGCCTTGCTCATATCTAATAAAACGCCTATAGCGTATTTTCTTTCGTTAATTATATTCAGTACTTCTCGAACAAACTTGTACACTGCTAGGGTTGTAGATCGCTTCTCTCGGAAGCCGTATTGAGCATCGTTTAAGATGTCAAATTTCTCGCAAAAGGAGTAGAGTCGCCTCGACATCGCGGTTTCGAATATTTTTGAAAAGGTCGATAAAAGCGCTATTGGTCGATAATTATTGCAGTCTCTAGGATGACTGACGTTAGACCGGGCCGTGTCCGGGCCGGAGCTTCCGGCGCTTCGTTTTCTATGGAAAGCATCACGTGATCACCTGTCGTCATAGTAAAGTAGCGCCGGAAGCTCCGGCCCGGATACGGCCCGGTCTAACGTGAGTCATCCTTTATTTAGTTACGCTGTGGTAAAAATGAAAATGAAGACGATTGCCCAATTGATGAATAAATTATTCTAAATGACGTAATTTTGGATTTTTTTTCTATCGAGAAAATTTTAAGCATTCGTGTTTTGGCTTGTGTTAAAACTCATATCATATAATCAATAAACATATATCCGAATACCATATTTTTTTAATTCCGGGGCTATTACCCTGCCGCGTTTCAAAAGTCCTATTTTTTTTTCGATGAGCCGTAAAGGAAGCTCATTTTGGAAATGAAAATTTTGGATCCCCATCGTTTGAATTTTGCAATATGGGGTTTTGAATGATTCACGGTTAGTTTCACTAGACTTATATTGACCGGGATATAGACCGTGATTACCTTTTGTATTATTTGTGAGCTCCCGATATTTCGACGCAGTTACATGCATCATGTTCACGGGTGACTGAAGATAGCGGGTGGGTGTCAAAGTTGTGTAGACAGCGCTCTGTCTACCCTCATTCTTGCGCGTCGGCTGCGTTCATTTTCAACGTTGTTGTTTGTGTTGTTGTTGGTAACGTTGAAAGTGAACGCAGCCGACGCGCCAGAATGAGGGTAGACAGAGCGCTGTCTACACAACTTTGGCACCCACCCGCTATCTTCAGTCACCCGTGAACATGATGCATGTAACTGCGTCGAAATATCGGGAGCTCACAAATAATACAAAAGGTAATCACGGTCTATATCCCGGTCAATATAAGTCTTTGCAATATGGGTACTTTCCGACGGCACATCCGTTGGTCTCTTGCCGCCATCAATGTGCCTGCTCTTCTTGAGACGACTGACGTTATCAGGGATGATGGCAAGAGGCCCGATGGGGTGTCCTTAGTTCCTTGGAGCTTGGGACGGATGTGTGGGATGCTACCTGCGTAGACACACTGGCACCGTCCCACCTCCAACAGACTAATGTAAAAGCGGGCGGAGCGGCGGAAAGCGCCGGAATTTTAAAACGTATTAAAGTATAAGAGCCTCGGTAGAGAGTACCATTTGGAGTTGAGGTCCATGGGGTCCCAGCGCGCACAAGTTGTTTGAGAAATCGCGAAGCGTCTGGTTGACGTAACTGGTGACCGAAGAGCTGGCGGCTTCCTCGCACAACGTATCAGCATTGCGATACAGCGAGGAAATGCCGCCAGCATCCTTGGAATGCCTCAAGGGCCTAATTTAGATTCAAGCTAGTTATTAACTTCGTTTAGTTGTACTGTATGTAAATAAATGACTTTTTCAACGTATAGATTTAAGTTCAAGAAAATTAGGCTTTAAAGTCCATTATTTATTGTATTGTTTTAATTAATTCAAGCAACATGGCTTATATTATTATTTTTTAATAGCCTGTAGTGTCCCACTGCTGGGCAAAGCCCTCTCCCTTTGATTTCCATGACTCCCGTTGTTGAGCTGTTTCCGGCCAGTTATTAGTGAAGGTGTCTAAGTCGTCCCGCCATCTCCGCCTGGGCCTGCCACGTCCGCGCTTCTTTTGCGGCATCCACTTGATGGCTATACTAGCCCACCTATCCGGATGCATGCGGCAGACGTGACCTACCCAGTCCCACTTCAGCCTAGCGGTCTTCTCCCCTACGTCAGCTATGCCTGTTCTGGAGCGCAGTGTAGTGTTTCGGATGCGATCCATCCTTGTGACACCTAGAATGCTGCGCTCCATTGCTCTCTGGCAAACCTTCAATTTGGACTTCTGACTCTCGGTGAGCGACCATGTTTGGGCACCGTAGGTTAGGACAGGCAGAATACACATGTCAACGAGTTTACGCTTTAGTGACATTGGAAGCATGGTATAGTATCTCTGAAGAGGAGTAATGTAATGCTGATAATAATGCCATCTCTGGGTTATGCTGGACATATATTCCTCAGCCGTGGTGCCCTGCTGAGCTAAAACGCGGTATCTCAATTGAAGATTGCATGCAAATAAGTACCTTAAATTTGAATCATAACGTTCCATTTCCAGTTCATTCGTTTTTGAGATACCGCCTTTAGCATAAGGAGGGCTGAGTGTGGCTAGATATCATTCTTGTGTGTAGATAGTAGAAAACAAAATATACCAAAACAAATATTTAAGCAGGTAACTTAATCGTATTTAATTAAATCTAGAAGAATATATTTTAATAAAAAATGTTTTGATAGTGTTACTAACCTTACGTTGCAGCAAATGAACTAGGAAACAAAATAAATTTGAAACGTAAAAGTAGTTTTTTTAATATGTAGTGCAAACACCGTACAATGACAGACTGACGTATTTAGACGAATAAAAAAACCAAATGACGTTTGGTTTGACGGGAAATTTTGAAATTATTTCTAAGTTGTTTTTTAATATAAATTCCGTTTAAACATATTTTTGGTCAGATTTATGTTAAGATATTAACAAACAGCGTTTCTTTATATCACAACCAACCTTGTAAGTTGTGTTGAGTTGTGCTCTTACTCATTCAACCAAACCAACGCAGGCAAGATGAAAAGCAATGCCGGCCGGGCCGCGCCGAATCTGTGTACCTTCTTGTATGTACATCGGTATAAGGGCAAGGTAAGTAAATTTTCGAGTTTATAATATATATATACCTCCTGAACATTTATTTATTATTTCATCTTTATCAAAAGCTTTGATAGAGGCTTCGGGTAAAGCATATTTATGAAATGTTGGCGATGGAACATGGAACATTGTAACATTTCAAATAACAGCCGTTGAACTAGCACCATTCTTAGTGCCCGTAAGGCCCGTCATACACGTTGCTCTGATTATCATAATTAAGATACTATTTTCCGTGCCTAGGTCTTAATCTGATAAATCAACTACAACCTGCCAAAATTAGAAAGACATACATCTACTGATAAAATCCAACCACAATACGTTACCTTTGTCGACATTTTACATGAATAATATCCCGATTCACTGATTTCTTGTTACCTAACATTAAATGTGACAATAGCACACCCTTAAAATGCATGCTCAACACTTGTCCTGTTTCGCTGTAAAATAACCTTTTTATACTTTTGATAACATCTTAACTGTTAATATATTTTCAGGTATTAAAAAGCTTTCAGAATAAAGTTGCGACACGGCAGGTATCGTGCTTTTCTTCGATAAGTTTTTCGATGTTGTCAATGGCAATTTCAGTGAACCTAAAAAAGGAAAATCTACCTAATCTAATGCGCTGTAACACCCAGATCACCGCACCACAAATTGTGGATAAAAAGCTTGAATGTTCTCAAAACTATGAAATATGCGACAAAAATGGATCTAAATTAAATCAAAAAAAGTTGGATCAAACTATTGAAGCTTTCCAAGTTATTTTGGGATCAAGAAGAAGAAATGAATTAGGTTGCCTCTAATTATTGTTTAAAACATAGTCAGGAAATAAATTGTTACATACTTGCTGTTAAGTTATTTTCACGGAAGTGCGCTTAAAGCGTCGCTGTATTTGCATGTCTTAGTTACTTGGAATGGAACGTATGTAAATAAGTAGGTACTTATAAATAATATATTGTACTTGATTCAACATAAGTTTTCATTTATTTATTCTGAAAAACTGATTTATGTAGTTTTCTAAGCAAATGGAAATTGGTACGACAAAGATTACTACATAAATCAGTTTCCAATATTAAAGTTGTTACATGTAGGTAAAGAACCCATAAGTACGTGTGTGTGTGTGTGTGTGTGTGTGTGTGTGTGTGTGTGTGTGTGTACATGTGTGCGTGTTTACTGCATATACAGTCTCATTAGTTGAGAGCAGGACCGCTAGGGGCAGCACTAGTAGAGACGTGAACGTGAAATGTCCGAGAGTTTCTTATCTATTACAGTAATAACATATCTATGATTGGAAGGTCGCCCTTCATTAGCTCCTTCATGGACCAGTAGCTCTTCCAGGCGTTTTGAACACGGCGCTCAACTTCCTTGTCTTGCCTGGCGCTGAAAGAGACTAACTGGCCCAAGTATATATACTCGTTAACATATTGTATAATCTGCCCGTCATTAAAATTAAAATATTACTAAAATATCTTAAACAATATTATTCGCATTTGGAATTGATTAGTTATAATGTCGCCTTTCGTTTTCTCTCCGTGATATGCTAATGTACACTATGTACAGTGAGGTCGCAGGTGGGGTCAACGAACTGAACAGGTTCACGGGCCTTTGAATATTCTATGAGATGAGATCGGTAAGTTATTGCTATAAATATACGGGGTAGAAAGTTGAAAAGTATACGGGGTGTATTTTTAAGTGTGTATAATTATTCGAGGTGTGTTTTAAGGTTATACTGATCATTGCTATGTTACTATGAGACTAGGTTTCTGCTCGAGAAACCCTATTACATCTATTAATCATTATAAAATTTGCAGCACATAGTGTTTTATACAATCGTGATATACCTAATAGAGAGCTTTTCAGTCGAGTACCTTGTGTCGGCCTCCGAAGCTTTAATAAAGGTACGAGATGGAAAAGCTTGAATATATCACTATTGTATACAGCACTTTTTCTACGATTCAACTAATATAATACTGTTTCTACCATAGAACTTAGGTCCTATGATAATTAATCCAAATTAGGTACGCAGATACGCAGACGCACTTCTTATTAATTAAATAGTAAGCGCGTTGATGTCTTTTGTTCTATCCTTTGGTCGAATTCCGCCAAATATAAGTTAGCCGCCTTAGATTCCATAGACAAACGCGCTAGGAAGCTTATTGGAGATGCGGGATTGGTAGAGGCTAGACTGCAGAGCCTTGAACACCGTAGAAAGGTAGCTTGTTTATTGGTATTCTACAGGATACGTTTCGGGGAGGGGAGCGATGGGATTACATAATCTAATCCCCCCATCTCCATTCTGCCACCGTGGGACTAGACGCGGACTTGCCTTTCACCCTTACGTCGTTATTACTCTGCCACTGATTCGTACTAAGCGCTATGCATCCAGATTTATCATGCGAACGGCTAAGGAGTGGAATTCACTTCCTGCAAATCTATTCCCAGTCCACTATAACTTGGATCTTTTTAAATCGAGAGAGTGAATAGACATCTTTTAGGTAAGCATGATCCACCCTAGACTGCATCGGCACTTACCATCAGGTGAGATTGCGGTCAAATGCTTGCCTTTTTGTAATAAATAAAAAAATCATCTCAGTGGGCTAAAGCGTTTCGTAAGAAGTCATTATAGTTGAGTCGGGAGCCCTTAGTGAAAAGTATGCGATTACAGTTTGGTATACAACGTCTTAATTCAACCATTAAAGTCGACGAATAGAAAAAACCGGCCAAGTGTGAGTCGTACTCGCGCACCGAGGGTTCCGTACTTTTTAGTATTTAGAATAGAATAGAATAGAAAATGTTTATTGTAAAAATCTACATATTTGTTGCTATAGGCAACAGAAATATATCATCTGTGAAAATTTCAATTGTCTAGCTATCACGGTTCATGAGATACAGTCTGGTGACAGACAGACGGACAGCGGAGTCTTAGTAATAGGGTCCCGTTTTAACCCTTTCGGTACGGAACCCTAAAAATCGTAATTTGACCCGAGTTCAAGAATAGTAAAAGTCATTGGTAATATAATAACTTGTAACGTATAATGTAATACTGAGTGAAAGTTGCGGTCAACCGAGTTACAAGTGTAAACGAAACAAGATTGGTTTCGGATTGCTTGTTTAGTGATTGTGGTTAGGATTGGCAAGTGGAGGGCCCCGCTAATCCGAACGGGCAGAAAACTAACCGTTGACGGATTAAGGATGACTCACGTTAGACCGGGTCGTGACCGGGCCGGAGCTTCCGGCGCTTACTTTTCTATGACATGACAGGTGATCACGTGATGCTTTCCATAGAAAAAGAAGCGCCGGAAGCTCCGGCCCGGACACGGCCCGGTCTAACGTGAGTCATCCTTTACATATAGTATTAGGTTTCCGGATTGTGATCTGCAATTTTTTAAATGAATATTGCCATCGGTTACCGCGATAGTTAGTCATGAAATAAAACTTTATCGCGTATATCTTTACTTGAAAATAATTGTATTGCTTGAAAATAGCCTTTTATGAACCGCTTTTGCAAGCCTTAGTTTATAGTTTATTATGTTTTTTTTTATATACAATGTACTCCTCATACCGACCAACATTTGTTCAGCGACTTTTAAAAATAACTTGTGTTTTGATTTTTAATACACTTTAAAGTTATTTCCAAGACGCAATGTATTGCGAATTTTGTTATGTTTAAGGTGTGACAGGCAACGTCAATCACAATGATAATGGCGTACATTGAAGATAATATTTATTTTGTATGAAAAATACGAAGTCTAAAGTCTTCATTATTTTTTAAAGTCGCTGAACAAATGTTGGTCAGTTTGAGGAGTACAGCCTACAGTTTAATTTTTTGCTCCTATTACAGGCCACACATTGTATATATATAGGTAAGTTTACTTTTATTTAGTGCTAATTTTTATTTATTTGTAGTTTTAGTTTATTTAATAAGTTATTTTATAATTATATTTGTTATTTAAGTTGATTTACTAGGTCAGATGGCAATTGCTTTCGTAAAAACTAGTGCCTACGTCAATTCTTAGGATTAGTTGTCAAGCGGACCGCAGGCTCCCATGAGCCGTGGCAAAATGCCGGGATAACGCGAGGAAGATGATGATTTAAGTTGATTTACTCATATTCTAAGTTTTATTATGGTTCATTATTTTTGTTGACACATGACCTTATATTAACACTAGCGACCCGCCCCGGCTTCGCACGGGTTACAAAAAACCTTTACAAATTATAAACCTAAACATTCCTCAACAATCACTATTAATAGGTGAAAAACGCATGAAAATCCGTTTCGGGGTTTTTGAGTTTATCGCAAACATACATACACACAGACAGACGCAGCGGGGGACTTGGTTTTATAAAGTGTAATGATGGTTCCATGTCTTTTAAATCATATTAATTTAAATAAATACACCTGAATAAAACTCTTCCTGATTTCGTATGTCAGTTATTCATATAGCCGGTCAAACAACTTTGTCAGTAAAAAAAGGCGCGGTATTCACTAGTCCATCTTCTGGGCCTTACTGAAAATCAGCGTCGCGGAGTGTGCCATGTTGGCTCACACCGTGACACCAAGCTGAGTAAGGACCATTTAGCGCAACCTCATTCTGTTAAATTATTTCTAGTTTTAGTCTTATGTTATTTTGTGCTAATAAATGCTTTTTCTTTCTTTCCTTTCTTTCTTTCTATTCAAATTTTCTACGGGACGGTTATTTATTTATTATTGTTGGGGTTTTGTGGGCCTGTGAGTGTCACGTCGACCAAGCAGTGATCTATTGTGACGGCCCTTTAAAGTTCGTTACTAATGCCCGTTGAGTCCAGAAAATTCCAGATTCTTTGGGCCGTAATGTTCTGTACCTCATAGGGTTGCAGTATGTGCCGCCCTAAGTGGATACTTCTTTTTGACATTAGTGGTCCACAGGAACAGAGAATGTGCATTGCAGTCTCCTCTGATTCCTGGCAGAACCTGCATGTCGCATCCTGTTTCTTCCCAATTCGGAACATGTGTTTGTTCAACTTACAGTGTCCAGTCAATATTCTAGTCACTGCGCAGGTTTTATATCTTTTGAGCCTTAGAAGCTCCTTAGCAGTTTTGCCGTTGAACCCTTTGATTAGAGCTTTCGAGTGTTCTTGTCCTTTGACGAACTTCCACCGATCGATTGCTCTCGTTTTTTCTATGTTGCTGAGCAGAGAGTATGCATCCCGTTTTGTGATTCCACAGAACGGTTCTGGGCCGACCAGGGGTGTGTCTGCGCCCTTTCTAGCAAGTTCGTCCGCTTCTTCGTTTCCGTTAATGTCGGAGTGCCCTGGTACCCATCTAAGTATGACTTTGTTGGAGTCAGCCAGTGCATTTAGGTTTGTTTTACAGTTCTGGACTAGTTTTGAGTTTGACTCGAGGGAATCTAGTGCCAGCAGAGCAGCTTGGCTGTCTGAGTTGATGTAGATATGATGGTGTCTTAGGTTTCTATCCAGGTTAAGCTCCGCACATTTGTTGATGGCGAAGACTTCTGCCTGGAAGATTGATGCCTGTGTGCCCATGCTGACGCTAGCTCTGAGCTTAGGTCTCTCACCATAGATCCCACATCCTACATCATTGCCTTTCTTGGAACCATCCGTGTACCAAATATGGCTTCCCTCTTCGAAGTACATTTGGTCGTTGGTCCATTTGTCTCTAGGAGGGATTTCTACTGTGTACAGTTTGGTAAAATGACATTCGGTGTGCGTGTCATCAGTGGGCATGCTAAGGGTTCTATTTGCAAAAACCCAGGCCTTTAGTTTGGTTAATGCTTGAGAGCGCCATTTTGGCCTGTTTAGCGTGCATATTCTGTAGACGCACTGCTTGGCCTCCTTTTGCACGTGCAGGTGGAGTGGTATAATGTCCAGCAGTGCGTCTAGGGCCGCTCCCGGTGTCGAGGAGAAGGCGCCTGTTGCGGTTAAACAAGCCGTGCGTTGCAGGCTGTTTAGAGTATCTATCGCCGTCTTTTGGCTGGTTTTGTTACACCAGACTGCGGAGGCATAGGTGATAATGGGCCTCACTACCGCTGTGTACAACCACATAGCAATTTGGGGTCTTATGCCCCATCTTGCTCCTGCCATTCGACAGCATGACCACATGGCCATTTTTGCTTTTTGTATAATATTTCTCAAGTGAGGGTTCCAAGTTAACTTTTGGTCGAAAGTGACCCCTAGATACTTGACCTCTTCTGAGAACGGTATTATTTGTCCATTAAGTCTTGGTTGTGTAAGCTTTTCCAGCTTTCGTTTCCTTGTGAATGGTACTATTACAGTCTTGCTCGGATTAATGGACAAGTCATTTTCTCTACACCATTTGAATATAGTGTTTAGAGCTCCTTGCATTAGGTTGGAAATCGTGTGGAGGCAAGGGCCTTTGACAATGACTACCAGGTCGTCGGCATATCCCTGTGTGTCATAGTCATGGCCTGACATAATTGCAAGAAGTTGGTCCACTGCTAGGGTCCATAATAGTGGGGATAGAACGCCTCCTTGTGGACATCCTTTTGTGGTATAAAATTCATGCTCTATGGTATTGAGGGTCAGAGTGGCTACTCTGTTCGAGAGCATGCTATGTACCCATCTGGTGGTGGTTTCGTCTACTCCCTTTGAATTCATACCATTGAGTATGGTCTCTGTGGGCGTATTGTCGAAAGCACCCTCGACATCAAGGAACGCACATAGAGCGGTTTGCTTTTCCTCTAGGGTTTTCTGCACCTTGTCAACCAGGTCGAGTAGGGCAGTCTCCGTAGATTTCCCCTTTTGGTAAGCATGTTGGTTTACACTTAGTGGTCTATCCACCAGGTATTTCGCTCTAATGTGTTGATCAATGATTCTTTCCATCGTTTTGAGTAGGAACGATGTTAGACTAATAGGTCTGAAGGATTTAGGTTGTGAATAGTCCTTTTTCCCTGCTTTTGGTATGAAGCGTACCTTGACCCTAGTCCATTCATCTGGTATAATTCCCTATGCAAAACTTGCTCGGAATATTCTGGCCAGATGCGGGAGGAGGAGTTCCTGTCCTTGCTGTAAAAGCGCCGGAAATACTCCATCTTCTCCTGCCGATTTAAATGGTTTAAATTTATCCAATGCCCATCTAATTTTGTTTGGTCTGAAAATGTTAGTTGCCAAATTCCAGTCGATATTGCTTGCCCTGTGGTTTCGAGAATTCCTTTGGGCGCAAAGTTGTGTGTTACTGGTTGAGTACGAACCGGGGAAGTGGGTGCTTCTGAGCAAGTCCAGAGTTTCCTCTTCTGTGTTCGTAAATGTGCCATCTGGTCTTTTAAGAAGACCGAGATAGTTGGTTGGTGTCTTGGAGAGTATTTTGTGAATTCTCGCTCCTTTATGAGTTTGGGCAATCTCTTCACAGAACTTCCTCCATGACCTTCTTTTTGCTTTCCTGATTTGTTTATTATATTCAGTCAGCGCTCTACCATACCTTTCCCACTCATTCGGTGTGGTCGAGTGATTGAATATGCGACGTGTGGACCTACGGAGATTTTCTAGCCTTTTGTTCCACCACGTCGTTGTGTTAGTAGTTTTTGACTCTTTCAGTGGGCAGCTTTGTTCGTAGGCCCTACGTATGCCTTCAGATATTAAATTAACTGCCAAGTTGAGAGAATCTGGGGTTTTGACATATTTTGGGACATCCTTTAGACGGTATTCGAGGTCGGCCTTGTAGGCTTCCCAAGACGTTTCTTTTGGATTTCTACGCGTAAGTGGTTCCCTATCTAGAGAGCCTTTTACCCTGAACAAAATATGTCTATGGTCCGACATAGAATTTTCGCTGCTGACACGCCAGTCGGCTAGGCAGCTCGCCGCCTTTTCAGTAGCGAAGGTTATATCTAATACTTCTTGCCTAGCTCTAGTTACGAAGGTGGGCGTATTGCCCTTATTCAACAAGTGCAGGCAATTAGTAAAGATAAATTGGGATAGTAACTCACCCCTTTTGTTGATTCCAGTGCTCCCCCAGATGGTGTGGTGGGCGTTGGCGTCACATCCCACAATAAGTTCCGCCTTTTGTGCCTGAGCGTACTCTAGCACTTTAGTCAGTTCTTCTGTGGGATCTTGCTTCTCTCCGGGCAGGTAGGCGGAGCAGACTATTACCTTGCGTGCTCCTCTCCCTTTGAGATCGACGTAGGCAGCTACTTGGTCTTCACTGCATAGTTCTGTAACAGGCAAGAAGTTAATATTTTTGTTAAATACGATGCAGGCTCTCGGTTTGGCACCTTTTTCGTAGATCAGTACCTTTCCTGCCCTGTTCAGTCCTGGTGCCATGGACTTGGTGTTGATCCATGGTTCTTGAATGAGAGCGATGTCCAGGCCATTTTCGCCAAAAAGCTTTTCAACGACCGCTGTGGCCGCTATGGCGTGGTGGAGATTGGCCTGAAGGAACATCACCCCCCTACCCCCGAATGCGTCGTGTTTATTTGCCACCGTGGTGGGCACTGGTGCGCCCTTGGTAGCCTCCTCTGTCCCCTTTACCCCTTGGGCGGTTGTTGCCCCTATGGCCTCCCCGGTTGGCGAGAAACCGCTGCGCGCCCGATGATCCTGGTTTGGGATTGGGTGTCGAAGGAGCCGCCCGTTTTGGACCTGAAGGCACCTTTCGGGCAGGCTTTTGGGATAAGGTGTTGAGTGGGTTAGGGTTTGCATCCTGCGGTGGTGGGTCTAGGGAAGGTTGAGTTTCGGTCTGTTGGGTTTTTGGTTGGCCCTTTAGCCGAAACTGGACCTCCCGGAAACCTAAGTTTGCCTTTAGGCCCTTTTTTTGTAGATTCTCCACCGACATGTCGTCCAGAGATAGGGTTACCATAGCACCACTCTTCTCGACTTTGGTGTGGAGAATCTTCCAGTGCTCTGTGTACAGCCCCTGGTTCTGTGCATAGAGCAGAGATAGCGACTGCTTTACCTTGGAGTCGTCTATCTCTGGGATGAACACCATCCCTATATTAGGCTTGGGAAGCTCATTTTCAGGGATAATCCCGAGATTGGCTTCCGGCCATGGTTTTAGGGATGGTGTTATTAGTTCAAGCCAGGCTTTTGACCTTTGGTCACTACAGGTGATGAGTAACCAGCCTGGCTTGTATGAGTAACCCTTGAACTTTGGTCCCTCGTCCATCTCCAGGGTCGCAATCTTTTGCAAGATGGTACTGCAGAGGGACTCCAGTTGCGCGACACTCATCGGCTTGGAGTCCTTGATTCCGACTCGGACTTGGCTGAGGACCTCGTTGTAGGGTTGTGATGGTTGGGGTTGGGTTGGGGGAGTCACAGTCACCCTTGGGTTCTTGCACATGTTACCCTGTGGTGATTTTTCCTCCGAGCGCGGCCGTTTGGCCGATTTTGGCTCGGGCCTGGAATGTGTGGACCCGAACTTGTACCCCATTTTTTTAAGCTCCGCGAAACCCTTTGCGGACAGTTGTAGCGCCTCCTCATGCGCAACTCCTAGTCCTCTAAGAGCTTTATAGCGGCCCTTCGCTGAGCCCGTCAATTTCTTGACGGACTTGCGTGTCTCAGGGTTGGGAGCCTCCGTTAGGTTGCTTGGGCGATGGGTATCGCTCCTTTCAACCGTGTCGGCGCTCTCCACTCCCTCCATGGCTTGCTCCGATGTTTGGGCAGAGTTTTCCGCGCCTACCATCAGGGGCATTAGTTCCTGGCATAGGTCTTCCAGGGTACCTTCAGATTTTTTATTGCTATTCTCCATACAAATCCCACGAGAAGCTAGGGAAAAAGTGTCGGTTGCCAGCAGAGCCCCGCTTGCTGGAACAAGGCAAAATACACCTCGAGGTTGCCCGGTATCGAGGGTCATCGTTAGCGGCTGAGCTCCCCCTCAGCCACGCATCTCTCGGCACGATTGTTCGACCTTAGATTGGGGTTTTTTAAAGAGGTTGTCTCCTCTTGGAGTGGAGTAGGAGTAATGGTGTGAAAGGAAGCCTAGGGTTTGCATTCCGGGTCCCAAATGTGCGGAGGAATTCCGCACATTCAGGCTCCGGACTGCAAACCCCAGGAGAAGGGAAGATAAGACGGGAATAACAGACAGGAAATGACGTTTTGGAGCATGGGATTACAGACGGGAATTCTAGGGTTAGGAAAGGAACACCTGGCGGGTGGGGATGCCACATCACTTGGCGTGGCCCACACCAGGCGGGGCCCTCATACTTGGCTACTAGTGGTCCGGGGTATGTTGGTAAATGTAGCGACGCCCGTTACGACCACTAGCATTGCCCGGGGGAGACGGCCCACCCACAAATGTAACCCTGGGTGAGCTCGTCCCTGATCCGCGGCGGCAGATACAGGGACGACGGGGACGTGTATGATGGACTTGAGGTGTAGGCCAATAGCCCAGCGTCGCATACCTGAGCGTACCTACCCCTCCACCCCCCCTTACGTAGACGTACGGGACGGTTACCCTTTGCGCCAATTTTTTTTAAATTTGCCGCTTTCTATTGACGGAACCTTTAAGCTATGGATGGTATAGAAAGGATCGCAATCTCTTATGGCAGAATTGTTACAAAAGTGACCAGCTTTCAACTGTAAATAATAGTTCCAAATCTATCCGTTGGCGCTAGGTAGGCTCTGAGACCAAAGAGTATTGTATTATATAGGAGACTCTATGACATGAACCATAGAGGTATAATAATGTAGAGATGAAATGGGGGAGGGGCAGCAAATAACACGACCAAATTACGTAGGTTGTTTCTGGTATGTCGTCAGGAATGTTAAAACGTGTTTTTAATTTTGTTGCGTTGCGTATGTTCTGTCCCTCACGGTCGCACGGGTGCACATCTATAGGTATATAAAATACTAGGTGTATGGTCTAGGTACTTCAGTGTATGGTGGCGCCGCCTATTTACTGTTTTTTACGGTCACTTTTTGATACATGATGATTCATTTCCTTACCTCTACCTTCCATACTTTAAGCTACATAAACTTGACGACATTTACATAAAAATATAAAACGAAAACATTAATGAATACAAACCGTTCCGAGAATCATCAAATCACCATTTTAATGATCTGACTTTAATTAGCTTGCGCTGTTAGTCGTGATGTAGAAAGTGGAAACACATAATAGCCTTTTTAGTGCCGTAGTGGGTAACGTTTTGGTCTGCATTTGTATGAAATAAAATCTCCAGTCTGCCAATTTTTGCGGGGGAGGGGAACGTCAAATGTATACCAGCCATGTCAGATAAGATAAACGTCGGACTTCCGGTTCGAACGCCATCTTGATAGTAGCCTCGTGATTAATTCCTTTATTTTTTGTTCATTAATATTGTTTAAAGTGTAATATCGATAGCTTTATTATACATTAATCTAATTTGGTAGTGTGCAGTGAATGGAGAATTAATCTCAAAGCGTGTTTAACCACCATTTTGGAGTCAACGGCCGGTAGTCCACGTGCTTCTCGTAAAATCCAGCTATCGGTTTTACGAGACAACAACAACAATAACTACCGAACAACGTCGTGCTCTAAGAGCATTTGGTATTTCTACCTCTAACCGTGTCAGGCTAGAGCCCTAGAGGCCCATAATTTTATTTACCGTACACTGGCTGAAGAAAATCTAGAATTATTAATTCGATTCCACGTGGATCCCACTTTGACGTTGGCGAAATCATCGACAGTACCGATGGAGCCATACTACTTAAAGATTGATTGATTGAAGATAAACGTTAGTCCATACATACATTGTGTATGACCATTGGCCGACTATTTTCGACAGAGGGGGAACGCCTGTTAGTGGCTACTCCGTTTGTTTATATCCTCTAAGAATTCGGATGGAATTTTGATTCTTAACGCTCTCCTTAACGACATAACCTACCCCTCCTTCCTTCCAATATTGGCTTTAGGATTATAACTATCCCTCCCGCATCCTAATTCATAATGTCACTCCCCACAAAATTTCGTTCCCTGGTATGCTGGCTGGTCCGGAGCAGGCATGTTCCTGGCTGGGTATGGCACCATAGAGTATATTGAATATGTATGGCACCTTCTTGTCTTGTAATAAAGGTGCCAGGCATTTGATGACGTCATTACTCAGGAAATGTTCTTTTTCAAAACTATTCGGGAATTGTTTTAGATGCTTAAGGATTAAGGACCATTCTGAACAACTCAAAAGTCATTCGATCAACTCCCAATTTTGTGCTTTCTCCGGCCGATTGTAAAGGAAGGTGTCAAAGGCGTCTTGCCAAATTAAATAGGTTATTAGGCAAAAAACTTATCTCATCCCATCTCTCATCTCTATCTATATGCAATTAATATCTTTCCCACAGTTAAGTATCGGAACTAATAACTTCCCTTTACAAGCGAAAACTAGCGGAACGTGGAACAACTGAACTAAGGAAATGTAGCCATTATCGGCGTGGTTAGTTTCTTAGTGCTTTCGGAAGACCGTCATTATCGTTGTACAATTAAAAGTCCAGAGAGGAGGCGTAACTCCAGGAAATTAAAATGAAAAATGCGGAAGATTTGGTGATCGCGCGGGTTTTAACGTTTTACCTCAATAACAAAGTATAGCGTAAACACCCCAATAATCGACATGTTAAGACCCAATATTCGACACCTTGCTGTCAACTTTATTGTTATGACATTATGATTGAAAATGTCGATTATTGGAGCTGTGTCGGGCACTGGTGCCTCTACTCTACGTTACTTCTGTTTTAAGATATGTTAACAATATTTTTTTGCAAGTGTGATGAAGTAGTAGATTGTGTCACTCGGGAGCAAAATTACATATTTACGGCGTGGGTGTACATTGAATCCCGAGCGTAGTAGGAATTCAAGTGGAAATGATTTTGCTACCATGTGACACATAATGCTTTTCACATGAAAATATAATATTTGAAAATATTATTTAAGCTACAAAATAGTATGCAAAAAAACATAATAGTCCTAGAACAGAAAAATGTCACTTTGATCCCTCCTAGCAGTGAAGAAAAGTGCCACTGATCCCTTCTAGAAGGAAAGAAAAAGCCGTTTTCCGAATAGGCGATTTGAGAAAAGAAAATGATAAATAACAAGTAAATATATCGATTTGGCAGTAAAGTTATCCATAGTCTGCCCGGAGTAAAAAAAGTTGTCTATACCTACATTCACTTCCGCCACGACACTTCCCATGACGGCAAAAAGCGCGGGAACTCTGTTTGTCTTTAATTGGGTCCGATTGTCTATGGTTGTGGCGTAATACACAATAGACCAATAGAGGGGAACACATTGTCGTACAGTAGCGGCCGCAGTGTATCGCAGTTATCGATAAAAAAAATAATCGATAACAAAATAACTTTACCAAACAAGTCATTTTATTTTTTAATTAATTGAATTTCTTTATTACAAAAAAACCGGCCAAGTGCGAGTCGGACTCGCGCACGAAGGGTTCCGTACCATTACGCAAAATACGGCAAAAAATCACTTTGTTGTATGGGGACCCCACTTAAATATCTATTTTATTCTGTTTTTAGTATTTGTTGTTATAGCGGCAACAGAACTACATCATCTGTGAAAATTTCAACTGTCTAGCTATCACGGTTCATGCGATACGGCCTGGTGACAGACGGACAGACAGACAGACAGCGGAGTCTTAGTAATAGCTAGGGCCCCGTTTTTACCCTATGGGTACGGAACCC
The DNA here is from genome assembly GCF_947568885.1 of Cydia strobilella. Classification (NCBI taxonomy): domain Eukaryota; kingdom Metazoa; phylum Arthropoda; class Insecta; order Lepidoptera; family Tortricidae; genus Cydia; species Cydia strobilella. The sequence continues at coordinate 7,271,939 of NC_086066.1, read as the reverse complement.
TAAAAAAGATCCGACAAATTGAGAATCTTCTCATAAGAAATCTAGAAGTCGGTTAAAGTAACATAATCGATACCCACTAACACAGAATACCTACAGTTATAGACAATAGAAAACATTCATACCTCGGGAACAAATATTTGTAATAAACACACAAATATATACCCTTACCAGGATTCAAATTCGGGAACCCCTGCTGCAGCGTACTACGCGAAGCGGCGCGGGGTGAATCAATCCTATTGATACCTATAGAAGTGTCCTACGTGTCTCGTTGCGAACGCGAACGAACGCCTTGGGCCCGCCACGCTTCGCTTCGCGTTCGCGAGTGTTCGCTTACATAATACGCAGTGTCAGGGCGGTTTGCTCGTATAGACCAAATATAGGGAAAAGCAACGCGCGTGTGAGCTCGTAAAAACCAAATGTAGAGAAATGTAACGCGTAAAATACGCTAGTCTGTAACCGCCCTTAGGCTAAGAGTAAATGGGGCATTTTCTACGAAAAGGGACCTTATTGTCGATGGCGCTTACGTCGCACAGCGTCGCGCGGCATTGTATTTATATCGGAGCATCGTTTATAATGGTGTAAGCGTCATCGACAATAAGGTCCCTTTTTATAGAAAATACCACAAATAAAAGTCAATGTAAATAAATGAATACCTATCGATAACTTTTCCCCGCACTACGCTTTAATCTAGTTTACGTTCTCATTGTGCGGCGAGAGTGTACTCTATGGAGATTACTCATTAGTCCATGATACAGGGTCATTGCCGATACCACAGACCTAGTATGACGCTAAGTGGCCGATACACGGGCCTTATCTTACACAGATCTACCTAGTTTAGTACTAAAGTAAGCTAGGAAAGTACCTACGTATTGCATCGTAACGAGGGGATTTTCTTACGACGACGCAACGCGTTTTTTTTGTGTTTCGTCCAAGATTAAATTTAAATAAAAACCGGCCAAGTGCGAGTCAGACTCGCGTTCCAAGGGTTCTGTACATTACACAATTTAAACAATGTATTTTTTTTATTTTTTTTTTTATTTATTGATAATGGGAAACAAACAGCGAAAGATGACACATCTAGATAATTACACTTAAATACATACATAAGCCAAAACAGTTTCCACTACTGAAATTAGATAATTATGGTTTATGGTTTATGTGAATAAACCCGTAGGGGTCGGATCAAAAACTAAGTAATTAAGTCCGACTCACGCTTGACAGCACATTTCTAATTGGTTTTCCTGTAATCTAGGTAAAGAACTACTTTTGTGTATTTTTTTCAAATTTTTTTGACCCGATAGTTTCGGAGATTAAGGGGGAGGGAATGGTAATTTTTTTTGCCTATTTTCTTGAATAACATCTTCAATATTTATCCTAAAATGAAAATAATATATATATTTGAGATTCTCACAATGACCTCTTTCATTTGATATGTAACACGATATGGTTTGAAAAACTTCATTTTTTAATTTTCTCATTTATTCCCCAAAAGTGGCCCCCATGTTTAAAATTCATTTGGTTACGTTACATGTCCGTCTTTGGGTCACAAACTTACATATGCATACCAATTTTCAACTCAATTGGTCCAGTAGTTTCGGAGAAAATAGGCTGTGACAGACGGACAGACAGACAGACAAACGCACAAGTGATCCTATTAGGGTTCCGTTTTTTCCTTTTGAGGTACGGAACCCTAAAAAGATGCAATTGTAAAGTTTAATCTTTGCATCTCATTTTTAATTTTTAGCCAAACGAGCAGTCGAATCGCCGAATTACCGCCGCTCATGCACGAATGTCTGTGGGCGGCGGTAACACCAGAGGGGTTGTAAGTTCTTTGCCGGCCTTTTAGATGGGAGTACTCTCTTTTCTTGAAGATTTGAAGGTCGTATCGGTCCGGAAATACCGCAGGTGACAGTTCATTCCACAGTTTAGCTGTGCGAGGCAGGAAGTTTCTAGCGAAACGCACAGTTGAGGACTGCCAACCATGTTGTCGTGATGGGCGTAGGGTTGAAAAAAAAACCAGTTTTTTTCCCGGAAGTATTCCCGTTTTTTCTAAGCCATGTTTTTTTCAGTATTATTCGGGAAAAAATAATGTCACTTAGTGTCTATATTTTTCCGATAAAAACTGAAAAAAAACGAAAAAACTAAAATTTCAAAACGTCCTGAAAAAAACGATTTGATTTTTTCGAGAATTTTCTACCCTAGTTGGGCGATGGCGGAAAAGCGCAGATTCATTTTCTCTGTTTTAACTCAGTGGCGCTTGGTCACTTTTTAAAAAACGTCAGTTTTATTTTAACTAAGTATCGCTTTATCGCTTCCTACATAACGCTTTCCAATTGATAGGCAGTTCAAAATATGATCAGCTAGAAATACAAAGGTCACCACACCTGCAGCGGTATCATGGTCGCCTTTTTGTCACTTGCCATATCATGCGTCACTTACGTACTTGTTGGAGCGTGACAGGTATGGTGACAAATGATAGACAGCCGTCCATCTTAGCCCCGCTGGACAAGTATCGATAGGTCACTGGTTCAAATCCGGTTCGAAGGACCACTAATGTCAGAATACTTGCATTAACTTGATAGATATCTTGATAGTAATTTGGAACACGAAAGACGATATATTGATAATAAACTTGATTTATTATAGTTAACTTATAGCGAACGTAAATATTTAATGAATGAATAGGTGATTGACTACGAACCTTTTATATAAACTTCGCAGTCATCCCTCCCGGGCGAAAACTCGTATAGCGGTTAACGCTGCCGCTCCGTTGGTGGGTTGAGGAATGGCAGCCACCGAAACGCGTAACACGGTCTTTCCACCGCGATACAACCGGCTGACGACTTGTTTTATTAACAATAGCATCTAAACTATCATCTGACAGAGTATCCAACGGGAGGCGATGACGCCGATGACTGAAAAGAATTTTCTTTTTTACATGTTCATGTGACCATCTGACGGTCTTTCCACAGCGATACAATCGGCTGACGATTTTGTTTATTCACAATAGCATCTAAACTATCATCTGACAAAGTATCAAGCGGGAGGCGATGACTAAATTTGTTTTTATTGAAATTATTTGCTGTCATTCCTCAACCCACCAACGGAGCGGCAGCTGACGTTCACGAGGGTTCATCATACATAGCTGTAAACCACTATACGAGTTTTCGCCCGGGAGGCGATTGGTCATGGAAATCTGTTCCTGGCCCGCGGTCTATAAATGCTGATGGGGTAAATGAACAATATGATGCATGTGCAATTTACTTGTAAATACAAACAGAAGCGCTCTATAAAAAGAGAAAGTCGTCTTCATAATTTCTAGTTTCCGAGCCCTGCCTCAGATAATTCTCTAAATGGTCTGCCGGTAATGCAATTACTGCTGGGATCTTAATGCTAGGTTGAGATGTTTGTATAGGTAATGAAAAGGTAAACAGCTGAAGATGCTCTATTTCTATCTTTGAAACGTTAGCGGTAGTTCGCACTGTTCAGCGGTGAGGTGGAATGGCTGGTTCAGTAAGGCGAGAAAGGAAAGCCCGTCTTGATGGTCACAATTTATTATATTTAAAGCACACACAATGTAAGCACCTGTAAGGTGAATGTGAAGGATAGATTCTAATTGTTATCCGATTACATGGAAACAGAAAAAGTAAAATAACAGAGTGTAAAAAGGAGTTAATACATTATATAACAAGTATGTTCTGTTGGACTTGCCAACACGCACGAGCCTAGCCGCCGCCATACAATTGAGTCATCTCATTTTAAAATGTGGTATTTTCTATAAAAATGGACCTTATTGTCGATGGCGCTTACGGCATTATTAACGATGCTCCGATATAAATACAATGCCGCGCGACGCTGTGCGGTGTAAGCGCCATCGACAATAAGGTCCCTTTTCATAGAAAATGCCCCAAATGACATTATATAATGACATGGCATGGACACTCCGTTTTCTATGACGGGTGATCAGTGATACTTAAAGAAAACGAAGTATCCTTCGCGGGGTCCCTTTGTTTGACATAATTATTGAAAGTCATAATGTAACGATTGTCATATTATCATTAGTAATAATTCTGAAACCGTTAAGTTTTCAGGATTTTCCTCGGGTTATCCTATAGATAGGTTAGGTTAGGTTTGTTTTATGGCAATCCTGAAAAGTTACGCGTTTCTGAGAAAAACAAAATTATGACTAATGATAATATGACAATCATTACATTATGACTTTCAATAATTCAAACAATAGAGACCCATCGTACGCCTCGTGCCCGACCCGGACCGTTTTCACGTAAGTCGTCCTTAAGGCCTAGTTTCTTCTCTAAGTGACTGTCAGATTCGGAAGCTACGCACATGTGGTCACGTATTAATCGAACAAAATATTTACAACTTTTGTTATAATTCACAAGGGCCCTCAACACTCATGCGCGAACCACGCCGCGAAGCCGCGAACGCGAAGGTGGAGTCGATTTCGCAGATCTGCGACGCCCGCTCCACACTCGCGTTCGCGGCTTCGCGCCGCGATTCGCGCACGAGTGTGGAGCGGGCTACATGTTACAATAGATAGTAGGTTTATTAGAAACATTAAATTTGAATCCCACGCAAAGCATGATCGATTGATATCTTCCAAAAAAATCCTGCACGAAGCTATGGGGTTGGCCGGTGTAATTATTTTACAGATGGCGCCAGCATAGCTTGCCCTGTCAATCCCAAGAAATGTGTCAAATTCTTGTTTTTTAGGGTTCCGTACCTCAAAAGGAAAAAAGGAACCCTTATAGAATCACTCGTGCGTCTGTCTGTCCGTCTGTCACAGCCTATTTTCTCCGAAACTACGAGACCAATTTAGTTGAAATTTGGTATACATATGTAAGTTTGTGACCCAAAGACGGACATGTAACGTAAACAAATGAATTTTAAACATGGGGGCCACTTTTAGGGGGTAGATGAGAAAATTAAAAAATTCTCCGAGACCACGGGGACAACGCCGTCCTCGAAACGTTGGAGGTAATTTATTTAGGTAAACTTATTTTACGCGATTAAGTCCCGTCGTTGTGAATAATAATGAGTAAAAATCGTGAAAGTTTAAATCAGTGTTAAAAAATAAAGTTTTTTAAACTATATCGTGTTACATATCAAATGAAAGAGCTCATTGTGAGAATCTCAAATATATTTTATTTTTATTTTAGGATAAACAATTTAGAAGTAATTCAAGAAACTAGGCAAAAAATTACCATCGTCCCCCCTTTATCTCCGAAACTACTGGGGCTAAAATTTTGAAAAAAAAATACACAAAATAGTTCCCTATCACAGAAAAACCTATTAGAAATTTGCAGTCAAGCGTGTGTCGGACTTAATTACTTAGTTTTTGATTTCCTACGGGTTTTTTTAAAGATATTTCACTCACGTTTCACATTAAAAAAATACATGGTTTAAATTGTGTAATGTACGGAACCCTTGGAACGCGAGTCCGACTCGCACTTGACCGGTTTTTTTGGCCTGGATGACAGCCCCTTAAGCCAAATCTCATAGAAAAAAACTAGAGAAAGGGGCAAGCTATCATGGCGCCATCTATGCAAACCTTTGACAGTTGCCAACCCCATTGAGTAACAAACCACTGGTATACATAACCTCTGATATTCTGTTCCAGACGCTGCTGCTGTGGTGTATCCTCGGACTGGCGTTAGCAGAAGACACTCCACCAGGTCTGGTGGCCAAGGACAGCGACCAGGACCTCGTGGCAGAAGCGTCGCAGTCAGGTAATTGTACAGATACTGCTTGTTGATGATGACGGTATCCTGTTACCCTTCATCAGGGACATCCTTGCTATTACCGCACAGCTCGCCATCGGCAGGGCGTTCATCCTCACACCCTAGCACCTAAATGGTCGCGTATGTGCGGTTCGAGAGGAATTTCCTCCCGCGTACGCTTCGGCTGTGGAATGAGCTCCCTGCCGAGGTTTTCGAGGGGCTACAGTATGGGGTTCTTCAAAAAAGGAGTGTACAGGTTTTTAAAGGGTCGGCAACGCGCGTGTAATATCTCTGGTGTTGCAGGCGTCCATAGGCTACGGTAACTGCTTACCATCAGGCGGGCCGTATGCTTGTTTGCCACCGTCATGGTATAAAAAAAAATATAGGGCTCTCAGAAGGAATTTGCATTTTTCACGGTAAAGCGCGGCCTCCTCCGGCTTCGTGCAGCCAAGCTGATGCAGCCTCCTTTTCAACTTTACGCCTCCAGGTGGTATAGTCTTTCGATTTCTACCGGGCCCCGAACGGCTAATCCTTTGTCTATTGTTAAGCACGTGCCACTACCTGCAAAAAAGGGTCGTGTAATTCTAATTGGTACCTGAGCGCGGGCTAATCCAACGCTCAAAAAACCAGTGTAGGTGCGTGTGCTCTTGTTTCTCGTTTGTTACGCATAGATAGATTCGACTTCGACTCGCCGGCACTTAACAACCGTAGAGAGACCACACACAGCCTCTCATTATATTTTTCTATATCTTCATTTTCAATATTATTCCAATTACCATAGAGTCGTAATTCATTAACCGGTTAAAGCGATCCAACATTTTAGATTATTTTAAACCGGGTCACTCACGTCGAATAGCTCGACATGTTTCGGTCCAATTTACGAGGACCGAATAATACGTGAGTGACCCGGTTTAAAATAATCTAATATGTTTGAGTCTCACGGGAGTTTTATAGTTAAAAACGATCCAACATTATTTTTATACAGGTAGTAGCACGCGCCGTTTTTATTTGACAATAGACAAATAAGCAGTTTGGGCCCACCTAGAAATCGAAAGACCATACGTGGGCGCCCTTTACCTCTTTTTACGGGAATTTGTTGTTATCTGAGAGTAGAATTGGGGGAATTACCAGCCGAGTGTGATTGCGAGGGCGTTAAGTAAAGCGAGGCTGGTGGGTATGGACATTAGTTAAATGACAGTGACAATGTCATCGAACTGGTGTTGACAGAAGAGACTCCACCAGGTCTGGTGGCCAAAGACAGCTACCAGGATCTCGTGGCCAAAGCGATGCAGTCTGGTACACAGCATTGCACAGGTTATTTAATTTCCACTCTCTTCTGTGTAAATGTTGTTCAATATTTACTCATACTCATACTCATAATCTTTATTGCATATCACATTGTATCTTAACCTATACTTAACATAGAATTGTGTACAACATGACACCCTGTAGGGCACAGCAAACAGTTTATTCAAGAGGAGAACGAAGTTTTTGTACAAGGTTATATAATGGGTACTTTATTAATTATAATTATTGGTCGTGAAAAAATTAATTTAATGTAGTAAATTCATTTAATGTAGGCTTTTTTAATCAGGTGTTCTGCTAATTTTTTAAAGAATATGATTATGAATGATGTCGGACTTGGTATTTTTTATTTCGTTACTAATTTTATTGAATATTTTTATTGCCATCGAGTTAGGACTTTTTGAATGTAGTTTTAGTTTCGAGGGGATAACCTGCACCAACTTATTTTCAAACCTGCTGGCGTAGCGTCGGGGTATGTCTGAATGTTTGGTATAAAATTGAGGGTATTTTTTTACAAACTTACATGTTTCCAAAATGTATATTGATGTTAAGGTAAGTATTTTTAGATCGATGAAGTGGGGCTTACTACTTTCCGGTATATGTATGTTAGCCAAGATTCGAACACATTTTTTTTGTAATATGAATAGGCTTTCTACATCTGTGCTATTCCCCCATAAAATTTACTCCTAGCATGTCGATTTGTGATGGGCAGCTCCTAAAGTTTTACTCATTTTTTCAGGCGGTCAAGCTCAGAAGCGCGAGGCATCGTTGTCCAACTCATATGGAGAGCCGCTGCCGTCCGACGCGTACGGTCCCCCGAGAGACAACTCTAATGGTAAATATTCATTAGTGTAATCCAGAAATACATATACGCTTCGTCAAAATGAGCACATTCAGTACAGACATCCACAACAGGTTTCGTTAACTGCCTAATAACTAGTATCTACACCAAACCAAAGAGAATTAAGAAGACTATTTTCAATTCCTTATGCTTATAATATTATATTGTCTTCGGTTACCGCGATAGTTACTCATGAAATAAAACTATGAAAACGGATTATATCGCGTCACAGTCACCCGTTGACCACGAACGCTGTAAAGAGTTCGAAACGTCGGGATGTATTATAAATTCAATATACGCGATATAATCCGTTTTCATAGTTTTATTTCACTTATAATATTAGTTATAAATTGTTGAGCAATACACTTTTCGTCAGTCGCGACACATGTGACATCTAGTGTCGAGTAGCGGTACCTACCGATATTTCCGCTACTTTGCCATAGTGTGTGAGCGCCGCACGCGCCGTGGCACGCGCCAACACACATGGCACACAATGGCCGACAGCTCGCACAAAAGAGACAATGGATTTTGTTTAACAGATTACCGTCTAAAGTCATTTAAGAATCAGAATCAGAATCAAATGTTTTATTCGTGATAAACTTAAAACTAAAATTACATACAAAAGTATAACTAAAACTACAGGAATTTATAAAATAGGTAGGAGTTGAAGTTTACCACGAAATGGTCTCGCCTCAGCATAATGCTGAACCGAAGGTCAGCGCTGATCTTCCGGCGGGACCATTTTGGGCCACGATCGCAGCCGTACGACACGGCCCAACCATAAGCTGAACGCAGCCTTTGCAGCAGCGACCAGCGCCATCTTGTCTACTGTCTATGGCAGTACTTGACAATGTCATTATTAGATAGAAGTCTAGTGAAACTAACCGTGAATCATTCAAAACTCTAATGTCATTATTGACACCACATTTGAGAAGATGCAGATTATACTCGTAAGTCTGACTATAGGCAAAGATAGATATAACTGCGTAATAGATGGATACAGTCTAAGGAAAAAACGTGCCTCGAAAATCAAGAAAATTTGATTCTCGTTCAGAGGGCGCTACTAGCTTTGGCTTACTGTCATATAGATGGCGTTGACGGTTTCGTTTGTTATTTAACAATTTTAACGCATATCAGTGAAAGAACATGGGTCAAAATCATAAAAATAATTAATGCAAATAAAAAAAATCATTTATCCATATTTAAATACATTTTATCGTATTTTTATAAATATTTATTTTTAGTTTTAAAGTGTGTCTACAGATGGCAGTGAATTTACTGGGGTTACAAAATTTACTATGACAGTAACGCTCTAGTATAAGTTACTCTATGCTATAGGTATCGCCAGGAGAGTAGAGGTGTATGATTTGATTACACACGCAGCTAGACAGGTGGCTAATTGGTGCAAATCATATTTCTTTAACAATAACTACTCTGTGCCCAAAACACATTATCGTGTCGAAGTAGAATTAAATACGTACCTAACGGTAATTTTAAAGGATACCAAAAAAAAACTATTTATCCCATATTTTTAGTTGGGCGAAATTTCATTTCGCAAATTTACATAATCCAACCTAACCTAACCCAACCTAGTACGTCATTTTCATTTCGCAAGTATGGACTTGCGAAATGAAATGGTTGCGAAGTAAGGTTATGCCAACGATTGGTTTGTCAAATGAAACTTTGGCGAAAAGTTGGTTGCCAAGTGAAATTTGGCGAAATAAATTTCGCCAATAAGGAAGTACACCAAAAATTATAATAAATGTAAACCTCCTATTTCACGTGTTTCCAGGTCTCCAGCTCTCAGCGCCCGTGTTCCAGCAGCAGGACTTCCAGAACAACATCTTCGACACCCCACCCGGCGCCTACGGACCCCCACAGCCCATCGTGTTCCCCAGCCAGGGCTACGACGGCCCCCCACCCCCCGTACGCAAGCCTCAGCCCATCTACGGACCCCCCAAGCAGACCTACGGGCCCCCTAAACAAATGTATGGACCCCCGAAACACGTCTACGGACCTCCTAAGAAAACTTACGGTCCCCCGAAACAAACTTATGGAGCACCTTTCAAACCACCGAAAGTTCAATTCCCTAAGCCAGTTTATGGCGTCCCGAAACAAATGTACGGACATCCTAAACCTGTATATGGACCGCCTAAATTACAGACTAATTATGGTGCCCCAGTAAACAACATACCCTTACCGGCCTTACCTGAGCTTCCACCGATCAATTTGCCACAGAACTTTGGCACGGGAATCGGAAACATCGATTTACCAGCGACCATTTACGGAACCCCTATCCCATCCTTACCTTTAAACCTGAAACCTAACTTTCCCATCCCTTCTGACACTTACGGTCCCCCTGGACACACCATCGGCCCTATAGGACCTAATGAGCAAGTCGTGGTCCAAGATATCGGTAACATCGGGCATTATGGTCCTCCGCAACCTGACCCAAACCCAAGGCCACCGCATCCAGGCATCCCCGCCCCACCTACGCCCCCTCATGTACTCTACGACGGATGGAAGCCGATTCCTGGAGTCTCCAAGCCTCTAATTGAAAACCTGGACAATAATATCGGAGACCAATACGGTCCGCCACCGCCCGTACCCGTCCAAGAAGTTCATTATAATTTAGATGGTCATTCACTACCAAGCGTGAACGCAGGACCCTCTTTCCCTGGAGCTCAAATATCTACAGGCTACTCCAGCGTACATCAAGATATCTTAGCAAATATTGATTTAAATGCTATCGTTGGTGGAGATTCTAATCACATTGATCAATCAAAGACGGTATTTGAAGCGCATTATACTGAACCGAACCAAGATCTTAGTGTTCAGAGTCTGCCGCTAGCGCAGGGCAAGCCGTTTGATACTTACGGCGCTCCGCCTGCGGAGTCCCTATCAGGAGGATCGTACCCTGCGTCTATTAGACAACAGGGCGCTAAAGGCTTAGTTCCACCTTCTGGTGTTTATGGAGTACCGCCTGGAAGCCAATACGGAGCGCCTCCACGCCCACCGCCAGCTAATCTCCCGATCCCGTACGGAAGTCACTCAGGCGGCGGACATTCAGGCGGCAGTTCTCCTCGTCACCCGATTAAATTCAGGGATTCCGTCCCTGAAGGACTGTTCCAGAACATCGGGCAAACCACGCGAGTGAAAGATGCTCATAATATTGATCACATCAAACAAGGACCGGCGTATCTGCCTCCACCTGTCAGGGAAATTAAAGACGCTAATCATCAGATCGGGAACTTTGGCATTGGAAACCTTGCTTTGTCTATCGAGCCTTCGAGCCTTTTCAGTCTGCCTCACGCCGGCAACCCTCTCAACTTCCAACAACAAGGACAGCAACCTAGCAGCTTATATGGCTCTCCTATCGACTCTTACTCAGCACCTCTCGGAACTATAGCCGATCATACAGCTTCAGGCTCTAATACAAATTCAGTAACGGCTTCTTTAGACGGTATGATCTTAGCCAATCTTTCGAACTTGGATGCGGCCGCCATTCTGAAACACTGTCCTTATCACGAAGCTATTCTTAAAGCGGCTCAAATGGGGGAGAAGATACCTTCAGAGTTAGCGTCCAGTTATGTCGCCAGTTTGAGCTCTTTAGGATCAACCTTATCTAAAAGCCAACAGACCTTAATGTCGCCTTCGAATGGCTTCAACACTCCTGTGGCTGGAAGCGAGTCAGTCTCATACAATTCTAAAGACCTAGATACCGCCTCTCACTCATTAGTTCAAACGATTCTACCAAGCAATAACATAAAGAGCGAAAAGACGGAAAAGACAAGCATACAGAAAGGTAAATCAATAAAAGACGAGTCCGGAAAGCATAGTTACAAACATGAAGGACTACAACAGCAGATCTTCCAAACTTCTGAGAAAATCAGGAATTTGAGTGAAGAAACTAAGCAACTACAGCAGAAAATTGTATCGACAAGCCAAAGCTTGAGCCAGGTCAATGGACAAATATCACAATTCGGACAGAGAGAGAAGAACAAAGGCAACAGCTATTCGTACCAAATACAGTCTTCAGCTGACCATAATGGCAAAGGACAACCTTCGATACCTCACGAGCAATTATTATCTGAAGGTCTCTTGCAAAGTATCTTGCAAGCCATCGAGCAGCCTTCGCAGAAACCGAGACAAGTGAAGGTCCAGAACCAGAACATCAATTTCGAACAAGCCAGCACTTTAGATTTAGCAAACTTAGACGCCGGTGGCCTTATTTTGCCTGCTGGCTACGAGCCTATCGATAGAACCAAAGAAAAAGAGAAAACTCAAGAGAAACCGGTAACTATTGATCAAGAAATACAGAGCACTAACAAAGATATCAAACAGATACTTAACAGTGAAATAATACACAGACACAGAGGTGATATTCAGCACACAGAATGCGATTTAAGAGCTGATAACTCGGTGACTCACACCGTCGTAGTGCCGCCCCCAAACGTGGATAAAGTAGCGCCAGTTGAAGAAATCAATGACAACGATGTAGCTATCTATTTTGACGAGAAAGCCGAAGTCACTGAAAAACAGGAGCCAATTACTGAAATCTCAGTAGCAACGAGCATAAGTGAAGGCGATTATGAAAAGGAACCTGAGTTCGGAGATAAAATTGAGAAGAAAGAATCGTAGGAAATGTTTGATGAATCTAGTCTGTAAAACAGTGAGTTACATTGAAACAATAGAAGATTTGTGCTAATAAAATAAGCATATAGAAATCGACTATAAAATACGATAACACAATATAATATCATCACGTCCGCATAAAGATAGGACCACTTTTTTTGTGATTTTGCTGCCATAATACGGAAAATAACTTTTGGCTCGGTGGCAGGATGATGTCACGTATTTCAGATTGGTCATACCTTTCTAAATATTTAGTTTAAGTCAAGTCAGAAGAGGCTCACTGGGATCTTAAAATGCCATCTGTATTTTCTGATTTCTAAATATCCCTTTCCAAAAGTAAGTTATTTAGAAAATGTTATATCCATAAGGGATATGTTTAAAAATGAGCAAACACTAATCGTAAAAGGTGTCGGAATTAAAAGACTGATTCGACATCTTTTTTGAAACAAACGATTTTAAATGTAACGAATTTAATTTAACTTATTTATAATAACGCCATCTATCAGAGATCTGAGAAAACTCCACGGTTTAAGAGCTCTATTTTCTTTAGAACTTTGTAAACTGCCTGAGATTTCTCAGATCATACTTATTTAACTATCATTATTTATGTCTTTAATCTTAATCGTAATTTAAAATTTTAAGCAATTCAGTATTTTCTTGTTTCTCCACTATTTATTGATCTTTGGTAAGTGGATGTCTGTATGTACGGTAGTACAAATGTATTTCTTTAAGATAAATAAAATGTACAGTACATATGATTGTTTTATTTTTAGTGCTCTATACAAAACTTTGTTCACGGAGCACTTAAGAGATCACTTCGGTCTTACAAATTGGTTAAATAATAAATAATAATAATAATAAATAATAATAAAACGTTTAATAACAGGCAAGGATCACCCATGAAAAATTTACAGACAACTACAATTACACTATTTAACACTAATTACTACTTCACTAAGCTTACAATAAATAAATTGCAATTATGTCACAAGTACATCATACGACGTTATTTCCGATTCTCATCTCGGTGTACAGACAGCCAATATCGGAAAAATAGGCTATCCGGATCCCTAAAAATGGTTTTCAAAATTTCATTGTGTGAGCGCCCCAGCCTCTCCCAAAAGGAAGCTACACGTGCCCTCATCACCGCGTAGAAGTCCGGCACACGCGCATCGGCAAACATGCCGGACGCGCTGCAGCAGCGTGGCAGCCTCATGAGGGCGCGAAATGCATTATTGTATTGCACCCTCATGCTGCTGTACGACTTTCGTCGAAAAGCTGTCCAAAGTTGACAAGTGTAAAAACATTGGCAATATGCATTGAATAAAGTTATTTTAACGTCGTTGCCACACTTGCCAAATTTGCGCGCCAGCATGTTACAGCGGACCGATAAGGCCCTTCGCTCCCTCTCCATGTCCTTATCGTCCTTGAGATCCTCGGTTAGGATGTGCCCTAGATATTTGAATTGTTTTACAACTCTTACCGCATCTCCATTCAATCTGACCTCCTGCACGTAATCCGGACCCCTTCCCGCCCTGAAAACTAGCATTTCAGTTTTAGACACATTGTACTTTAATCCGTGAGAATTTACATAATCCTCACAGACCAAAAGCAATTTTTTTAAGCCTTTAATTGAGGGACTGAGCAGCACCATGTCGTCAGCGTAGCTGAGGCTGTTGACGCACGTACCACCAAGATGACATCCAGTACGCGCGCCCCTCAATTTCACTATTAGGTCGTTGACATAAACGTTGAAGAGATCCGGAGACGTAAGCCCACCTTGGCGTACACCGCATTCTAACCTGTAACTGTTAGAAGTCGTGTCGCCCCACTTCACACGATTTGTTTGGCCTCCGTACCAGCACTTCAACAGCTCCACTACCTCTCTCGCAGTGCCTAAGCCGTACAATTTGTCCCAGAGAATTTTATAATTCACTAAGTCAAAAGCACGGCTCAGGTCGAGGAAGCACGCATAAACCGAAGTTCCACGGCTGGTGTAATAGTTAACAGTGTGTTTTAAGCTTAAGATAGCGGAATCTGTTGACAAACCGGCACGAAAGCCAAACTGCGCGTCGTCAATATTGATATGTTTATGCAGTTCAAGTTGCAAGAGTCGTTCGAGGATCTTACCAATGACTGTACCCAGGGAAATAGGACGATAATTTGCCGAAGAGCTCGTATCTCCCTTCCGGTTTTTAGCTATAGGCACGACAATAGTTTTCATGAGGTCGGGTGGCAGGTATGAAAACCTAATACACATATTATACAAAGAACAAAGTTTTTCATACAATACCTTACCGGCTCCGAGTACATGCTCCAGACCAAGATCATCATGTCCCGGTGATCTGCCTCGTTTCATGGTTTGTACCACCTTACTGACATCCTCCGGCGTAAATTGGAGTAACGGGTTAATACCAGATCCGGGTTCTAGATGCTTGCTCTGCAGCATACACTCGGGCACCGGTTGAGGAACGATCTTAAACCTCTCACCGAACATATTGGCTATCTGTGTTGGGTCTTGCAGACCGTCCACACTCACTGGTAAACTTTGCTTGCAGCTAAACTTCTTGGTTTGTTTCCAGAAGTTCGCGAAATTCTTCTCTTTCCTATGCATTGCTAGGATGTCAATTTTAATCCTTTCTGCGTTATTTTGACACCATTTAAGTTTAGCCTTGAATTTCTTTTTACTGTTAACGAAATCTGCGTAAGTTTCCCCAGTGGTCGGCCTGCCAGCTACCAACCAGCGATTAAAGTTATATTTATAAGTTTGGTGACTTTCTTTAACATGAAAGTTCCAACCTATTATCTGTTTCTTTTTACCACACTGACCGAGACGAGAATCAGAGGTAACGCTAGCACACGATTGCAAAGTCTTTACTATACCAGTATATAGGCTAAATATAAACTGTATGTGTTCTTTTCGTCTTACACACTTTGATATACAATTAAGATCATTACTATTATCACAGATATCACAGGGAAAATAATCATTAATTTCTAATAATCTATAGTTACATTCTAATTGCGTTTGTCGTAATCGTAAATGCGTTTCGTTTTTCTCAGAGAACATTTGGGACGTTTTCAATCAAAAGGTACCACATTGTCGCTTACCATAAGGGCGAAAATAGCTTGTATCTTTATACGAAAAACCTGTCAGAGCGTCCTTATGGCAAGCGACAATGTGGTACCTTTTGCTTGAAAACGACACATTTGACGTACATACCTAAAATTTGGAACAGTAATAACTACCGCCACTAATACTAAGAATAAGTCAAACCCGTTTATTTCTTATTTTAGGGGGACATTTAGGGGGTTGAAAGGCGTGAGAATCGTGTGGGGTACCATTAGAAAGCTTGCA
The DNA here is from genome assembly GCF_947568885.1 of Cydia strobilella. Classification (NCBI taxonomy): domain Eukaryota; kingdom Metazoa; phylum Arthropoda; class Insecta; order Lepidoptera; family Tortricidae; genus Cydia; species Cydia strobilella. The sequence continues at coordinate 7,256,062 of NC_086066.1, read as the reverse complement.
ATAAATTTAGTCGATGGACTGATTTTGAATCCATTTCATGTGCAGTACCTATAGTTTCGATAAAAAAAAACCGGCCAAGTGCATTTCGGACTCGCACACGAAGGATTCCGTACCATAACGCAAAAGAACGGCAAAAAAAACACGTTCGTTGTATGGGAGCCCCTTAACACTTTGACTACCGAAAAACTATTTAAACATCGAACCTGCTCACAAATTTCTCCCGAGAATAGGCTGAGAAACGCAACCTGTGGAGAATATCTGGGGCCCTTTCTCAAAAGCTTGTAACTTGTAATACAAGCGGATGTCACTTTTTGACCGCATTTGTTAGAAAGGGACTTCTACAAGCTTTTGAGAAACGGGCTTCGGACATACGAAAGCAATTTTTCCCAAGATGAAACGGAGACTGCCGCTAACGCTCGGTCTAAAAGTGAGGCCAGGTCTTCTAAGAACATTTTCGCACGTCGCAGCACGGGATACGGCTGCCCTCAGTCCCTCATTTAAAAAATCCACCCTTTAGCCCTGTATATGTGCCATTCTCAACCAAAAGGGTACTTACTTATTGTCGGTTGTCAATAAGGCGCTATTTCCATATAGCTTCAATTTGAAATCAACCTTATCGACTAGCGACAATGTGGTACCTTTTAGTTGTAAACGTCACATATGGTTTGTAGTGTTAGTCACACAATAATTCAAAGATTGTAATGAAAGTCCAAATAGCTTTGCTGTTTACAAATATTAATTAGAAGAAAATCATATGGGAACTCAAATTTTAAAGTAAAGTTCAAGTCTCACCCAAAGCAGTAATTTTTCCACTTTTACATTTATAAATTACTAATTAATTACTAGTAACGGGATAAGTAGCGTACACTAAGAGAGGCCTACGTTCAGCAGTGAGCGACAGGAGGCTAAAATGATGATAATGACGTTTTTTAATACCTTCTTAACATTATTCACAAGAAAAATGTTTTTTTAACCGGTGTGTACACACTTGTGGCTCATCAAACCGCTGCGGTTAGTGAACTTCTTCTCACACATCTCGCATGAGAATGGTTTTTCACCTGTGTGAATCCTTTCATGAATTATTAATGTATTCCGTTGCGAAAAGCTCTTTTTACATATATCACAGGTATATGGCCTGTCCCCGCTGTGTACACGCTCGTGGCAAAGTAAAAGGGAGCGGCGCGCGAATGTCTTCTCACACGTCCCACATGAAAATGGTTTCTCACCCGTGTGGGTGCGTGCGTGAACCTTTAAAGTATTCAACCGTGAAAACTCTTTCATACATATACCGCAGGAGTAAGGTTTTTCACCGGTGTGAATCCGTACATGACTCTTTAAAGAGCTGCTATCAATAAAGCTATGTTTACACACTTCGCAGGAATAAGGTTTTTCCCCGCTGTGAATACGCTCATGAACCTTTAAATGGCCGCTGTAAACAAACTTCTTGCCGCATGTTCCACAAGAGTATGGCTTCTTCCCTGTATGGATCCGTTCATGATTTTTTAAAGTAGTGCGCTGAGTAAACGTCTCGTTACATACTCCACAAAAATACGACTTTTCACCGGTATGGATACGCTCGTGAGTCTTCAAATGACTGCGGTGTGCAAACTTCTTTTCGCACATTCCGCAGGAATAAGGTTTTTCGCCTGTGTGACTTCGTTCGTGTATCTTTAAATTACTAAGTTTTAAAAACTCTTTATTACATATACTGCACGAGTGTGGTTTTTCTCCTTTATGGATTTTTTCGTGACTGTTTAATGTACTTCGCTTAGTGAACCTCTTTTCGCACACGCTGCAGAAATACGGCTTTTCACCGATATGTTTTAATTTATGATTCTTCAAATTATCCAGACTAGTGAAGCTCTCGTCACACAGTGTGCACGCGTATGGTTTCTCCCCGGTGTGTATTCGTTCATGTATCTTTAAACCGCTTTTGTGTGCAAACTGTTTAATACACGAGCTACAGGAGTAAGGTTTAACGCCGGTATGGACGCGCTCGTGTTTCACTAAAGTGTCGTGTATTGCGAATTGTTTGTTACATGTTTTGCATGAGAAAGGTTTTTCCCTCGTGTGTGTTCGCATGTGTATCTTTAAGGCACTCGGATGCTTGCACACTCTCGAGCAGACGCGGCATTCGTATGGGGCTTTACTAGCGCTCGCCACGACCAGTAAGTCTTCTGTGGTCCCTCTCCTGTGTGTCTCTATAACAAAACAAGAAAGTCAATTTGCAATGTAGTCTCTAACTAAGCAAATAGTTGCAACAAGCGTGAATTCGCGAGGGATAGAAAGAGCCAGGACATACGCAATGTGACAAAATTAAAAACCCATTTAAAAATAGCTGACAAGACGTAATTTTGTCAAGTGCCCATTATTGGAGTTGCAGGCGTACATAGGCTACGGAGACTGCTTAACATCAGGCGGGCCGTACGCTTGTTTGCCACCGACGTAGTGTAAAAAAAATTGTAACTATTATTGGATACTTAGTTATGTCTTCTGCAGCATTAGCTTACCTATATAAGACTTTTAACTTAATAGGCCTGACGCGAAACATTTACTTCATATAATTTAGTTAAAATGAGTAGTTAATATGTTGAACACATTCTTATAAACTGCTTCCTATGAAAATATAAATGCAAATATTGTTCAACTTGAACATACATAAAAACATATATTCCATTGGATTACTTTCTGCGGTAATATCGATAAAAATGGATGGAGCTCTCTGAGGTTTTCATCGATTTTTGACAAGTTTTAAGGCGTAACTCCTACATTTGCACTACAGATAGAATTGTAAGACAAACGGCTATCGGTTCTTCAACCTTTATCTGCCGTATTTGAAAGAAGCGAATTTTTTTTGCGCTTATTTTTTATGATTTTTTTAAACATTAACAAGTTTGGGAACTAATCAATAGTTATTTGTGCAACAAGAGAGGAAAGTTGGTTCTTCTTGCGAGTGTTTATTTTGAGTACCGAGAAAGCGAAAGATTCTAAGTTAATATCTTGAGCGTAGCGAGGGACTCAAAAACACGAGATGTAAAATAACTTTGCTCTCGTGTTGCACACATAATTTTTCACCTCAGTAGTTAGAACATATTAAAGGATAAAATGTATTTCGAATTACACAGAAAAATTCAGAGAAAAAAAATTAATCAAAGCATGAAGTGGCAGTTCATGGCCTTCACTAAATTAAAAAGCTACTTTGTTTCACTCCCTGGAGTGAGGAAAGTCGCACTTTCTTCACTCCCTAGAGTGAGGAAAGTTTTCCTCACTCCAGGGAGTGACGAAAGTAGGCTTGTTCGAGCTGCCGAGGTGAAAATTATTTTATTAAATATTTTGATTTGTGTTTTTTTTAATTAGGCACACTACTATATATAAATTAAAAACTGTAATAGATGTCATATATTAAAGAAAAAGTGACGAAGCCCTCCAGTGGTAAAGGCCGGCCTTCACCACTGAAGGATCTTACAAATCGTCAGGTGACAACACAGAAATAAATATACCATAGAAGACGCAAATGCATGTACTTCGCGTGTCCGAACCCCGACCAAGCGTCGAGGTTGACCGTCGCTCTTTACAGTCCACGCCGCCGGTTGTTGCAGCCGGACGTCCGTGAAAACTTTAAAAATGCTTCGTTGCATGATAATTAACTGCAACAGCCCAAAAATTGCGAGCACCCAAAGGCAAGAACATATTCCCTATCACAGATAAGTAATTTTAAAATTATATTATGCGTTAATTTTGTATGAAAAAGTCGGCACGCTTGATTTCAATACAAATCGTGGTATTTGCGTCATCTAGCGTATATATAAAATCTGTGGGTGACAACCAAAACTCACCAATTACTAAGAAATAATTGAACAAAAATCAACCTTATTTAGGTATAGATGTGGTTCACTATGGCTATTAACTTGTGGTAGTAATTAGTGAGTATTAATGTCACCTGACGATATACGAAATCTACATATTTGGGTTCGTCTGTAACGTCTCTAAAAACTGGTCAGAGATTTTGATTTTAAACTAATTAACACAAAAGTTATGGTCAGAAAACCAGTTTTATGGCCTAACTTTGATGCCAAATATCTCAGAGACAATGAAATTTGAAGTAAATATATAAAAATACTATACTGCTTAAAGCCGTTGTTGTTAATATGATAAGCTACAAAAAACAATTACAAAACTAAGGGATTCAGATCGAAGGTAATTGGCGCCAGGGATCCTCTTATGGAAAAATATTTTCCATAATGTCAATATCCAGAGAGGAAAATGGGGACTACGTTTGTATGGAGAACCGTCCCCTTTCCTCTTAACGGTGTGAGTGTGTTACTGACCTTGAGTTGTAGATTGTGCACGCGTCTGCACTTCAGCAGGACCTAGCACCAGCTCCTCCCGCACTTCGTGTTCCGAGTAAAGCTCCTCTACCTCTTTCTTGATCCACACGGCCTTCTGCAGACCAATCTGCTTCGCATCATTCATATTTTCTTGTACATATATCCCCTTCTTTGTATCTTTAACCTTTTGCAAATCAGTGACTTCCTGTTTCACATCTTTATTCACATTGATATCTTTATCTTGCAGTTCAACATCTTGTTTCACATTAACTTCATCACATGTGTTCAACTCTTGTTTCATGTGAGCGACCTCTTTCATATTAGTGATCAGCTTCATGTCAATAACTTCATCATGAAGGTCCATGACGTCTTGTTCCATGTGAGTGACCTCTTTTTTCATGTTAGTGATCTTTATGTCGATATCATCATCATTAGGGATGACTTCTTGCTTCACGTAAACCTCTTGCTTTATCTGACTGACCTCTTCTTCTATGGCAATGGCTAATTTCACATCAACAACTTCGTCTTTCTGGTATTTAACCCGCTTCACATCAATAACCACTGGTAGCTCATTGACTTCCTTCATGTGAATATCCTCTCGCTTCATGTCAATATGAGGTTCCTGTTGATCAGTCTCCTCCTTAATGCGCGATGCGTTGGTCTTCAACAATTCAGTTTCAGAGATATGCCCTGAAAAGAAACAGGTGAGATAATGAAGGTAATCTAGGCACATAGAAGCAGATAACCATATAACTTATTAGTCACATGAACCTAGCCCAGCGGCGCCGGCATACAATCGAAGCAATAAAAACTAATACCAGATGTAGTGTATTAAAAATATGAGGGTACGCCAACAAAACCAGTCTGGATTTGTCAGGTACGTAAGCACATGTGCTCTCCCGAATTTCGGTGATAATATCGCGATATAATACCAGACATTGATATAATTAATGTAAAATTTGCGGTCTGTCAACACAGCATGGAAAGAAGCATGCTAAGAATAGAATAATAAATTCCAATAATACATTATATTATTATTTTAGCTAAGCTGATGAAACTAGGATTTTACATTGCAATTTGACATTTTTTTCTACCATAAGCCTACTTATTATTATACGACATCAATAAATTAAAATAATAAGTATTAATAATAAACTGACAAATCAATTCAATTAATCATTTACCAATATAATTATTTTTGACGATATATTCTTAGATATAGTTTTAAGATTTGCGGTCATTTATTTTATTTTAATTTAAATTGATTACTAATAAGTAAATGTAATTAGCCTAGAATAATATTACTATTGTGTGCCCTTACAGGGTGTCATGATCTGACTTTATATTATGTAACACCTATTATGTACATGACAATACAATAAATAAATGATAAATGACAGATGGAGACTGACAACAATCAGGAAAAAGACCAAAGTTAGAGACGCTGCCAGAGAAATAAGAAAAATGGAGGTGGACAGGTCACATGTCAAGATCGAAAGTAGACAAATGGACACAAAATATAACGAACTGGTTCCCTACATACAGCAAGAGAGGTCAGGAACACCCGAAAATTAGATGGGAGGACGATTTCCCACCAAAGTGGATAAGAACAGCTCGAAACAGAGATGACTGGAAAGCTTTTGTCAGAAACCCCGACAACCTGACTAGTGAAAATTATTAATCAATTATAAAGAAACTAAACTTATCTTTAAAAATAGTCAGTGATTAAAGGCTAATTGTATTGTATAGTAATATGACATATTCTGTGGTATTATATGAATTATTATAAGAAAGAGGCTGGCTCAACTGGACTCGACTGGAAAGAGCTGGAAGTAGCCGCTCAAGATTGTGACAAATGGAGGATTCTTCTGCGAGCCCTATGTCCCTAATGAGGGATAACAGGAATACATCATCATCATATGAATTATTATGGTCATTTACATTATACTCTACCCGTCTAGCCGCCCAGAAATACAAACGTGCCAAGAGAAATGGAACAGGAGACCTTTTTGTAGGCCTCTGGGCAGCTTATTATAACTACTATCAAAAACGGGTCATTTACATAGGTGTGTAGATAAACTACAATTAAAACTCAAAACACGTCAGTTAACCTAAGATGTCATGTGCAACTGTACAGTGGTACCGAAATATAAGAAACTCATAAAAACAAATATTCAAGATACATTATAGTACCTACTTCGTTTTAAATAGTAAATATAACAGGAAATCCTAGATCAGAACCCAATAGGCATGTAAGTATCATGTACATGTTTTTTGTCAATAAATATTTATATTTCTACTAGAGTTTTCCCGTGACTTCCACTCCCCTTTTCACCCCCTTAAAGGATGATTTCAGGGATAAAAACTACCCTATGTCCTTCCCCGGGACTGAAACTATCTCTTTACCAAATTTCAACTAAATTGGTTCAGCGGCTTAAGCGTGAAGAGGTAACAGACAGACACAGACACACTTTTGCATTTATAATATTACTAGCTTTTGCCCGTGACTTCGTCTGCGTGGAATTAGTAATTTGGGTACCTTAATTCTTAACTTAAACAAATCTGCTTTTTTCACCCCCAAATTGGTCCACACTATAAATAAATAAATAAATAAATAAATATTATAGGACATTCTTACAAAGATTGACCAAGTCCCACGGTAAGCCCAAGGAGGCTTGTGTTATGGGTACTCAGACAACGATATATATAATATATAAATACTTAAATACATAGAAAACACCCATGACTCGGGAACAAATATCTGTGCTCATCACACAAATAAATGCCCTTACCGGGATTCGAACCCAGGACCATCGGCTTCACAGGCAGGGTAACTACCCACTAGGCCAGACCGGTCGTCACTATACACTTCCACCCCAATTTTTACACCCTTAAGGGATGATTTCGGGGATAAAAGTTATTCTATATCCTTTCCCACAGCTCAAACTATCCCCATACTAAGTTTCATCTAAATCGGTTCAGCGGTTATTGATTCCCCATACAAATTTCCACCCCCCTTTTCACCCCCTTGAGGGGTGAGTTTTATGATAAAAAGTATCCTATGTCCTTCCCCGGGACTCAAACTAAATGTATACTAAATTTCAACTAAATCGGTTCAGCGGTTTAAGCGTGAAGAGGTAACACACAGACAGACAGCCAGACATACAGACAGACTTTCGCATTTATAATATTAGTATGGATAGTATGGATGAATAATCGATACGATATGCATAGTGCGTGCGACTCACCGTGGGGGGACGGCGAGCAAGCAGCCGGTGCGTCCCATAAAGGTTCTGTCTTCACATACACTGTATCCATTGCAGATCTATTATTTGGTATATTACAATATTAATATACGAAAACTACAAAACAAACAACATTAAGACACGGATGCATGCAATAAAGCAGCATAGCAGGTGATAAGCAGGTGTAGTGACAAATGACAATGACACTGACAGTTGAGAGAGAAAATTGCCATCGACAAAAATACCGTTTTAAATTCAATGTGTAGTTTGGCACAAGTCTGCCTTATTTCAAACATAGACAAAGAGAATCATACTATCTTTATCTTACGCTAGTATTAGCACCCAAAAGAAAGGGATAAGTATTTGTTTTTTTTTTTTACTGCCTGGCTAAATGTGTTTGCCAGAGTATAATATTTATTTTACAAAAGCAGCAGAAGCATTTTTTGTTTTAAAAATTTAAATCATATTTTTTTATTAAATCTTATACATATTTCTCCATTCATACTTTGTTTAAATAACTTAATTTCGTAGTGTTAGTAGTTTTATGCTGGTCATAATAATATGTCATAGAGGTACAATAATATAGAGAGGAAATTCAGGAAATGGCCCCTCCCCCATTTGTCCGAACGAGATGCTCTTATGGAACTTTCAGTAGGATTAGCAGAGAAAGCACTATTATCGTTTGTCCTTGTCATAGTCTCACTTTTCTTCACTGCCTACTTCTAAAAAGACCTAAATGACGGAGACGTTTTTTGTTGCCCACCGTTTTTATGGCGGGTAACAATGAACCCGACAAAATATGTAGGTTGTTTTTGGTATGTTGTCAGGAATGTTAAAACGTGTTTTTAATTTTATAGCATTCCGTAAGTTCTGTCTTGGTTCTGTCCCTCAGGGGCACACTCGTATAGCACATCTATATAACACTAGATCTATGTCATATGCCAATCACAGATATATGAAATGTGCTCGTATAAATAAAAAAAAAGCTAATGAAATGTTTAATGTCACTGTCAGCTGTCATGTAGCGTGGTCACGTGATGTGATGTTATGTTTTTATGAGCATTGCATTGGAGTAAAAATCGATGTTAAAAAGCTGTCTTCGTTATGTTAGTCTTTATCTTTTAGTCCAATAATTCTCGGGCTATTTATAATGCAAAGTTACCGAATAATTTATGGCTGGACTATAAAAACTACGCATTCCATCAATGCCATAGATGGATGGGCCGTGAGTACAGAATAAGTGAGGGTGTCATCGTCAAGCCAATCGTTATGGAATCTAGTGAACAGCAAACCGTATGGGTGAAGACGGAGTCGAACGGTAAGGCTAGGGAATATTACGCGAAACTCTGCGTAGGAGGCGTCACACCACAATCTGAGAGTCTATCGCGGAACAAGAAAATCGAAATTTCGTTATCTAACATCTCTGTCACTCTTGCATATTTTAGCGATAAAGAGGCAGATAGTGAAATTTCGGATTCGCCTTTTCCGGTGGGTCCTGTGTAAACAAACCGCCTTGATGCATCAATGTCATATTGATGCTCCTATACAAGAAACGTGATTTTTTTGCCGTTTTTAAATTCTATTTTCAATATTTGTTGTTATAGCGGCAACAGAAATGCATCACCTGTGAACATTTCAACTGTCTAGTTATCACTGTTCATTAGATACAGCCTGGTGACAGACAGAGAGACGGACGGAGAGCGGAGTCTTAGTAATAGGGTCCCGTTTTTACCCTTTGGGTACGGAACCCTAATAATGAATAAATATAACAAGCCACTTTTAAAATTTTTATTTCTTTGTGGTCATATCCAACAACAGATATTGGATCGGACGATGTGAAAACACTGACTGTGTACTTTGGCTTGTTGACAGATGTCACAGAAGACAAGCCTTCGGGGTCTGCTGTGGTTATTAAACTAGAACCCATAGAGGGGGGCTTGAGCGATTCAAATGTGCCCGGTGTGCTGCAGCCTCACGATCTGGTGTTTACAAAACACAGTAAGTGATTATTACATGCTGTTATTTACAAACATAATTGCTCTTTTCACCACGCCAACTCGTAAAGGCTCTGTTTATTCTTTGAAGTTGCATTTTATCAACAAGAGTGGCAAAGTATGCAAATTTTTAGTTGTATCTTTATGTTAAATATAAGGTTTTTTGTTTATAAACTGTAATAGATGTCATATATTAAAGAAAAAGTGACGAAGCCCTCCCGCGGTGAAGGCCGGATCCGAACCAGCATCTTTAGCTATTGCGGCTAACGCCATGAACCCCTAGGCCACCTCGCCACGGCGGTACCCGTCCCAATTTCTCGACTATAGTTTTTCAAACCAAATTGGCAGTAAATAAGAACAAAAAAAACTATACTCGTGCTTTTCTTTTGGGTACTAGTACTAGTGTAAGACAAAGATAGTATAATTCTCTCTGTCTATGTTTGAAATGAGACAGTCCTTTGACAACTAACTATATATGCCATCTTAGTAAGACTAGGCGTCTTTGACCAACTCTAATAAAATAATTTGATTTGTTCCCAAAGTTATTATTATTATTATTTCATTTTAGACAGGCAGCTGATGCTGGTACGTTTTAATCATAGTTCACTTAGCACAGTTAGCATAGCTTGTCTAGTCTATTTTTAAATTGATTAACACTTGCAGAGTTCACAACTTCTGAGGGTAATTTGTTCCAAGCCTTTAAAGTTATTTTTGTTTACTTTAATTTTTGATACAAGCTGTTATTGCTGACTGTACTTTTCTTTCAACAGGCAACTAATACACATTGAGACAATTCTAACAAACCCAAACACAACTAGGTTGCGTTGTTTTATCACAGAGTTCATATGGTCACCTCCTGTGTCCATCAGATCAGCTCGATGGTACCATAACATTGCATTATCACCCAACTTACATATTTTATTTATTTTATTTATTAGGAAAACTTACAGCTGAAGTAACACGTTAGGTAATAACATAGAAGCAGTGAGCCAATTACAAGTTTCCACAGATAGAAACTGCGTAAAGTGCATGGTGTGCGAAATTACAACCAATAAAAATATGTAATAATAATATGTATGTGAAAATTCAGCTTAATCGAATAATGGGAAGTGGGTCTAATTTAACTTGCAAGATTTGTCCCGAACATACATATTAAAAAGAAACAAACATTGCAAGTCACTCCCGGCAAACTCGGCCGAATTTCACCTTCCCATACAAACGGAGTTTCGTTCTCATTTTAAAACTACGTGTTGGATTGTAATGAAACATTGCACGTACAAAGACATAAGGTATATATAGGTCTGTAATTAGTTTATATAGCTCTAGTATATAAAACAAACGAAATAGAGCAAAAACAAGTTTTGTATGAAAAATTTAAATCAGCTGTATTTTTATTTCTCTATTGTATTTGAAGCTACATAAACTAATTACAGACCTAGATATACCTTATCCTATTGTAAGTACAAAGTTTCAGAGCAATCTAGCTAGTCGTTTTAAAATGAGAGCGGAACTACGTTTGTATGGAGATTCGAGCTTGCTTTTGTTGTTGTCAGTGTGCATTAAAGTCGAAGCGGAGTTCGTAAAGGATGGGGAGGGACAGGACGCAGGAGGAAACGAGACAGCAGATCTTTGCGAGAACGAGGCAGGCCCGTGCGAGAACGAGACGGCAGAAGGTGAACCGCAAGGTAGTCAATACTCTCTCTTTTTCTAAGCTTTATAGAGCCAGACCAAGATAACTCTGCACCGGTTTTTACAGTTCAGAAGTGCAAGTGTTATTTTAAACGTCTATGAAATTATGACGTTAAAATAACACGTATGTGCCTTAAAAATCGCTGCAGGGCTATCTTGGTCTGACTCTATTCCACGTGGTGCTGAAGGGCAAAATGATGACAGAATATTATATTTAATTTTTATTTTTTCATTTTGAAAATGTAAAACGAATATTTTATTAATGAATTCCTCGTCCTTAATTTTTATGAATATGGTACTAAACTTGATAGGCATTTATATACAGGTTGGCTAAAAAATAAGTGCATGCCCGTTGCCAGGGAGGATTTGGGAAAATCGCGAAAAAAATGTACCTTCCCATAGAAAATGGACCAGCCAAAATGTATGAAACAGCCAAATTTTTGTATCGCGATTTCGGGGTTGGTCCCATAGCAAAAGTTGCTTAGTATAATCCCAAAACCTCCCTGGCAACTGGAATGCACTTATTATTTAGCCACCGTGTATATTTGGGGCATTTTCGATAAAAAGGGACCTTATTGTCGATGGCGCTTACGCCGCACAGCGTCGTGCGGCATTGTATTTATATCGGAGCATCGTTTATAATGGCGTAAGCGCCATCGACAATAAGTTCCCTTTTTATAGAAAATACCACATTTAAGTATTTTAGTAATCACAAACTGAACAGCATTTAAATGGGTCAGGTTTGTTGACCTCTTAGAGCCAAAATAGAAGCTTTTCGGCGGTTCCTAGCTGTATTTAAAACATATATAATTCACTGGCGGCGTCTTCATACAACTCGATTCCCACCGGCTTGCCAAAAATTTCTTGCCACATATACCAAACTTATAATTATCATTGAAATTAAAAATATATCCATAACGGAAACACTACGTAGTACGTTGGAATTGATAACACGATTTATAGATCTACGTACGTATAGCGAGCGAATCACGTTGGCCCATCTCCAAAGCGGAGTTGTGAGCAGACCGAACAATTGAACGAAATACCCTGGCGTCACTTCAGTATTTTGTTCCAGAGGAAGATTCCCGCTCTGCCGAGGTCCCTGTCCGAAATAAAGCCACTTCCAACTCAGACAGATACAAATGCGAATGTGGCAGAAAATTCAAGCAATTGAGCAACTTAAAGGAGCATAGACGAACACACACCGGGGAGAAGCCGTACGCCTGCAACATGTGCGAGCAGCGCTTCGCCAAACAGAACTCGTTGAAGAACCACGAGCGTCTTCACACTGGGGAGAAGCCTTACGCCTGCGGAAACTGCGATAAGCGTTTTAGACTCTCGGGTACTTTGAAGAAACACGAACGTCTACATACGGGTGAAAAGCCGTATTCGTGCAAAATATGTCAGAAAGCGTTTACACAGTTGGTCGGTTTGAAAAGACACGAACGAGTTCATTTAGAAGAAAGCGTCGCTACTCCCCTTCCCCATCCCTGCCAAGTGTGTGATAAACGATTCTCGTCCCCGAGCGAATTAACCAGACATCAGCGTGTTCACACCGGGGAAAAACCGTACTGGTGCGATATTTGCCAAAAAGGGTTTGCACAATTAGTTGCGCTAAAACAACATAAAAGAACTCATACTGGGGAGAAACCATACACCTGCAAAACGTGCAAAAAGGGATTCGCAGATTTAAGAGTTTTAAAAGATCACGAACGAACGCACACTGGTGAGAAACCTTATTCATGTCAAACGTGTAAAAAGGAGTTTGCACGATTAAGCACTTTAAAGAAACATGAGCAAATTCATACTGGTGAAAAAAGATTTTCTTGCGATATATGTAGGAAAGACTTCCGGCAATCTGGTGCGCTTAGCCAGCATATACGAGTACACACGGGGGAAAAGCCGTACACGTGTAAAACGTGTCAAAAAGAGTTTCCTCGAACGGATGCTTTAAAGAGACATGAAAGAATACATACGGGTGAGAAACGATATTCCTGCGGAGTTTGTAAGAAGGAGTTTACGGATTCTGGCAATTTAAGGAAGCACGAAAGGGTTCACACTGGTGAAAAACCGTATTCATGTGAAATATGTAAGAAAGCGTATAGAGAATTAGGCAGCTTGAAGAAACATACTCGGGCGCATGCAGTTGAAACCAATAATTGAGTCGGATTAACTAACGTATATATTATTGTTATATTAACGTTTTATTACACGGGGACTTTTGCAACTTAAATATTCCTGGTTCAGAAAACCAATGCTTGTTTTACGGATTCAATATATTTTAATGTTTTCAAAATGTTTTTGTTTTCTAATAAAAGTTGTTAGTAAATGAGTTACTTGTAATGTTATGTAATTTTATGTCTCGTAATGTTTGCAGTACATTGCTGCTCGGTATACGGGGTCATAATTAAGTATTAACTTAATAAAACTTCTCAATTCATGATTACACGGGTAAATTCTATGTCTGGTTTGATTAATTGCCCGTATTGGATTTACACACTGTATATCGTCGTCTAAGACTGTCAATTTCATTTCAGTACCATTTCGTACCTTGTCGCAGTGACAATAGTATGAGGTTCTTAGCGAATTTCATATTGATTGTACTGAAATTAAATTATTTGACTGTATCCACAACACAAGCCTTATTGAGATTACTGTGGTTGATCTGTGTAATATTCTACTGTAATATTAAAAAAAATGATTAAATAAATGAGGACCACTTGACAGTGTGCATCAAGGTGGAAGCGGAGTTCGTAGCTAACGAACGCGTTGAGCCCGAGCGGGGCTGAGGGAGCGAGACAGCAGCTCCCTGCGAGAACGAGACTGCTTGTGCGAATGAGACTTCGCAGCCGTTTGATGCCAAAGATGGGGCGCAAGGACACATAAATACGCTTCGATTTCCAGACCGATACGACCTTCTAACCTATAAGAAAAGAGCGCACTCTCATCTTAAATGCCGGCAACGCACTTGCAACCCCTCTGGTGTTGCAGGTGTCCGTCGAGTGGTGGAGTGGTGTGGTAGCTAAAGGCATTCTCTACCAGTCAACCATACCATAAAAATTAAACAAATCAACTCAAAGTATATAAATACCTACAATACAAGGTAGCCCTAGTAACCTAACCCCCTGTAGGTTCGACAAATCAAGTCAAGGCCACTTATAAAAGACCTCAAGCGACCGATTTGACCCCCCGCCCCTCCCACTCTCTCCTTCGTATGTTCAGCGAAGTAGCTTTTAGAGAAATCATCCCTCCTTTTTATTCGCGTGTAAAATGAGGTACTTTAAAATGTTTTTTTAGAGCGTGCTTACTAGATTCTCTATACTTCTGTTGTTTCAGAGAAAGAACCACGTCGTGAGGCTCAAACCTCTGCAGCTGCAGAAAAACCTCATCATTGTGTCACTTGTCAAAAGAAATTCTGGTCTTCGAGCGATTTGAAGAGACACCAGCGGATTCATAGTGGCGAGAAACCTTACACGTGTGACATTTGTCAAAAAACGTTTGTGCACCGGAACTCCTTAAAGTTTCATACGAGAACCCACACCGGTGAAAAACCTTACCCCTGCGCTGTATGCGATAGACGGTTCGCGCAATTGTGCCAACTGAAGAAACACGAACGATGCCACACAGGCGAGAAACCGTTTTCCTGCAAAATCTGTGATAAGCAATTCACGCAAGCGGACCATCTCAGGACGCATGAGCGAATACACTCTGGTGAGAGACCTTATGTATGTGATATATGTCAAAAGCGTTTTACACAATCGAGCGCGTTGAATTTGCATAAACGTAATGTCCACACTGCAGAATCGTATCACTGTGATAAATGTATAAGAAAGTTTGCGCAATTAGATGCGTTGAAAGAACATGAAAAAGTTCATACGGATGAAAAGAGGTTTTCCTGTGATATTTGCAGAAAAAAATTCAAGCAATTATGTCAATTGAATAATCATATTCGAAGTCACACCGGTGAAAAGCCCTACGACTGCGAAACGTGTCAAAGAAAATTTGCCCGTTTAGTATATTTGAAGAGACACGAAGAACGAGTACATAAGGAAGAAAAACCGTATTCCTGTGAAGTCTGTAAAAGATTATTTTCAGATTCGGGCAATTTGAAGAAACATGAGCGCATTCACACTGGCGAAAAACCATATTCGTGCGATATTTGTAGCAAAATATTTGCAGCGTCGGGTAGCTTAAAACACCATAAACTAATTCATACAGAAACAAGTAGATGTTGACTACATGTGTCATTTCTACTATTTACAACTTCATAATCTGGAACAGGACCGCTGTCAAATCCGTGTGCAGAGAAATCCGTTTTCAAGCGCCATCGGCACCAACTTTAATGAGGGCTACCGTTTTTGTGCTCACCAGTTGGCGCCGCTGTAGATGTAGTTCCAGAAAAACAGATCTCAAAATTCTTCTATGCTTATTTTTATAAAATCGATACGTTCTAATATACACAGGTATTTCAACGTCTAAATGTGTCATTTTTACAACCTCTTTAATTTTGCATATATTTTAGTTGGCACTTTTTTTAAACCACTATCATTTATTGAGCTATATCTATTGTTTACCATGATTAATCAAAGATGGGCTAAGATTTACCACAATTATGAATAAGGAGTGAACATTCCCAATAAAAAAGCTTGAAACCCTCCCAAACTTTTATCCAGTTGACATTTTGAAAGATCTCCATCTACACTAGCGCCCCTAGCGGCGAAATTAAGCGCGGTAGCCCTCATTTTGTTCTAAATACTATACTACCGGCAGTTTGAATAGATTAGACTGTTGTCCGAATGGACACAGAATAAATAATAGTACTAGGTACAGAAGATTCACTCTCTAACAAAACGCGACTATTACGACAGATATGACCGCTAGGTGGAGCATGCGCAAACAGGCGTCCGTTCCGTAGCGGTGCGCGGCAATCACTATGGCTAGACCTCAGAACTGGGGGCGGCCGCATGTACTTGTAGCGCCGTGGCGAAATCGCGGAGTGAGCCACGTCTGGAATGGATCCAAATGCTCCCATGAGTACAAGGGGGCACGAAAACACGTTACAAAATTGTTTAAGGAATAATTTTCCTTAAAAAAAATTCATTTAAAGTTAAAACAACAATCATTTAACTGAGGCAAATCGTATTGTCTTCAAAATATTCTCCTTTGGCGTTAATACATAGACGCAAACCTTTATTAAAATTAAACAATATATACAACAAAGATAGGGCGAAACTCTGCCCAGGGGGCGCCACTACCACAGTCTGAGGGTGTATCGCATAACAAGAAAATCGAAATTTCGTTATCTAACATCTCTGTCACTTGCATATTCGAGCGATAAAGAGGCAGATAGCGAAATTTCGGATTCGCGTTTCCCGGTAGGTCCTCTGTATGCAAACCGCCTTGATGCATCAATGTCATATTTTATTGTGTCTGAAAACTTGTCAATAAACTGTTAAAGGCACAGTATGTATAAGTTACTCTATGGTTTACTAAATGGACTAGTGCTGCACTCTGGTGGCAGAACATTGCAGTAATACCCCCTACTGTCAATGTATTTTTGGCCATCCTGACTAAATTAGCCATGCTGACTAATAAGTAATAGATCCACTACCAGTGGGGCGACACTCCTCGTTTCGGGCAAACTCGGCTCCGTTCGGCTCAGCAATTATTAGGGTTGGCACAACTTGACGTCCCTTTGCTTGCACGACCACAGGTAAGATAACGACTTGATTTTTGACAACCCTATATAGCCGAAAGGGATAGTGCCATACATTAGAGAGGGACAGCATGATTATACTCTGAATCGCGATCAAAATTCGGTTTTGTAGGAAGTTTCTTTTCTGTACGGTAGTACTATTACTTATTCCGTTCTACTACTAATAATACGAAATCACATTATTCTTTGCTGTAAGGTTTTATGATTAATATAATTATTCTAGTCAATACATTTTAAGATAAATGAGTTTAAATTTTTGTTTCTTCTTTTTCCTCGCGTTATCCCGGCATTTTGCCACAGCTCATGGGAGCCTGGGGTTCGCTTTAAAACTAAGGAATTGACACTAGTTTTAACGAAAGCGACTGCCATCTGACCTTCCAACCCAGAGGGCAAACTAGGCCTTATTAGGATTAGTCCGGTTTCCTCACGATGTTATGTCACAGAAAAGCGACTGGTAAATATCAAATGATATTTCGTACATAAGTTCCGAAAAACTCATTGGTACGAGCCGGGGTTTGAACCCGCGACCTCCGGATTAAAACTCGCAGGCTCTTACCGCACGGCCACCAGCGCTCTTAAAAAACCGGACAAGTGCGAATCGGACTCGCCCACCGAGGGTTCCGTACTTTTTAGTATTTGTTGTTATAGCGGCAACAGAAATACATCTGTGAAAATTAACTGCAACAGCCCAAAAATTGCGAGCACCCAAGGGCAAGAACATATTTCCTATCACAGATAAGTAATTTTAAAATTATATTATGCGTAAATTTTGTATGAAAAAGTTAGCTCGCTTGGTTTCAATACAAATCGTGGTATTTGCGTCATCTAGCGTATATATACTTGTGTATGTACTTGTGTACGTATGGTAAATAAATGATTTGACATTTGACATATTAAATCTGTGGACCTTTCTATCAAAACTTCTGTGTGGAAGGACCCAAATTGTGACGGGCGTATCGTCGTTTCAGGCAGGTGCGGGGCGATTCGAATTCACCCGAATTCGAATTTTTTCAGGAGTACCAGTTAGAGAGGGAACGGTGAGTTGTTTTATTTTAAAAGCTTTTATTTGTGTCGTTTTCAAGCAAAAGGTACCACATTGTCGCTTGCCATTAGGACGCTCTGACAGGTTTTTCGTATAAAGATACAAGCAAATTTCGTCCTTATGGTAAACGTCAAAGTGGTACCTTTTGCTTGAAAACGTCACATTTAAGGGGATCCCATGCCCCAATGACCTTCGATCTGAATCCCTTAGTTTTTTTTATGTTTTTTGTAGCGTATCATATTAACAGCAATAGTTTTAAGCAGTATCCCATATTTACTTCAAAGTTCATTGTCTTCGAGATATTTGGCATTAAAGTTGAACAATTATGGACCAAAAAACTGGTTTTGTGGCCATAACTTTTGTGTTAATTAGTTTAAAATGAAAACCTTGGACCAGTTTTTGGAGACGTCAAAGACGAACCCAAATATGTTGACTTCGTATATGTAAGACTTTTCACGAGACACGATAAAGTCTTTATAGACAATGATTAAAAAAATCATAAAAAACAAGTATTAATTTCTTACAAAATCCGGTAGACAGAAATGAAGATAAAGGATTAAAGAACCGATTCAATTCAATTAAATTATTTATTTCGAATAATTTCGAAACCGATAGCCGTGTCTAATAATTTTAGCTGTACCTAGTTCAAAAGTAGGAGATACGATTCAAAATTTGTCAAAAATCGATGAAAACCTCTGGCACTTTTCTGTTCTAGGACATGTTTTTTTTGTTATATTTTGGAACATAATAAATTCCTCATAGATGATATGCAAAAGCAGTATGTGTCACATGGTAGCAGAACTATTTTCACCTTGGCCGTTAACACTTGAGTCCCTCACTACGCTCAGGATTATTTTTTAGAATCCCTCGCTACGCTAGATTTATTGTAGAATCCTTCGCTCCGTTCAGGATTCCATACCTCCATAAATATGTCATTTTGTTCCCTTGTGACACAATCTACTAATTTTCAGGGCTAAAAAGAAGAAGTATAAGAGGAAGGTGGGTCCGCGCGTGTCCTGCCCACATTGTGACAAGTCGCTGAAGGACAAACACGGCCTTAAATTGCATATCTCTATGTAAGCATTACAATTCAATTTTTCAGGTAGTATGGCTCCATCGATACTGTCGATGATTTCGCCAACGTCAAAGTGGGATCCACGTGGGATCGAATAATATTTCTTGATTAAAACATATCGGCCATCGGCCATAGCCAGTGTACGGTAAACAATAAAATTATGGGCCTCTAGGGCTCTAGCCAGACACGGTTAGAGGTAGAAATACCAAATGCTCTTAGAGCACGACGTTGTTCGGTGGTTGTTGTAGTTATCTCGTAAAACCGATAGCTGTATTTTACGAGAAGCACGTGGACTACCGGCCGTTGACTCCAAAATGGTGGTTAAGCACGCTTTGAGATTAATTCTCCATTCACTGCACACTACCACATTAGATTACTGTTTTTTTTTTATGAAATAGGAGGCAAACGAGCAGACGGATCACCTGATGGTAAGCGATTACCGCCGCCCATGGACACCCGCAACACCAGAGGGGTTGTAAGTGCGTTGCCGGCCTTTAAGATGGGAGTAAACTCTTTTCTTGAAGGTTTGAAGGTCATATCGGTCCGGAAATACCGCAGGCGACAGTTCACTGTATAATAAAGTATTTTAAGTAGTAGTAAGTAGTTATAAGTTTAACTGTTTGTACGCCTAATGGCAAGACCATGGTGATTCCATATCTGTTCCATCATTGTATATACCCATGTTCTACAGACAATAAACGAATTATTATTATTATTATTATTTGTATCTCATATAAAGTCACGGGTATATACATCCCGGTCATTTGATAGGCGTGCGTGGGGATACAGATCCAACACGTAGAGGCCCTTTGGAGAAGTTTGCTGTTATGTAATACACCTGCTAGAACCCATTCACGGGTACAAATAGATACCCGTAAATCGGTCCCAACAGGCGTAGGGGCTATTATAAACACAGTGGAAAAGAGTGCCGGTTATGGTCTTGAAGTTTGGCTGGTCAAAAGATTGGGCTATTGCTGAGAGGTCCGGACACATGCCATAACAATGTCTATACACGTTATCGAGGCAGGCGGTGACTCGCCGCTGACTAGATGGGCCCCTGAAACTGCCGTCGTGAAGACGACCAGGAGCAACACCGGTGTGAGCGGCTCAGGGGTGTCGAGAGGTGTGCGCCGCTTTCTACCCAGTGGCTGTTAACAGCCACTGTGCCCACTCGCGTCTTATGCATCTTTCACTTCCACCCCTGGAGCATATAGCTCTAGCGACTCCTCTCTGGACAGCCAATGAAGGCAAGCCAGAGCTGAGAGTCCTTGGGGTCCACTCCGACCGACGAAGACACGCCGGAGACGGAGACCCTGACCGACTCTCGGGAGCACTCGGGTCCGTGGGGTCGTTACTCCCCAACAGCTCGCCACAAGCTGCCCTGCGGGGTTTATTATTATTATAAAGCTATCGATATTACACATTAAACAATATTAACGAGCAAAAAACAAAGGAATTAATCACGAGGCTACTATCAAGATGGCGTTCGAACCGGAAGTCCGTAAGCATTACAGTAATACAGTGAAGTTCAATAAAAATGGCAAATAATGTAAACAATTGACAGATATTTTTAGCATTTGACATAACCTAACATTTATAAAACAGTTTTTTTTAAATGAAATATTATTAATTAAAATATATTTTAATTAATGATTGATATAAAGAAAAGGAAGTATACATAAACTGTAGATAAAATCATGCTTATTAAATATATTAATAACGGGTCACTCACGTGTTTCACGTGTGTGTGGGCGCAAGCTCCTGATGACGCTACTCGGTACGGAGTGAAACATGTCGAGCGTTTTCGACTTAAAACACGTGAGTGACCCGTTATTAATATATTTAATATGTCTGTGTCTCACGGAAGTTTTGTTATTAAAATCATGCTTGTCCTTAACCAGTGCGCGATTACGAAGTATTGAAGCTAAATTGGTTTGTCTACATTATTTGCCATTTCTATTGAAATCTACGATATTCTTTATACTCAGAACTATGTCTACTGAAACAAGGGATTGACAAAACAAAATGCAAATAGACTATTATAATAAGGGTTTTTGGAGGGTTTTACCACAGAATAAATAATAGTGCTAGGTACAGGAGATTCACTCTCTAACATAACGTGTCTATTACGACAGATATGACCGCTAGGTGGCGCAAGCGCAAGGCGTCCGTTCCGTAGCGGTGCGCGGCAACTACTATGGCTAGACCTCAGAACTGGGGGCGGCCGCATGTACTATTGTAGCGGCGCGACGAAATCGCGGAGTGAGCCACGCCTGGTTTTAGTTTAAACAACCTCGAGAACTTTACTGGGAGAAGTGAAAATGAAAAGATGTATCTTTACGTGTTATTTTTGACGTGAAACGTAAGGTGAATGTCTTTAAAAACCTGTAGAGGGGCTCGGATCAAAAACCAGATGTAACAGTGTTATGACGCGGTGGCTTATATCTCTAACTATAATACATATATGAATGCTTTTGATATCAGTGTAGAAGAAAGTAGCCATTACTCGGAACTGCATGCGCTGCTGACATAGATGGCGTTGATTCTGCGCTAGAAACGACAGATTGAGAGCTAAAGTGACCCCTATTTGAAAAGGGCTAAAAAGAGAGATTGTCCCGTGTATGTGTGTTTTATGGAATAAATATCTTCCTTCTTATTATTCTTCTATTTTATATCTTTTTAACATGTTTCCAATACATACCACAAGATGGCAGACCCTCCAACGCGCACGGCCCCTATATATTTACAGGGGTTAATCACGTCGGGGTCACCAAATATAGGGGTCCAGGCAGGAGGAGTGAAGCAAACAGCGGTCGTCAGTCTTATAATGAATATTTATTGTAATAAATTGTCGCCTTATATAGTATTTCCATACTTTATTAAAAACAGAAAGATAGGTATCCTAGAACTGTAAAATTTAATTTACCCTTTTACGTAAATCGCGCCTCTAACGATCGCCATGGCATGTCTTCTATCCCGCTCTCGATCGCCGGATACATGAAGTGGGTAGTGGAAAATACAGCAATTCAGGATTACCCTTCCGCGGACCATCTCACTATGTTGCTGTTGAGAGTAGCACGCACTGTCTTCAATTCGCTCCAACCGTTGCATAAATACAAGCGACTCAACTCAAACGACGTCTGCCCAGACACCTTCAACCCCAGCACCGGCACCAGCCCTCGAAACTGCCGCTTGCACCACGCCGCCGCCAGCACCAGCACCCATCTACAGCCAGGGACCGGCCCGCTATCCCTTATCGGGGTTTTATAAGGGTATTGCATAAGGCTTAACTCACCATACCCTTTGCCAGACGAAACTCTTTGTTTTGGTTTTAAAAACCCTTATATAAAGCTACCACATTTGAGTAATCGGTAGCCCAAATACCCTTACAAAACCCTTATCATCCGCTCACCAACACCTTGCATATTGCTTATAAGGGTTAGCCTTATAAAGGGCTTCCCTTTTAGCATATAAGCGTGCTAATTTAAGTCATCTACCTTGTTCATAAAGCACACATTACTTCGAATTCGAGCGATCGTCGGCGGCGACGGCGGCGTTCTTTGACTAGGCACGTATTTTCTTTCCTTTTCATACACTACCGTAGATATATACTAATCCTGTCTCTTTCACGCAAAGGGAAACCTTTATAAAAAGCGCTTAAAGATATGGGTAACCCTTATTAAGAGCTAGCCTTATTTTTGGTTAGCTTTTCGGTAAGGGTTAGTCAAAGGTAAGGGTATGAATGGGCTTGCAGTTCAAAAGGGAAAGTCTTTCAATGTGTTAGCCGTGTTTAAGTGTCGCCCATTGAAAGGGTTTTATCGCGGAAAGGGTTGTCCGGTCCCTGTCTACAGCACGCCCCCGGATGCCAACGACCTCTTCGACGACCTCGTTGCGGTCTTAAGCAGCCCGGACGGACCTAGAAGCCCCAAATTTCTAAACAACAGGGCCATCCGAGCCCGCTCAGAAGCCAGCCCACTTTTTGGGCCTCAAGAGACCCGCCCGTTGTAACGGACGGCGATTAGAGACCGCCAAAAATCCAAGAAAAGAATGGAAAGGCAACTCGCCCCTCCTTACGGAGGTGCGAAAGAAGTACGAGTCGGCGCGCGCCTCAGTTGCGCCCGGCCGTCGATGCGAACGCATGCCCCATATATTGATAAGAGTACATAGTGTTTATACTGAAAAGGGTTTCCTTTCAGGATCCACGGCGTAGCCAAGCCTGTTGCATGCAAGACTTGCGGGAAACTTTTTCGCAACGATATTTCCCTGAAGTGGCACTTCAGGTATAAACATACAAAGGTAAACCTTGTTTTTATTATTAAGTCTAGTGAAACTAACCGTGAATCATTCAAAACTTATTGTTTATAATGACTATGCATCATATTATATAGTACATACATATACATCTTTTAAACGGTTACAAATATTTTTAACTTGCGATACAAAAGAAACAATGCCTTTTGTTTAACAAATTAGGGCAGCGGTTCCTAACCTGGGGGTAATTACCCCCGTGGGGGTAAAACTGGTATTTTACGGGGTTCAAAATCAAAGATAACAAAAACCTATCTATAAGAAAGAATATTAATGATTATGGAGGAGGGGTAAAATTGAGTTTCCTAGTTAGTCAAAGGGGTGACTACTGAATAGGTTAGGAACCACTGGAGGAAATACATTTCTAACCTCTCACAGTACATAGTCTAATTTCCCGCTTTCACATCAAACTCGGGTGTTTTGCCGACGCCCATTGTTTTTTAAACACTATTTAGATTTAGTTATCACTCGTACACAGGATACTTCTTAATTTTAGCACATATTTACTGAAAAACCACGCCTCGTTCGCCAGTGACAAATAGAAGACGTGCGTTCGTTATATCATTTATTGCAAGACTAGTGCTGCCCTCTGTGGCTATACATAGGTACATCTAATATATACTAGATTTGTTTGATTCGTTATACTACAATACAATTCAATAATACAATATATATCCCTTTTGCCATTGTTATCAGGTCAAAAAGAGTCTGAGAGAGCACTTGCTGTCCCACCAAGGAATCAGGCCATTCCAGTGCAAGCTCTGCCCTGCCACGTTCACATACTCCGCAGCGCTTTTTACCCATAACAGACTCAAACACCTCAAGATTAAGTGGAAAAAGAAAAAAACGGAAAAGGAAGGAGAAAAACAAGTGGAAAAAGGAGTGGAGGAGGTGGAAAATGGAGCGGACAAAGGAGCAGCGCCTATAGATATTGATCAGTTTTTCAATGAAACGGTGTAATGGGGTTGGCCAGTCGAAGTATTTAGCAAATGGCGCCAGCATAGCTTGCCGTGTCAATCCCTAGAATTGTGTCAAAAGTATGAGAATAATTTGGTAGTTAATATTAACAGCGATTAGCCGGGTCCACACAGAGCGGGCATACGCGCGAGGCAATTTCCTCGCGCACAAAATGGCCCGTGTAAACGTGTTCAGACGTGCCTCGCGCGCGCCGGCTCTGCCGAGGCATGTCTACACTGTCCATATTGTGGCGAGGAAGGCGTATGCTCGCTCTGTGTGGACCTGGCTATTAAAATGTGCCTAGATTAAAGTAAAGGGTATATTGCCAAATAAAATGCTTATCAACACACATTGTGTTTTTTATTATAATTTGTAACATTCAGTACATGTCAAAAAGGTTTGCAAATTATATAGATACACCTGTATAATTAGCAGTGATCGGGGTTTTGATTGCCACTCGGGGTGAATGACCTCAATAACTGTTTATTTAAACTTTCGAGACCCCGTCGGCACCCTGGGGAATATGGGTCCAGATCTCAAAAGGTTAAGGAGTGGTCACTAAAGGTGTTTTTTTCAAGCAGTTTAAAAGGTATCGCCGGCTTAAAAGCGTACCCATATTACTATTTTAACTTGATATGCGCGGTGTGGCATCCAAAATCTTAGTCACTGATAATAAGAAACAAAATCATATCCTCGATAATAAATAAGGCTATCGAAATTTGTCAAATAATTAAAGGATATTGTAAGTATATTTTGTGCCTTGCTCTTAAAAGCTGCTCTTGTTCAACGTCTGAAAACACTCCCAACAAATATTATGCGTTCTTATTAGGGCTCGCGGTCGAATCCGTGTTTCGTTTACACGTTTCGAATACCCGTGTCCGAATAATACGTAAACGGTTTTCTGGCCCGTTCCGCACGTTTAATTAAGAAACGTGTAGTTAAGACCCGTGTACACGGATAAACGGGTATTCGAAGATACGTATCTTATTTATCCGTGGCTCCGGACACGTCCTTGACGATAGTAGCGAAGGAACGAACGCCAGCTACAAATGAATAGACAAAAGATTCATGACGAGTTTTTGTCATATTTAACCTTATTCCGAGGGTCATAGAGTCGAAATTCAATAAACGGTTTAGAAAACCCTTTCTTGAGCAGGTAGTTTTTGCTTGCAATAGGTATTATATACGAGTATTCACGCTTCTTATCAAAGTAGTATTTTATATAGCACTTTAAATAGCTACTTTTTTTACGTTGCAGGTTACCAATATAGTAAAAAAAACCTGCTAGTACCTATTTAAAAAAAATATTAGAACCATCGAGTTCAGTATGTAGGCAGGAAGTCAAACTAATGTTCGAAATTGGCATTAAGTAAGTATTTATAAAAAAAATACATTTTTAACTTGCTTCTTTATTTTTAGTTTAATTTGAGAACATGATATGAAATTGTATTTCTTGTCTTGTAGGTACTTACACCTTATAAAACAAAGTCCCCCGCCGCGTCTGTATGTTCGCGATAACCAGACCTCACCTATGAATGAAGTGTTTCTTTGGGAATGTTTATGTGTATATTTTGTTAAGGTTTTGTTTAAATTGGTAGAAATATGACGATGTTTGCTAATGAAGTTAGAATAAATCACGCTGGCTAGGAGCTTAATCGAAAACGCTGCCCAATCTATTTGAGATATAACGACACAATGTATGGTGGAATTGTCTATCTTTCATTGGTCTACAAAAAAGTGCGCGAAGGCTGTCTGTCTATATTTTAAGAATAATTAACCCATTATTAACTTCTAAAAAAACCGGACAAGTGCGAGTCGGACTCGCCCACCGAAGGTTCCGTACAATTTTTTTTTTATTTTTTTTTGTTATGGCGGCAACAGAAATACATCTGTAAAAATTTCAACTGTCTAAATATCACGGTTCATGAGATAAAGCCTAGTGAGTGGTGACAGACTGATGGATAGTGAAGTCTTAGTATTATTAGGCTTCCGAAGTGAATACTTGTTACAGAATGTATTTTATTATGCTTGACTTTCCATGCGAAGCCGGGGCGGGTCGCTAGTTATTAATAAACACTTTAAATCAATTTGATAAAATTGCACCTTCTCAATAAATTCTAATTGTTTTTGCTCTAGGTACCTCTTACCATAGTAAAACGCTTTTTAGTGGGGTGCGGCTACAAAACAATGGAAAACATTTTCTTGTGCAGATGTTTTGACCTTATTACAACGACATAAAGCTTATAATTGTCGGTGACACTTGTGATAATAGTTTGGGAACCTACATGTTTTCGACGATGACAAACAAAAGGATATTGGAAAACAATGGATGGATGGACCACCGGTCGGCAACGTGCGCATTTAAGTTTATTACCTGAACTCTAGTGAGAAAGTGACCAAAGTGAATTATGAATGATTACCAATTTAAAGATCTATCTTAATGTAATTAGCAATATTATCGCAAGTTATCCAAGGTAGTATGGGTTTTTATGGTTCTTGGGTAAAATTCTGCCTTTCATTTGAACATGATTACTCGATAATCCCGCTTTTGTGGTCCTAAGTTTTTTGCGCCGTTGGCAGGTTTGTTGTTTTCGCAAAGCAGTAATAGACCCGAGATAAAAATAACCACGAAATCATTAAACTGTTATTTTTAATTAATATTGTATTCTGTCTGCACACCTATTATTAACGAAAATACTATACCATTATGTAATTATAAAAAAAAACTATGATCGATATCAAATTTATGTAATTAGCTTAGAAGCAATCGGTTTTATTAAATGATATAAATAGTTTAAAATAAAAAATATGTATACCTACTATTAAACACAGGAAGATGGCTCAGTACCTATGTTTTATCAATACGGTTAAAAACAATTAAAAAAAAAGTAATTGTGCGGTTTTATGAAACCACGATGCAAGTGAAACTTTTTTCGGATTGTAGGTATTTAACTAAAAAAATTCGGAAATTAATTCGAATTACGGTATTAAAATCGCGGTTTTAATGTTAACTTAATAAATGGGGGCGATAGAATAAAAGTTTCACTTTAAAAATCGTACGACAAACGAATTCATCTGAAGTCAACATAATAATAGTGGAAAGTGGACCTTGTTACTATTGTACATTGGCTCAAACTGGTTCGGAGAATTCGGACCCGTTCGGAACGGTCTTAAGTACCCGTGTAAACGGAGATACGTGTCTGAGATACGTTTCTTGGGAACGTTCCTTCGAAACGTTTTCGAATCCCGGCGGTTTCGTGTAAACCGGGTTCTTAGTACCGCCCGGCTTAAGAACACGGGTATTCGTTTCGGCGTGTAACACGGATACCGGGAGCCCTAGTTCTTATTAGCTAAGTATGAACAAAACACGATGTAAACTTAACATAGGTCCTTCGGAATAATTGTTATTGTTTATTAAGCACTCATAATTAATAGCTTACGGTCTTGACTTAAACATGTGACAGAAATGAATTCTACGTAATTTACTAGTATTTTCACTCATTTTAATAAAATATCAGCAAACAAAACCAACTCAAAAACAATAGTATCTTCTGATTTTTCTATATTTTGATATTTTCGCCATCTGTCAGACTGTCAATGTCAAAAACCATCAAGTCCACAGATAAACTTTCGCCTACTAAATCATTACAACGGTTTAAACAATGCCTCAAACGCAAACGTGTTCTGCGCTGCCATTTGGCTGCCATCTTGGATTCACATTTGACAGCTATTTGGTTATCAGAGAGCCAACAGTGTAGATTCGACTTCATCAAATATTATTGTAATTATTTAAATAGTTAACAATGGCATCAAAAAAGTGTTGTCATGGGTGTCTTTCTGTTGGAAGACGATTATATATAATTGAGGAGCACGCAAAACTATACAATCGACTGCTGTTGAAGAAATCAAACCATACAGTAAGTTATCATCCACTGCTATTTAAAAAACCAGAACAAGTGCGAGTCGGACTCGCCCACCGAGGGTTCCGTACTTTTTAGTATTTGTTGTTATAGTGGCAACAGAAATACATCATCTGTGGAAATTTCAACTGTCTAGCTATCACGGTTGATGAGATACAGCCTGGTGACAGACAGACGGACAGAGGAGTCTTAGTAATAGGGTCCCGTATTTACCCTTTGGGTACGGAACCCTAAATTACGTAAAAAAATCAATACTCGACCCCAAAAAATATTCCTGTAAGATTTATATTAGTTTATTCGTACTCTACACACACTGTTGTCGTGCCTGTACAAAATAATTTTAGACTGGGATCCGAGATATGTATTTCATAAGTCATTATCTACCTTTTCAGAGCAAGAAGTTAATGATGTGTTGGGAATGCCACCAGATCTTGAAAAACATCCAGACATTCCGTATGAAGATAACACAAGCCCAGAAACTTTTAAGCAATAAATTTTTGGTGAGTGTAACATTACATAATACAAGTTTGCCAAAAACTGTCATTTTGATTTATTCTTCTTTGTGTAGGTAAACCCTTCATTCAGTTCTTGGGTACCAACTATGGATGCTCATTCAATCATCTTCCTCGCGTTGTCCCGGAATTTTGCCACGGCTCATGGTAGCCTGGGGTCCGCTTGGCAACTAATCCCAGGAATTGACGTGGGCACTAGTTTTGACGAAAGCGACTGCCATCTGACCTCCCAATCCAGAGGGAAAACTAGGCCTTATTGGGATTAGTCCGGTTTCCTCACGATGTTTTCCTTCACCGGAAAGCGACTGGTAAATATTAAATGATTTTTCGTACATAAGTTTCGAGAAACTCATTGGATTGCAAGTCGCACGCCCTTACCGCTAGGCAACCAGCGCTTTTATGGATGCTCAGTCCACTTCTACATTATTTTTAATAAAATATAACTTGATTTATGATATTGCTACGGTATAGTTTTTTGTCGGACCAAAATAAAATGACTTACTATGTAACTTTAAATGCTTATTAAACATCTTAATAACGGGTAACTCACGTATTTTAAGTCGAAAACGCTCGACTCTATAGAAGTCTATTTTAAGTCGGTTATTAATATGTTTAATATGTCTGTGTCTAACGGAAGTTTTGTTATTAAAACTTTAAATGCTCTTAAATAGTAATAAATGGCAGCAAGATTTTAAAATTGTTGTATTTTAGAGAATCCATTTGTACCTATGTGATACTTAGTTTCATATTATTTCTAGGCCCATTCCATGTTACCTAAGCATTAAAAGTTCCCCAAATGTTAGTGTTTTTGTAACTTAAGATCTCTTATCTGGAGTGAGGGTAAAACACACAGATAACACTAGACAAGCAGCCAAATAACACTAGACCCTACTCATAGTGTTGTGTTCCTGCCAGTGAGTAAGGTTGCCAGAGCTCACAACGAGGGTGCGGAGTGTTAGGGTCCGCAACGCGCATGTAGCTCCTCTGGAGTTGCAAGGGTACATAGGCTACGGCGACTGCTTAACATCAGGCGGGCCGTATGCTTGTTTGCCACCGACATAGTATAAAGAAAGGGATACTTAAACGATATTTTTTCTTCACGTTCACAGCCACAGCACTCCCTGTCAAACCTAACTGCATCTAAGAAAATTGATGATTATCACGTAATAATATATGAAGATGAAAAAAATAATATAACTCCAGCAACCGAAATAGAAGTGCCTGTTGTAAAACAGGAGCGTAGTGAATTATATAATCAAATTGAAATAAAAAAAAATGATATTTATGATATAAAATTGGATGCAATCAAAGAGGAACTTAAAAATGAAAGTGATGGGTTTGAAGATGATGATAATGAAGAGATAACAGAATTAGAAGAAGTATCAGTTCCTATTGATTTGCTGGAAAAGAATCCAAAGATAAAGGTGGAACATCCAAGGAAGAAACGGGGTGAACTGAAGCAGAAATATAGAACTATTATTTTGGACGATATTCCGGATAAGAGGAAGTATTATGATGTAGTAAGTAGAGGAAAATGGGTAATTTTTTTAATGTTGTACACACTTTTCTCAGATTTGGGAATTTTTATATTACTTCTACTCAGAAAGTGTTCTAATAGGAGAAAAACAGTGTACAACTTCAAAATATACCGATCGCATTCTGAATATGTCATAAGATTTGTATCTAGCCCTAGCATGGGCTTCGGTCTTTTTGGGCTGTTACTGCACACCAGTGTTGGCCGAACGTTAATTGCAATTAACCATTAACCAGTACAAATTGAACCGTAAACCGTTACTGCTGCACACTATGTTTTTTAAACGCTGGTCGGGAAAATCTTTTTTGTGTTATTTTGCATGAAATAGTAAATTAATAGTATCTTAACTTATCTTATAATTTTGGGGGCCCTTGCGGATACACTTCGACCCATAGGGATCTTTTGTGCAGTTACCCCCTAGGAAAGATCCGTCCGCTACTCAAGAGCTTTCCCCACCATCTCCATATGCCGGATGATGGACCTTATGGGTAGCGTTTTGAATTCCTTTGGTTCCAGATAGCCTGTTCCAAAGTCCTTCATTCTTTGTCTGGCGAGGGCGTGACATTCACACATAAGGTGTTCTATTGTCTCTTCCTCTTCGCCACACATACGACAATCGGTGTTGTCAGCCTGCCCCATCTTGGCCAGGATTCCCTTGACCCCGTAATGGCCACTAAACACCCCCGTTATTATTTGAAGTTGCCGTTTGCTAAGTTTCCAAAGCTTTTTGCTCCAACCAGAGTCTACCCCTTTGAGTGCTTTAGACCCGTCAGACTGTCCCATTCTTAGAATTAATAGTAGATTTGTATTGTTTTTATTAAATATATAAAAAAAGGCCTAAATATGTTTTGTCAATGTAGTTTGATTGCCTGCTGATATTAAAAGAAGACTGATGATGATATTCTTATATAATGAGGGCTATCGTTTTTGTGCTCACCAGTTGGCGCCACTGTAGATGTAGGTCCACAAAAACAGATCTCAAAATTCTTCTATGCTTATTTTTATAAAGTCAATACGTTCTAATATACACAAAAGTATTTTAACGTCTACATGTGCCATTTTTTCAACATGTTTAATTTTGCATATATTTGAGTTTGCACTTTTTTTAAACCACTAACATTTACTGAGCATCTATTGTTACCATGATTAATCAAAGATGGACAAAGATTTACCACAATTATGAAAATTCCCGATAAAAAAGCTTGAAACCCCCAAAACTTCTATGCATTTGACGTTTTGAAAGACCTCCATCTACACTAGCGCCCCTAGCGGCGAAATTAAACGCGGTCCTCATTGTAATATTTTTGGTTCCCTATCGTGTTGCAGAAAGTTTTTTGACATATTTTTGTATTGCATAATGTTACTTGGTAGAAATATCGTTTGGCAGAATACTTTTGGCATACTGCTTTTCGCATAACATTACTTTGCAGAATTTCTCTTCGCATAATATTATTTGGCAGAAAACCCTAACCTAACCCACTTAGAAAATTCTGCCAAATGAATATTATGCGAAATGACTATTATGGCAAATATATATTTATGCGAAAGTATCATTCGACTAACAGTTTTATGTGATACGTGTTATGCGAAATGTATTTCTAACAAATAATATTCTGCCAGATGAGGGTAACCCAATATTTTTATATTTCAGGTCAAGATAGACCATGAGACCGTGTTGCACTGGCTCGAGAAGCGAAAGAAACACACAAGTACCAAAAACTTTCAGTGTCAACTGTGTTACGCCGGATTCGCACAGCAGAAATTCTACAACCGCCATCTTACCCTGTTACACGCTCAGGTAACGATAAAACACTTGTAAGAGCGTTTTCACATTGTCCGATCCGACATCGGATCGGACAATGTGACCCGGGCGCCGTCTTTAGCGGTCACGCACACTACAACAAGCATTATGCCTACACATACACACACAAACAAATATAATCGGTCCGACACCTGACGGAGCCCTCCGTCATGGCCTTCACGGACATGGCTGAATAGGGAACATCAAACATTTATTTAGCAAATAGGCCACAGGGGCACTTTTACATGTCAATTTTTACAAACAATAAAATTAACCTAAAATTGCAAAAAAAAAAAACAATTACATAAATATAAATGTCAAATTACACAAAAAAAGCTAATAAAAAAATATGCAAACAACAGAAGTATTAACATTGTTTAGAGATGTAAAAGTCTCTAGGTATCAGAGATAAAATGTATATAATAATAAAAAAGATCATCAAATTATCCAGAGATGTAAAGGGTCTCCAAGACTTGAATTGTTATATAATTAATAAAAAGACAAGATATTAAATCAGACAAACAGACAAGAACCGAATGAAGTGCCTCACGTTAATGCCACTCAAAAGTAAAGTTACATAGGTAAAATGAAGCCCGTGTAAACTTAAACAGACCGGTCTCCACAAACAGCACCCGTTCACGAGTATGACGCGTATCTCAGCCATCGTCTCCCTCAACCTTCATTCGGGAAAGAAAATATTACGCGAAACTCTGCGTAGGGGGCGCCAGGGCGCCACTACCACAATCTGAGGGTCTATCGTGAAACATGAAAATTTCTTTATCTAACATCTCTGTCACCCTTGCATATGCTGTACCTGCTGTGTGATATGCAATAAATGATTTCATTTTCAATTTCAATAAATCTATTTTCAGAAAAACAAGTTTGAATGTGACATATGCGCTTGCCGCTTTAAGGATCGCCGCTTGATGAAGCGTCACATAAACGAGCACTTCCAGCAGTATTCGTGCAAGATGTGCGGTCTACAGTTTCGCGCAAGGAGCCAGTTGTACGTGCACTTTGCGCACGGCCCGCACGGCAGGCAGATGGAGTGCAAGAAGTGCGGGGCGAGGTTCGAGTGAGTATAGTGTGCATGTAACTACTGCAAGATGTGCAGCCAACAGTTTCCCGCAAGGAGTCAGTTGTACGTGCACTTCGCGCACGGCCCGCACGGCAGGCAGATGGAGTGCAAGAAGTGCGGGGCGAGGTTCGAGTGAGTATAGTGTGCATGTAACTACTGCAAGATGTGCAGCCAACAGTTTCCCGCAAGGAGTCAGTTGTACGTGCACTTCGCGCACGGCCCGCACGGCAGGCAGATGGAGTGCAAGAAGTGCGGGGCGAGGTTCGAGTGAGTGTCGTGTGCATGTAACTACTGCAAGATGTGCAGCCAACAGTTTCCCGCAAGGAACCAGCTGCACGTGCACTTCGCGCACGGCCCGCACGGCAGGCAGATGGAGTGCAAGTGCGGGGCGAGGTTCGAGTGAGTATCTATAAAAACGTTTATTTCAGACCATATGGCCCATAAAATTGTAACATATAATAATAAATCTTATACACTAGTTTTTGAATAAGATGGGTGGGACCTTTGTTAGGTTAGGTTAGATAAACCAATATAAATTGAAAATAGATGTCATTTGACGACCGGTCTGGCCTAGTGGGTAGTGGCCTGTGAAGCCGATGGTCCTGGGTTCAAATCCCGGTTGTGTGATGAACACAAATATTTGTTCCTGAATTATGGGTGTTTTCTATGTATATAAGTATGTATTTATCTATATAAGTATGTATTTATCTGTATATCGTCGCCTAGCACCCATAGTTACAAGCTTGGCTTAGTTTGGGGCTAGGTTGATCTGTGTAAGATGTCCCGTAATATTTATTTATTTTATTTTATATACCTACTGAAAAAAGTGACAAAACATCTCCAGTGGCGGAGACCGGATACGAACCGGCGTCTCCAGCTTAAGCTAACGACCTGCACACCTCTAGGTGTTTAGGAGGATCTCTAGATTTTTTTAATTATTACTTTTTTATAGTTGCAACAAACCCCGCGATTTCTTCTCGCACTACCGCGACATGCACGGCCACCCGCAGTGCGACCACTGCGGTATGCACTGCACCACCAAGAGCAGGCTCTCACACCACATACTGTAAGTCCTACAATAAATTAATTTCTTAAAGTCATTATTATTCACAACGACGGGACTTAATCGCGTAAAATAAGTTTTAAATTTACCTCCGACGTTCAAGTTAATATACAAGACCAAGTGCGGGTAGTTCGAAAAACTCGCGCGGCTAGAAGATGTTGATGTCAACTTTAGCCAGTCTTCTTTGAGACCACGGGGACAACGCCGTCCTCGAAACGTCGGAGGTAAATTTAAAACTTATTTTACGCGATGAAGTCCCGTCGTTGTGAATAATAATTAGTATTATCTTGAAAGTTTAAATCAGTGTTCTTAAAGTCACCCGTAATTTGACTCCTCGATGCATGTTTTTTTTTTAATTTTTGTAATCATAATTTATAATTTATTTCGTTAGAACACCGGAAAAAATAAAAATACTTTTGTAAACCTTCACATTATTTTATTAGCGGCTGAAACGCTCATAATTGTTGGCGCGAATTCGACAAAGCGTGATTACGTCACACGTTGGACGGTCCAACTGACGTTTGCTACTAATGACATGAACTAATCTGTCGAACGCGTGACGTCACGTGACGTTTCGCGCGTTTCGCTCACCAGCTTTTCGCGGGCAAATTTTTGTACTTTTTATTTATTATTTTAAGCAATTAAATGATAATTTATAAACGGAAATGCATTTGTAACATGATATAACGGTAACAAACATCCGAATAAAAAATATTTCTTTCAAATATAAACTTCATGCATGAGGCTAATTTGCTTAAACTCAAAAAGCAAGTCACTTTTAAAAATTACACTAATAAAAAATTTCAATATTTAAAAATTCAGAATTCAATCATTCATTCTGTAGGCTTCAAGGGCTCTTTCACACTAGTTATTATTTATCTCAAAAGGCCTTTCAGCTTGTTTACCTGCCTTAAGGTCCCTCCACACTCATGCGCGAATTGCGGCGCGAAGCCGCGAACGCGAGTGTGGAGGGCCCTTTATATTACTCACATAGTTTAAGATACCAGTACAAATTCCTGCACCTATCAGTTAGTCGATCAAAATTATTAAAATGAAATGAAATGAAATTATTTATTTGTAAAAAATGGAAGATACATAAATGATCTTATTCTATAGACAGTGTCTCTAAAATCAAATACCACCTCCCATCCATCTTCCCTCTCATCTCGTCATCATCATTATCATTCGCTTGCCCTTATTCTATTTACTTCGGGTCGGCGAAACATGTCTTCTTCTTACACACACACCCACACACACACACAGACAAACTTTTTCTTTCTTTAAATTACTTAATTTCTTTAATTATTACTTCTCTCTTATTAATGTTACCTAGTTTTTAGGGTTCCGTACCCAAAGGGTAAAAACGGGACCCTATTACTAAGACTCCTCTGTACGTCTGTCTGCCACCAGGCTGTATCTCATGAACCCGCGATAGCTAGACAGTTGACATTTTCACAGATGACGTATTTCTGTTGCCGCTATGACAACAAATACTAAAAAGTACGGAGCCCTCGGTGCGCGAGTCCGACTCGCACTTGGCCGGTTTTTTTACTAAACCTTTTCCTGTATATTATTGATATTACGAATCCGGCTACCACGTGACAGGCATAGCCTAGTGTGGGACCACAGGATATTGACTAATGTTAATAAGGTTTTTTTCTTTTAAATAAATATTCTTATTAATATTGTCTTCTGGTTTTGCACAGTAATCTTTCACTCGCCCGGCGAAGTATGCGTTCACTGCCGATAATGTCCTTCTTCGGAGCTATCTTCACGCATGTAGGAATAAGATCTTCATCTCGACACCTCTTCAAGAAATACAGAGCGCAACGAGCGCGCGCGAGCTTATTCCCAAGGTCTTCATGTCGCCGGATTTTGGTTGCAACTTCCAGTCCGTACTGGTGTACATAATATGGTGTGTCACCCGTTGACCACGAACGCTGTAAAGGGTTCGAAACGTCGGGATGTATTATAAATTCAATATACGCGATATAATCCGTTTTCATAGTTTTATTTCAAATATTCTTATTCTTATTCATACTTCTCTTATCTCATCGTATATTCCAGAATCCGTCACACGGATTTCCGCTGCAAGCCCTGCGACATTGCCTTCAGCTCGTTTCACGCGCTGACCATCCACAACAGACGCAAACACATCGTCGACACCAGCGAGCGGAACTACTGCGTGGAGTGCGACCTGCAGTTCACGAACAGGTGCATACAGTACGGTACAGTAGGTTCACACGCACGACGTACGCAGCCCTGCGACATGGGCCTCAGCTCAGCACCTGCAGTTCATGAGATACTTTAACCTGGCAAATATATAAAAAAAAAGATGTACCTAAAGCTGCATTTTTGATATGTTATTGGACTCTTGGAGAAATGTCAAACTATATTTTGCAAGCGAAAAAAAAATTCGGCTATATAGCCGGTCAAACAACTTTGTCAGTAGAAAAAATCATATTTTCTATTTGACGATAACTCATCGCGCCTATATTTTGTAATTTGCCGCTTTTTTCTACTGACGAAAATGACTTTACAGACTATATTTCAGTTTTTGCTGAATTACTAAAAACTAAGGGTTTCTTGTCATTAGATGCTGTGTAATGTTGATTATAGTGAATGATTATGAGATCTGATCATTGTCTCTGATTTATTTCTAAATTCTAAAAATATATTTGTCAATGATCGTTATAGTGTCGCTATCTGAACAAAATATATTTCGGAAGAACGCAACAGTGTATTAATACCTACATTTTAGCCTATGTATTAGTGTAATTGATAATTTTATATACCTACATATTGTTACAGTTTGCTGTACAACGAACACGTGAAACGGAGCTCGAAACATCGCACTAAACCCAGGTAAGCACCGCACTGAACCCAGGTGAGCACCGCACTAAACCCAGGTAAGCACCGCACTAAACCCAGGTAAGCACCGCACTAAACCCAGGTAAGCACCGCACTAAACCCAGGTAAGCACCGCACTAAACCCAGG
Source organism: Cydia strobilella (assembly GCF_947568885.1). Classification (NCBI taxonomy): domain Eukaryota; kingdom Metazoa; phylum Arthropoda; class Insecta; order Lepidoptera; family Tortricidae; genus Cydia; species Cydia strobilella. The sequence continues at coordinate 7,218,802 of NC_086066.1, read as the reverse complement.
TAAGCACCGCACTAAACCCAGGTAAGCACCGCACTAAACCCAGGCCAGGTAAGCACCGCACTGAACCCAGGTAAGGCTGACCGCAGACGCACGTTTTCCTGATTAGAATTCCGAATTGGGAATACATATTCGGAAACCTGAACTAGTATAGTATTATATAATCTGTGCCTGAACCTAAAACTGGGGATATGGTTGCAGATTTGTATCGACGTGTAGTATGGGCTGGTGGCCTTGTGGTTAGGGCGTGCGACTTGCAATCCGGAGGTCACGGGTTCAAACCCCGGCTCGTACCAATGAGTTTTTCGGAATTTATGTGCGAAATATTATTTGACATATTACATTTGATAGATTATAAATAAATGATATTTTACCAGTCGCTTTTCGGTAAAGGAAAACATCGCGAGGAAACCGGACTAATCTAATCCCAATTAGGCCTAGTTTACTACCCTCTGGGTTGGAAGATCAGATGGCTGTCGTATTCGTAAATACCTACGCCAATTCTTGGGATTAGTTGCCAAGCAGACCCCAGGCTCCCATGAGCCGTGGCAGATGCCGGGACAACGCGAGGAAGATGATTATGACGTGTAGTATGAGCCTTTTCTGATTTTCCTAGTATTTAATGTAGTTATAATTTTATTTTATTTATTTATTGATGTAAAAAATATATACAGCATTACAGCGAACTAACACACTGTGAAATTTAAAACAGACAGTATCATACAGACTAGGTACATTATATGGTCTTAAGTAGAGGACAAACAGTAGGTACAAATGCAAAAATGAAAAACTAATACAAAACAGAAGATTCACGTTTATCCATCCTCTCACAGAACTTCATGCACTCTTTACACAGATCCATCCAACTACTTGCAAATACATCACATTCCGGTGCTGATGTGAGGAGCGCGTTAATATATTGAAGAGCGCGGACTAGTGGTGATTTGATTTGCCGTGGGACTGATGCGTGTTTTAGGCACAGCTAATAAGTGACGACTTCGCGGTCGGAAATTAAATTGGGCCTTAGCCATAGAATAATATGTTTCCAGAGTGCCGTGCCCCTCGTGCGACAAGACGTACAGCAAGCGTTGCTACATGACCAACCACTATAACCTGGAACACCTCAAGGAGAGCAAGTTCGTCTGTCCGGTCTGCGACAGGGTAAGTGTTATAACGGTAAACCGGCAGGACTGAGTCAAACACACGTAGGGACTGTGTGACAGCTAATTCTTGACTAATCGAACGCAGGCGCAGCCGCGCGTTATATCTGAAGTACGTTTACTACAGTAACAAATAAATAAACTAGTGGCTTTGTGAGCTGTATACCTCCAGACTGGGACAATTTTTCTCAAAATACCTATTGTATAAGAAAAGTACGATACATAGTTCTATGCTTTACAGTACCTATATATAAGAAGTGCCGATAAGTGCATCACCTCACCACCTGCACTCACACATACACACACACACATTTTATGCAGATAAAATTGTATTAGCTTAAGTTTTCTTTCTGCTTTTGTTAAACTACAACTTGTTGCTACGGAGGAGCGGGGCTTCCTGATACAGGTATAATATACTTAATAGGAAGTCCCAACCTACTACCTTGTAATTGAAATTGAAAATATTTATTTCAGGCACAGAACAGAACCCACATAGTGTTAGTACAAAAAATATAATATGCTACCTATATCTATGTTAGTCTGTACACTATGTAGTAAAACAGTAATATAACATTTTATTAATGTAATAAAATATTTTCATTTTCAATCTGATTAAATTGTCCGATCAAATCAGGTGATGCGGACGCAGACGCCAATTTGGCCACTCACCAATTTGCGCTCTAAATTAAAAAAAAAAACCCCCAAACGCTAACATCACAAATTGGTATTCTTGCGTCCGCACCCGGTCATAATCGGCGGTCGAATTCGGCGAGCCAAATTGGGGTTTGCTTCCGCACGGCCTGATTTGGTTGGACAATTTAATCAGATTGTCCCCGACTGGACAAGCCTTGACCTATCAATAGAGTGATTCTTGAGGAACGTTTAGGTGTATTGCTAAAGTTTTGTGTAACCCATACAAAGCAGGGATGTTGCGAACATTCGCATCCGCATCCGCAACCGCGGAGCTTCCGCATTATTTTCAACATCCGCATCTGCATGAAATCGATGCGGAGCTTAATGCGGATGCGGATGTGGAACAGGTAGGTACAGGATCGTCTTAGCGGCGGCGTAAGTGCTAGGTAATTTCGTCATTAGCCAATAGGAATCTCATTTCGTTTTTGTGATTCGTCGATCGAGCACTTTAGCCTATGACGGCGGACAGCGACAAGAAGTGAAAAGTTCGTTTTATTTGGACTTTAGTATAGTAATGCGATTGGTGGGGCACCTATATTTCAAATACTGTTTCGTTTTTAGGGTTCCGTACCTCAAAAGGAAAAAACGGAACCCTTATAGGATCACTCGTGCGTCTGTCTGTCACAGCCTATTTTCTCCGAAACTACTGGACCAATTAAGTTGAAATTTGGTATACATATGTATGTTTGTAACCCAAAGACGGACATGTAACTTAAACAAATGAATTTTAAACATGGGGGCCACTTTTGGGGGGTAAATGAGAATATTATGAAAGAGATCATTGTGAGAATCTCAAAAATATTTTTTTTTATAATTTAGGATAAACAATTTAGAAGTTATTCACGAAAATAGGCAAAAAATGACCATTCCCCCCTTTATCTCCGAAACTACTGGGACTAAAATATTTAAAAAATTACACAAAATAGATCTATACCTATAGATTACCGGAAAACTTATTAGAAATTGCAGTCAAGCGTGAGTCGGACTTAATTACTTAGTTTTTGATCCGACCCGTACGGGTTTTTTAAAGACATTTCATTCACGTTTCACATAAAAAATACATTGTTTAAATTCTGTAATGTACGGAACCCTTGGAACGCGAGTCCGATTCGCACTTGGCCGGTTTTTTTTAAATAAAAATTACTAGTGTTGTAGTCACAAAAGTAAGGTAAAGTGGTATAGTGTAGTGTAGTAGCCGTTATATTTGACGTTTTTATGTGCCTAATCTCGACATCCGCATCCGCGGATGTGATCCTTTAAAAATCCGCATCCGCAACACCCTGATACGAAGCCGGGGCGCTAGTAACTTCTAAATACCTTAACCGATTTAGAGGTATGACCATGGTATGATGATGACGTGTCATTTAGAATCCTTACGTCATCCCGACATGGGCTATGTGACGTCATAATTTAGCTTTTCAGTTCACTTTTAAACTGTCGTGTTTTTCCAGAGATTTTTGAACGGGTTCCGGCTGCGGTACCACTTGAAGTATTATCACGAGAAGGCACCCAAACCTAAGAACCACATGTGCAATTACTGCGGAAAGGGCTTCAACGTACGTATGCCAGCCGCTTACACCCTTTCATCGCCAAAGACGTTAACTAAAAAAATAAAACCTTAGGCCTTATGGCCTGACGTTTCGAACGTGACGTTACGTTCGTGGTCACAGGCAGACAGAGGTTGGGTGGTGGTGGTGGTACGCGATTCAGTCCCGTGCTAGTTTTAAAATTATGAGTGAAAATCGTGTTAGTTTAAATCAGTATAGAGCCATTTGACTCTAAAGTCCGTTATATTTGCGATAATTCTTATAATATCCTACCTAACTATGTCAAATACACGTTTTTTCATGTAACTTTTCCTTGAATCGCAGACTCGTCGCATCCTGGACAACCATATCCGCACTCACACGGGCGAGCGGCCGTTCGCGTGTGCGCACTGCACTGCGGCGTTCGCGCAGGCCACCGCGCTCAAAACGCACGTGCGATCCGCGCACAAATAAATAAAATAAAAATGATTTATTTCACTTTAAAAATCCATATCTTGTTTGTATTACTTAAACTAGGGAACCTATAAACTAAGTATTATCTAATTGCAAAATTCCTACTATTTACTATACAATAAGTAAGTACACATTAAAACAGATACCTAGCGTCTGTTTTTTTATTCCGTAGACTAAAATTACGTTTCATGTGTAAGACATGACATTTCTTAGTACCACATGAAATGTCATTTTAGTCTACGGAATAAAAAAACCTAACATACTTAATTATTTTGTACTGTGTATCACAATATTAACCCAATGCTTTAATATAGAAATACGCAATCCCTTAATTTTTTTTTTTCCACACTTACAACTATTTTTACAAGTAAACCTAAGACAATAGTGTAACTATTAATAACAAATATCTAGAGTATGTCATCACGTCTATAACATAATATATACAATGCTGATTTTGTGAATTCATTCAGAGAACATGAGAATATGTCAATATTTTCCGCCGTTATGTTGAGGGTCCGCACAGCGCGCGTCAACGGCGCCAGACCGAGCAAGTTAATGCGCCCGCGCGGCTCGGCCAGTAGTCGCGGCCGAAGCCGGCGCCACACATACCTGCCATATATACAAATAAACGCACACTCAGAGCGAGAGCATCATAGGGGGCCTAGAAAACGAACGCTATTGTCTCTGTCTCTCTTCAATATTAGTGCCATAGAGACAGCGTTTTGTTGCGTTTCTCTGCAAAAGATTTGCTAGGCCCACAGATTACAAACATTCTACTGACTACAAATGCAATAGGAAAAATATGTTACGGGATCATCTGATGACTCACACTGACGAAAAGCCATTTAAATGTAGCTACTGTGATTACCAGAGCCGTTTCAAATCGTGCTTAGAGAGGCACCTAATCCATACTAATATTATAAATGCGAAAGTGTGTCTGTCTGTCACCTCTTCACGCTTAAACGTGGGAAATCTATAAAAAGCAGATTGGAAAAAATTAGGTTACCCAAATTACTAACTCCACACAAAGTCGCGGGCAAAAGCTAGTAATTCATAATAGTACAATGGCTTTCAACTGTAGGCACTGTGACCATAAGGCCCGTCATAGAAGAGCCTTACGAATTCACGAGATGATACACACTAGTGACAAACCTTATAAGTGTAACTACTGTGATTACAAATGCAATAAGAAAGCAATGTTACGGATTCATATGATGATATACAGGTAACATGATATTTAACCTTTTCGACGCCGTGTCAAACACAAAAGCTGTCACTCGGACGCCACGTCACCGAAGTGTCAAAACTGAAATTGAACTTTATGCACATGCACGGTCTATGTTGCTCTGTGGTCTGTGACGGATTAATCCGTCTTTGGCGTTGGACCTGTGGTGCTGATATATTAGTCATTGGCGTCCAAAAGGTTAAATGTAACGACTGTGAGTACACGCGCAGGCAGAAAACAACCTTATTGACTCACCTGATGATTTACACTGGAGAGAAACCTTTCAAGTGTAGGTTCTGTGACTTCAGGAGCCGTCGTAAAAATAGCTTACAAACTCACGAGATGGTGAGATGGTACACACTGGTGACAAACCATTTAAATGTAATCACTGTGATTACAAGTGCAGAAAGAAATGTGATTTACGAAGACACGAGATGAAACACACCGGGGAAAAGCCCTTTGACTGTATCCCGCTGCACTTGCGTGAAATAGCACGCTTACTACCCAAGTGTGCTGAAATGGTATATTAGGGTTGACGCGGAACAAATAAAACACATGATTAGCAAACTAAATATAATTGAGACACAATGTTCAGATGAAGATAAATGCGTTCGGGACCAAAAATACATTCACAAAAAAAATACGACATTGGCAAAAGTTATGAATGTGACGTTTTCAACCAAAAGGTACCACATTGTCGCTTGTTGATAAGGTTGATTTCTAATTGAAGCTACTTATATGGAAATAGCGCCTTACTGACAAACGACAATAAGTACCCTTTTGGATGAAAATGGCACATATGATAAATGCCCTGGCATTTAATAGTACACATATTTTAATACATAGCTTACAAGTATATTATACAAAAATACAGTTGAAATGTATTTATTTCATCTATCGCAGAGACTTACGCTTACCTAAATAATATATATTATACATATTATGTATATACCTATAATGAGTTATTAACAAAAGTGAACTTAAACATGTCCAACATTTGTAACAGAATACCTAATCCTATTATATACGATACGAATCCGAACCCGGGTACCCGGGTACACACACACTATGGATGGTTTTAAATTACATAGGTACGAATATCATCAGCAGGGCCCGTACATTTCATGCCGTTGACGGAAAAATTACGTCACGTTACATAGTTATGATACTTGACAATCTGTACAGAAACATCTAACTGACTTTCATCTTATTGTCACTCAACTAAACAATTGATTATTAGATTTATGACTTAATTAAATAATACATATTTTTGATATTTAACCGTGAAATTTACGTAAGCATCTATTTTTCTACGCATCAATAGGTAAGTTATCTAAATTTGTAATGTTGTAAAAAAAAACGTACGGGCCCTGATCATCAGTCTACGGCACTTTGAAATGGAAGTCTGCGGCATGGTTGTAAAATTATATGTATATTTTCTATATAAAAGTATCACTAGAAAGAACTTCGCAGAGATACGTATGATTAGTAATTCATTATGGGGCACTTCATGCGGAATACGATGAGATTTCACCTAACACGATTATTACACATTATTGATTTCAAAAATTTACTTCGTAAATTGCCTGATTGAGAACCACATGCTTACTTTTTCAGTTCTTTCAAAATTTGAATCCAACAAATCAACGAATTTTAGTTAGCGACAGCGAATGTGGCCAAATGTTGCGGCGCAGACAATTGGCATTTTCTTTTGCAGTACCTACGTGTACCCGTGTACCCGCGATTGTAGATTTGTATACCACGTACTTGATATTGTATCTGTCGTTATTACAGGATAACTTGTTGGAATACACGCTTAGTCTATTACGATCACTGATTAAAAAAAAATTGTTGGCGATACAATATATTAAAATTAGTTAACCTTGATTGTGTGCGTTTAAAAAACAGATATATGTTAAGGTTTTGATTCAAAATAGCATCCTTATGGCAGTAAAGACTTAAATATTTCTTGAAAACAGTATATGTTACTATTACTATTTTATGTACCTCAATGCAAGAATAAGATAAAATGAATACAGATGCATTTATATTCCCAGATAGAATTATTGTTTCCTTGTACTTTAGTTCATATCTGTCGTGATCTACGCGTTTTGTTAGAGAGTGAACCTTCTGTACCTAGTACTATTATTTATTCTGTGTTAAGAGGTAGATAATATTGCTAGTCTACCCTGGATCACATATTTACAGTGAGGCAAATCATTGAAAATTATACAGAGTATCGTAAACCGCTCTATCTATGTTTTATAGACTACTCAAAGGCATTCGACTCTATATCTCATCAAGCGCTCTGGGTCGCCTTAAAGGAACAGGGAATAAATAAAAAGTATATAAACATCCTGAAAGTTATATATCAAAGCAGCAGGGCGCTGGTGAAACTTGACAAAACAGGGGATACCTTTGAAATACAGCGAGGAGTAAGGCAGGGCGACCCCATTTCACCAAACCTTTTTAATTCACTCCTAGAGCACATTTTCAGGAAAGTAGAGTGGTCAAAAATAGGAATTTATATTTACGGCGAGTACCTAAATCACTTACGCTTTGCCGACGATATTGTTTTGCTATCTGAAAGCCACAAAGATCTCCAGTACATGATCGAAACGTTGAATTTTTACAGTAAGGAATGTGGTCTGGAGATGAACTTGGAAAAAACATGCGTCATGACAAATAATAAGAAGGAGAGTATACATGTAGAAAATACCATTATCGAATACGTGACTGAATATAAATACTTGGGACAAGTTATCTCTTTTAGTGGTCGCTATGTAAACGAAGTGGAACGTAGAATTCAGAAAGCTTGGAACTCATATTGGTCACACAAACATATTTTTAAATCCAAATTAGATATTACACTGAAAAAAACAGCTATCGACACTGTAGTGACACCGACCCTACTTTACGGATGCCAAACATGGGCGATAAACAAAGAAATTATTGACAAAATACAGAAGTTTCAAAGAGCCATAGAACGAAGCCTACTCGGTATAAAAATAAAAGACAGGGTAAGAAACACTGATATTCGTAAGAGGACAAATATAATGGACGCAGCGGAAATGGCATGCCGCCTCAAATGGCGATGGGCCGGACACACAGCGAGAGCGAAAGACGACCGATGGAGCAAAAGAGTTCTACAGTGGTACCCACCAGATGGCGGGCGAGGGCAAGGTCATCCGCTCCGCCGCTGGCGAGATGACATAACCGAGCAGGCAGGCATAGCCTGGGCCAGTCTGGCCGCCGACAGAAAACTATGGTGTAACATGGAGGAGGCCTACGTCCAAAAATGGACAAACCCACATAAAATACTAGTTAGTAAAACTTAGTTTCAATTTCTTTTCTCTGTAACTTTTTAAAAATAATATGTATGTAAACTAAATTTTTTGTAACACTTATACTTGGGAAATAAAGGCTTTTATTATTATTTATTATTAATATTGCTAGTTTAACATTTCAAAAATGTGTGTACCTATTTATATTATAATCAATAATTTTATTACAAGTGTTTTTGTTATGAAGTATTTTTTATAAAAAAGTGTTTATGAAAAAAAAACATAAGTCCCTAATATTACATAATATATTACCATGCTAGCTTATATATAAATTCATCTTTCTTATTTTATATTTTAATTATACATAACTAATGGCCTAAGACAAGGGGCTAAGTCTAATAATGAGGAGTGGACACATATTTTTATCCTTATCTAAGGTAAATACACTTTACCTAATTAACTTTTATTTTTTATTATACTTTAAAAATAATAGCGTACAGATAGTCGGACCAAGCTAACTCTGCATCTGCACAGACTTTGCAATAACAAATTGTGGGTATGACATCATATTAACGCCAAATTTGTATGAACATTTAACGCTTATATGTAATGACACTGTTCTATCAACATCGGTGCAGAGTTAGCGTAGACGGACTCCAAATATGTACACACATTTTTTATATGGGAAATATATTTCATACATTTTGGAGACACTGACTACTTGGTTACACGTGTATGGTCGTGCACGGGTACTCCATAATAAGGGTATTTTATGTCTATAAATTTACGTGTATGTTGAGAGAGTAACGCGACGTCAGAGTTGAGATAGTACATTTATCACTTTAATCATAAAACTGTACAAGCGTCAATTAGTTAATTTATGTTTTATCCATTTCTACAAATACATAAGTTAAGACAGATTAATAGCTAATTGAGGCTCGTAGCGCGTTTATGAATAACGCAACTAAACACTCGTGTACGAGTATACACGTGTACCCCGATAAACCCGTGTACCTAGAGTTTTGCCTAAGATCGTTCTCCGTTCACTATGGGACATATTCTCGAGAATTTTTCCCATACAACATGGATAACGTTCTCCGCACAACTCTGCGTGTACCCCAACGAACCGTCTACTCCAAGACGAGCGACGCGCTGGCGTACGAGACGGACGAGTCCTGCGGCGTCATGCACTGCAAGGATTGTGTTGTGCGTATTTCGTATAATTACCCGACTGAAGTAACACTATCTCCTTGCAATAACATTTACAAATAAATAAACTGTAAAAGGTCGACAAGAGCCTTAAACTCCCGTGTACGGATATACGTGTACCGACAAACCCGTGTAGTTTACCCCAATAAACCCGTGTACCTACTCGAAGGAGTCCTGCGGCGTCATTCACTGCGTGGACTGTGCACGTACTCCCCCGCCGTGTATAATTAACTATACCCGTGTATAATTAACTATAACCGTGTACCTACTAAAAGACGAGCGACACGCTGGCGTATAAGACGCAGGAGTCCTGCGGCGTCATGCACTGCTTGAACTGCACGAACTTCCCCGTGTACCCTACACGCGTGTACCCCACTACACCCGTGTATCTATTCGAACACTAGCGACGCACTGGCGTACGACACGGAGGAGTCCTGCGGCGTCATGCACTGCGATGATTGCGCGTATTTCAGAAACTTTAGCGACATCTTTGGCGCGTTTGAGGAATTCGCCAGCTTCGATACGGCCTGTTAATAGAACAGTTTACATTTTACAGACAACGAAATAAAGAGTATAAATTGACGACTGGACTGGCCTAGTGGGTAGTGACCCTGCCTGTGAAGCCAATGGTCCTGGGTTCCAATCCCGGTAAGGGCATTTATTTGTGTGATGACCACAAATATTTGATCCTCTATCTTGGGTGTTTTCTATGTATTTGTATATTATATACACGGTGGCTAAAAAATAAGTGAATTTCCGTTGCCAGGGAGGTTTTGGGATTATACTGAGCAACTTTTACTGTGGGACCAACCCCGAAATCGCAAAAAAAATTTGGCTGTTTCATACATTTTGGCTAGTCCATTTTCTATGGGAGGGTAAATATTTTTCGCGATTTCGTGGTTGGTCCCATAGTAAAAGATGCTCAGTATAATCCCAAAACCTCCCTGGCAACGGGAATGCACTTATTTTTTAGCCACCGTATATTTTACCTTTACCTTTACCTTACCGGTCACGTCCACCGCATGCATCCGGAGAGGTGGGCTAGCTTAGCAACCAAGTGGATGCCGGTAGAGGGGCGTGGACGGGGCAGGCCCAAACGGAGATGGCGGGATGACCTGGACAGCTTCCTGAACAACTGGCCGGAGGAAACACCAAATCGGGAGTCGTGGAAATCAAGGGGAGAGGCCTTTGCCCAGCAGTGGGACACTTAGTAGGCTTAAAAAAAAATATATATATTACCTGTAGCAAGACCCCTATGGGGTGGCGGCCGCATATGGTGTTCCCGTATTTGTTGAGGTACTCCGTGAACGAGCGGGGGTCCATCGTCTCTATGATGTCCATACCCTGGAACAACCAATGTTTGACCAACTATAGCATATTTCATTGAAATCGTTAGAGCCGTTTCCGAGATCCCCGGAATATATAAACATTAAACATTACATTTTGACGACCGGTTTGGCCTAGTGGGTAGTGACCCTGCCTGTGAAGCCGATGGTCCTGGGTTCGAATCCCGGTAAGGGCATTTATTTGTGTGATGAGCACAGATATTTGTTCCTGAGTCATGGGTGTTTTCTATGTATTGAAGTATTTATATATTATATATATCGTTGCCTGAGTACCCATAACACAAGCCTCCTTAGGCTTACCGTGGGACTTAGTCAATCTGTGTAAGAATGTGCTATAATATTTATTTATTTATTAAATTTATCTAAAAAATTATATAAATAAATTATTTAAGTATATAGACTGTTGATAAGGTCATGGTTGTCCTTTTAAAGAGCGAGATTACGAAGTGATGAGAGTAAAACGGTTTGTTTACATTATTTTCAAGTTCTATTGACGACAAATTTCGAAGAATTGCTTGTATAAAGGTATAAGATAAATGACCTAAGAGAACGTAACCATGGTAACGAGTGATAAGAAAAAGGTGAATCACCCTTCTTCTTTTCTGTTTATTTTTCTGCTATAATCGAATTTAAACTGTTGTGAGACATACTAACATTAAATCATTTTACGGTTTAGACTCACTTGATTTAGTCACTCGCGCGACATGTTTCGGAGAGCCTAGGTCTCCTTTCTCAAGCACTAATAGTGCGAGCAGCGTTCACGACGACCGTGTATTGCGTACTGTACAGTACTGTACAGTCCTAGGCTCTCCGAAACATGTCGCGCGAGTGACTAAAACAAGTGAGTCTAAACCGTAAAATGATTTAATATTTTTCTGCTTTTTGTTTATTTCAATTTTGAATTCCTTTTTCCGGGTTCCGTACCCAAAGGTTAAAAACGGGACCACATTACTAAGTCTCATGAACCGTGATATCTAGACAGTTGAAATTTTCACAGATAATGTATTTCTGTTGCCGCTATAACAACAAATACTAAAAACAGAATAAAATAAACATTTAAGTGGGGCCTCCCATACAAACGTGGATTTTTTTGCCGTTTTTTTGCGTAATGGTACGAAACCCTTCGTGCGCGAGTCCGACTCGCACTTGTCCGGTTTTTACCTGTTTGTCGAGCCACTCGATGCTCTGGTAGAGCTGACCGCGGGAGGAGTCCCGCCAGGTGTAGCGGAACCGGTTGCCCCAGTGACAGAAGTCTGATGATATCACGAAGAGGGACTGCTGGTCCGCTAGGTAGGGGGCTAACATGGGAACTACATTTATATGGAGAAACGGACGTCTACTTTCCTCTTATCCTCCTAAATCCCGATGTCCTTTTAAAAGGACAAAATCAAATCTAATTATGAACTTGAAGTCCCAAAGACCTTTTAAAAGGACAAAATCAAATCTAATAATGAACTTGAAGTCCCAAAGTCCTTTTAAAAGGACAAAATCAAATCTAATTATGAACTTTAAGTTGACTCTCACCTGTTTGTCGAGCCACTCGATGCTCTGGTAGAGTTGGCCGCAGGAGGAGTCCCGCCAGGTGTAGCGGAACCGGCTGCCCCAGTGACAGAAGTCTGATGATATCACGAAGAGGGTCTGCTGGTCCGCTAGGTAGGGGGCTATAATGGGAACTACATTTATATGGAGAAACGGACGTCTACTTTCCTCTTACCCTCCTAAATCCCGATATCCTTTTAAAAGGACAAAATCAAATTTAATTATGAACTTGAAGTCCCAAAGACCTTTTAAAAGGACAAAATCAAATCTAATAATGAACTTGAAGTCCCAAAGTCCTTTTAAAAGGACAAAATCAAATCTAATTATGAACTTTAAGTTGACTCTCACCTGTTTGTCGAGCCACTCGATGCTCTGGTAGAGTTGGCCGCAGGAGGAGTCCCGCCAGGTGTAGCGGAACCGGCTGCCCCAGTGACAGAAGTCTGATGATATCACGAAGAGGGTCTGCTGGTCCGCTAGGTAGGGGGCTAACATGGGAACTACATTTATATGGAGAAACGGACGTCTACTTTCCTCTTACCCTCCTAAATCCCGATGTCCTTTTAAAAGGACATAATCAAATCTAATAATGAACTTGAAGTCCCAAAGACCTTTTAAAAGGACAAAATCAAATCTAATAATGAACTTGAAGTCCCAAAGTCCTTTTAAAAGGACAAAATCAAATCTAATTATGAACTTTAAGTTGACTCTCACCTGTTTGTCGAGCCACTCGATGCTCTGGTAGAGTTGGCCGCAGGAGGAGTCCCGCCAGGTGTAGCGGAACCGGCTGCCCCAGTGACAGAAGTCTGATGATATCACGAAGAGGGTCTGCTGGTCCGCTAGGTAGGGGGCTATAATGGGAACTACATTTATATGGAGAAACGGACGTCTACTTTCCTCTTACCCTCCTAAATCCCGATATCCTTTTAAAAGGACAAAATCAAATCTAATTATGAACTTGAAGTCCCAAAGACCTTTTAAAAGGACAAAATCAAATCTAATAATGAACTTGAAGTCCCAAAGTCCTTATAAAAGGACAAAATCAAATCTAATTATGAACTTTAAGTTGACTCTCACCTGTTTGTCGAGCCACTCGATGCTCTGGTAGAGTTGGCCGCAGGAGGAGTCCCGCCAGGTGTAGCGGAACCGGCTGCCCCAGTGACAGAAGTCTGATGATATCACGAAGAGGGTCTGCTGGTCCGCTAGGTAGGGGGCTAACATGGGAACTACATTTATATGGAGAAACGGACGTCTACTTTCCTCTTACCCTCCTAAATCCCGATGTCCTTTTAAAAGGACATAATCAAATCTAATAATGAACTTGAAGTCCCAAAGACCTTTTAAAAGGACAAAATCAAATCTAATAATGAACTTGAAGTCCCAAAGTCCTTTTAAAAGGACAAAATCAAATCTAATTATGAACTTTAAGTTGACTCTCACCTGTTTGTCGAGCCACTCGATGCTCTGGTAGAGTTGGCCGCGGGAGGAGTCCCGCCAGGTGTAGCGGAACCGGCTGCCCCAGTGACAGAAGTCTGATGATATCACGAACAGGTTCTGAGGATCTGCGAGGTAGGGGGCTAAAATGGCGCCGTATCTAGAAAATAAATAGTTTTTAGACATTATTAAATTGTAAAACGGAACCGCTGGTGGCCTAGCGGTAAGAGCGTGCGACTTGCAATCCGGAGGTCGCGGGTTCATACCCCGGCTCGTACCAATGATTTTTCGGAACTTATGTACGAAATATCATTTGATATTTACCACTCGCTTTTCGGTGAAAGAAAACATCGTGAGGAAACCGGACTAATCCCAACAAGGGCTAGTTTCCCCTCTGGGTTGGAAGGTCAGATGGCAGTCGCTTTCTTAAAAACTAGTGCCTACGCCAATTCTTGGGATTAGTTGCCAAGCGGACCCCAGGCTCCCATGAGCCGTGGCAAAAATGCCGGGACAACGCGAGGAAGAAGATTAAATTGTAATACGGGACATAATCGCGTATTTAAGTTTTAAGATTTACCTCCGACGTTTCTGGTGGACGTGGTCTCGGGAGAAGACTGGCTAAAATTGTCATCAACAATTAGGCGTACGAGTTTTTCGAGCTACCCGCACGGGGACAACGCCGTCCTTGAAACCTAGGAGATAAATCTTAAAACTTAAATACGCTGTTAAGTCCCGTTTTACAATTAATTATCAAAGTTTTTGACAAAAAATCCCATCTATTCTATGGTACAAGCTTTTATCGTTGACTGTACTTTGCTTTTCACTGGCAACTATAAATAATAATAATAGAAGAATTTTATTTCGGACATAAATCCATAGTTGTGAGCCTATAAAATAGTGTTAGAAGAATTACAAAACTAATCTTAACTATTCATCGACACAATTAGGTTAGATGACAAATGGGGCATTTTCTATGAAAAGGGACCTTATTATCGATGGCGCTTTCTTATACAATCTTTTTTTGGATAAAATGTAAGTAATCGAATAGTACCTTTACTAAGTTGAATGCTATTACATGTCTTTCTAGCTGTAGATTATAATTCTCTTGAGATAAAATAAAAACCGGACAAGTGCGAGTCGGACTCGCCCACCGAGGGTTCCGTACTTTTTAGTATTTGTTGTTATAGCGGCAACAGAAATACATCATCTGTGAAAATTTCAACTGTCTAGCTATCACGGTTCATGAGATACAGCCTGGTGACAGACGGACAGCGGAGTCTTAGTAACAGGGTCCCGTTTTTACCCTTTGGGTACGGAACCCTAAAAACTAAATTTCACCCCATACAAAAAGCTCCACTCCGTCACTTTTTTTTTGGACAAAAAAGACAACGAAATAGTAGATTGTGTCACAAGGGAGCAAAATCACATGTTTACGGCGAGGGCGTAAATTGAATCCTGAACGAAGCGAAGGATTCTATAATAGAATCTTAAGCGTAGTGAGGAATTCAAGTGATAACGCCCCAAGGTAGAAATAATTTTGCTACCATGTGACACATACTATTTTTCACATCACCTATGAGGAAATTATTATGTTACAAAATATCAATTAAAATATAAACTAAAAAAATACTATGCAAAAAAAGAAAAAAAACGTGTCCTAGAACAGAAAAGTGCCACTTTGATCCCCCCTAGCAGGTAAGAAAAGTGCCACTTTGATCCCCCCTAGCAGGTAAGAAAAGTGCCACTTTGATCCCCCCTAGCAGGTAAGAAAAGTGCCACTTTGATCCCTCCTAGCGGGGAAGAATAAGCCCTTTTTCGAATAGGTGATGTGAAAAGAATTTTGACCCACATACCTAAATACACACGACATCTGCCCTGTGTTATGTATGCATGTTTATGTGTTGTGTGGCTGCGCCCACCTTAACCGTTACCGTTACCGATGTAATAAACCAGTGCGATTAGAGCAGCCCGTAGTTTCAGTCGTGTCCTCGTACTCGTCACCCTGCTAGCACGAGTTGTGTTCTCGCGCGACTTCAAGTACGAACTGAAAGTTAAAAGCATGTAAAAAAGGCAATATTTAACTTACTTGGCTTCTTTTTCAGGCGTTAACGATCCTACAAGTATAGGTATGATCGTGAAACCGGTTTTGTATCTGAAAAATAATGAAAAACTGGTTAATAAATCAGCAGGGCTGCGAATCTCCTCGCTTCGGGCAAACTCGGCTCTGTTCGGCTCAGCATTGCTCCGAGCAATTATTAGGGTTGGCACCAGGGACCGGCCCGCTATCCCTTATCGGGGTTTTATAAGGGTATTGCATAAGGCTTAACTCACCATACCCTTTGACAGACGAAACCCTTTGTTTTGATTTTAAAAACCCTTATATAAAGCTACCACATTTGAGTAATCGGTAGCCCAAATACCCTTACAAAACCCTTATCATCCGCTCACCAACACCTTGCATATTGCTTATAAGGGTTAGCCTTATAAAGGGCGTCCCTTTTAGCATATAAGCGTGCTAATTTAAGTCGTCTACCTTGTTCATAAAGCACACATTACTTCGGATCCGAGCGATCGTCGGCGGTGACGGCGGCGTTCTTTGACTAGGCACGTATTTTCTTTCCTTTTCATACACTACCGTAGATATATACCAATCCTGTCTCTTTCACGCAAAGGGAAACCTTTATAAAAAGCGCTTAAAGATAAGGGTAACCCTTATTAAGAGCTAGCCTTATTTTTGGTTAGCTTTTCGGTAAGGGTTAGTCAAAGGTAAGGGTATGAATGGGCTTGCAGTTCAAAAGGGAAAGTCTTTCAATGTGTTAGCCGTGTTTAAGTGTCGCCCATTGAAAGGGTTTTATCGCGGAAAGGGTTGTCCGGTCCCTGGTTGGCACAACTTGACGTCCCTTTGCGTGCACGACCACAGATAAGATAATAACTTGAATTTTGACAACCCTAAATAGCCGAAAGGGAGCATGATTCGACATAGCAATTTATTGGACATACAATTTTATTGTAATTTTAATTCTAAACATATTTTGTTACTATGATGACTTCATTATATGAGGGCCTGTTTCACAATGTCCAAGTAAAGTATTGGATAGCTAATTAACAAATAAATTAACTGCCAGATAAAATTTCCTACAAAAAAAAAGCACTTTATCCAGCAGATAAAGCTTATTTGGAGATTGTGAAACGCCAACGATGACTTTATTCGTCAGATAAGTGGCAAGTAGCTTATTCAGGACTTTACTTGGACATTGTGAAACAGGATCTTAATGTATTTTCTCATGTTGACATGTAAGATTTTAAGAATTATCAATAAATGAGTATGAGTTGGTATGAGTATTAAGATTAATTTTTTAACAAGCAGAAACGTCTGCGATCGATGCTATTAAGCTTAGAATAAATTTAAAAGTGGAAAAATTACTGCCTTGGGTGAAATTTGAACTCACGGCCTCTGGATCCACTCCACCACTCCACTTTTAAATTTATGAGTATTAAGATGTTAGATAATAAAGTAAACTTACTCTTCCATGACCTTAGCGATGTAGGGCAGATGCATCTCTATTGAATGCTCGTCTTCGTCGGTTTGTACGTCCATCCACTCAAACTGCCGCGTCGCCTCCAGCTCCACGTAAACTGGTGGATAAACAATCATTTTAGTCACTAGCAGAGCTTGGGACCAGGGATGTTGCGAATATTCGCACCCGCATCCGCAACCGCGGAACTTCCGCATTATTTTCAACATCCGCATCCGCATCCGAACAGGTAGAACGAACGTCTTAGCGGCGTCGTAAGTGCTAGGTAATTTCGTCATTAGCCAATAGGAATCTCGTTTCGTTTTTGTGATTCGTCGATTGAGCACTTTAGCCTATGACAGACAGCGACAAGAAGTGAAAAGCTTGTTTTATTTGGACTTTAGTGCGATTGTGGGGCACCTATATTCTTGTTCAAATACTGTTTCGTTTTTTTTTTAAATAAAATTGACTAAAATGTAATATTTTACGCGCATCCGCGGATTTGAGCCTTTAAATATCCGCATCTGCGTCCGCGGATGTCAAAAAATCGGCATCCGCAACATCCCTGGTACGGAATCCTAAAAAAGAGTGAATGATAGGTGGTTCGAAACTTACTTTGTTTGTCTATGGTGAGGTCGTAGAGGGGTGTTTGGTACTTGTCGAGCGAGGACAGCGCGCAGCCCCCCAGCCGCACGTGGTGGGACGGGCCCAGGATAAATATACGTTTGCTGCAAAGCAAAGAGGATATAATAAGATAGAGCGGTACCGTCATAGTAAATTTTGTAACCACAGTAGGTAAATTCACTGCCATCTATCGACACACTTTAAAACTAAAAATTAAGATATATAAAAATACGATAAAATGTATTTAAATATGGATAAATGTTTTTTTTTATTTGCATTAATTATTTTTATTATTTTGACCCATGTTCTTTCACTGATATGAGTTAAAATTGTTAATTAACAAACGAAACCGTCAACGCCCTCTATACGAGAGTAGGCCAAAGGTAGTAGCGACATCTGATCGATAATCAAATTTTCGTGATTTTCGAGGCACGTTTTTTCCTTAGACTGTATCCATCTATTACGGAGTTATATCTATCTGATACAATGTAAGTTATTTTTGTACTTAGACGCACCACACATGAGCTGTAGATATTTGTGACGTTTTCAATCAAAAGGTACCACATTGTCGCTCACCATAAGGACGAAATTAGATTCTATCTTTATACGAATAACCTGTCAGAGCGTCCTTATGGCAAGCGACAATGTGGTACCTTTTGATTGAAAACGACACATTTATTAATTTGCGGCATTTTCTATGAAAAGGGACCTTATTGTCGATGGCGTTTACGCCGCACAGCGTCGCGCGGCATTGTATTTATATCGGAGCATCGTTAATAATGGCGTAAGCGCCATCGACAATAAGGTCCCTTTTTATAGAAAATACCACATTTAGACTTTAGACTGTAGAGATCCAGCGCTGAATCACTAATAAATTCAGCTCGTGTGTTGTGCCCTTTACAGTGATATTCAGAATTATAAACGGGTCTTACTGGAGTTTGCAAAAACATTTAATTAATTAATTAAAATTCGTTTATTTCGAGTAGCATAATGACTCATACATATTAATTTGACACTTACCTATACTCTATACTTCTTTAGCGATTTAGATTTTATTTAATGAAAATATTTTTGAGAAGAAATAGAAGTATGAAGATAAAATCATCAAATTATAGGTATCACAATAGTACATTACGATACAAGTGTAAAAAAATAGGAAATTCGCAACGAGTGGCGATAAATCGATACGAATTGCGAATTACTTATTCGCACATGTATCGTACAACGTTCTACAGTACATATGGCTGTCGAAATTTTTGAAATAGTTACGTAATGTGCTTATTATCGCACTAGTGCGGTAAAGTAGCACCATATGTATTGTAAACATACTTACACAACAACAGGGCTGACTTGTCGGTACGCGAAGGCGGCGCAGGCGCCGCAGTATGAGTAGCCAGCATGACTGGAAATAAAAAAGAAATAGGTAAGTAACCAATCGACTTTGTCTCTCACTACCTGAATAAGGGTAGGTTTATCGTCGTTATCGAATTTAAACTGTTGTGAGACATACTGACATACTAACATTAAATAATTTCACGGTTTATCAGCGCCATCTATTGAAGGGAAGTCGAATTATTTTCACCAGGGATCTATAGTATTTTTCAAACTCGATGGATAGGATGACAGCTGTCATTTCAATACAATTTTGCGAGATTTGGCGTCGAATTTAAACTGTTGTGAGATAGTATAACATTAAATAATTTTACGGTTTAGACTCACTTGTTTTAGTCACTCGCGCGACATGTTTCGGACTTAAACACAACACTATGCCCGCCTACAACGATAGCGCAAGACGTCCCCCCACCGGCTTTCTGGGCGCGCGCGCAGCGAGCGACACGGCGCGCGCGGCGCGGCAGTACGCGTCTACGCGATACATGCTCGCACTATTAGAGTTTGAGAAAGGAGACCTAAGCTCTCTGTAATATGTCGCGTGAGTGACTAAAACAAGTGAGTCTAAACCGTGAAATTGTTCAATGAGATTTGGCGTTTTTAGGTTGTAAATTATATGGAGATGACACCTGTCATCCTAACCTTCCAGTATGAAAATTATTTTAAGCAGCGAACAAAATGCAAATGCAATGCTAGCAAAATGTCCGCGTACCGGAAGACGACCTGCCGGTAGGCCTCCAACGAGATGGAGCGACACCCTGGTGAAGGTCGCGGGAATTCGAGTGGATGCGAGCGGCACAGGATCGGTCGGAGTGGCGAACCTTGGGGGAGGCCTATTTCCAGCAGTGGACGTCTATCAGCTGACATGATGATGAACAAAATGCATGCTAACAGATGGCGTCACTAACTTGGCAGTTAGTGACGCCATCTGTTAGCTTACATTTTTAAAACATGATAAACTTACGGGGCGATAATTGCCCGCGCGGGCCCATGGCTAAGGTCCGCTTTGGACAACCAGAGGTCCAGCTGTCGGGACAGCTCGCTTCCTGCAACAGATAAATTATGTGTAGAAGTCAAACCACTCGACCACTACTCGAGTTTAAGGTTTTAATTGTGTATTCCCATTTGTCCCCGCCAGGGGTGCGAAACTCCTCGTTTCGGGCAAACTCGGCTCCTTTCGGCTCAGCATTGCTCCGAGCAATAATTAGGCTTGGTACAACTTGACGTCCCTTTACGTGCACGACCACAGATAAAATAATGACTTGAATTTTGACAACCCTAAACAGCTGAAGGGGATAGTGCCATATATTAGAAAGGAACAGCATAATTCGACCCTGAACCACTGTCAAACTTCGGTTTTGTAGGAAGTTTCCCTTCTGTACGGTAGTACTATTATTTATTCTGTGTCCCCGCCCCACTTGACCGCTGCCATAGATGGTGCGGGGACGATGGGAATGATTTATATGAAAACTATTCCCATCTGTACCCGATGGGGACAAATAGGAATACACCAATTGTTTAGCATTAAAATAACGTTGTGAACTAGCACATTATGAGGTAAATTCGGTAGTGGTGAAGATACCCGAATTTATTAAAAGTTATCACAAGAAATAAAGGAAATTTACATAAAAATGTGAGAAATTAACGTAATTATTCCATGTGGAAAAGTTCGCAATTTCACTACACAGTTTAAAACGAAGTCTCTTCCTGCTGTCTGGATGGATGTCTGTCCCTATGTATGCTTAGATCTTTAAAACTACGCAACGGATTTTGATGCGGTTTTTTTTAATAGAGTGAATCAAGAGAAAGGTTTATATGTATCAGCATTGCACCCGTGCGAAGCCGGGGCGGGTCGCTAGTAATATGTATAAAGTTAACCTTCTGGACGCCAATGACCGATACATACGCACCGTAGGTTCAACGCCAAAGACGTCATAGACCACAGAGCAACATAGACCTACATGCATATGCATAAAGTTCAATTTCAGTTTTGACACTTCGGTGACGTGGCGTCTGGACGACTGCTTTTGTGTTTGACACGGCGTCGAAAAGGTTAAAGGGAAACAAATAAAACTGCAAAAGTTTGAAACAAACTAAATATAATTTACACGATATAAAAATACACAGACACTAAAGTTATAAAATCTGTAAAGGCCCTGAGTTTGAACTTATTTTTGTTTACATTTTTGTGACTTTCTACTGTTGCTCTAGTATTAAGGAATAATTTATTAGAGAGAGGATGTTTTCTGGTTTCATTTTACATACACGAGGATCGAGATGACGCACCGCGCACAATAAGCCGGGTCCACGTCCACACATAGCGAGCATACGCGCGAAGCAATTTTAGCGCGCACAAAACGGCCAGTGTGGATGTGCGCGCGCTTTCCTCGCCCGAGCTGCATCCGTTTTTCGGCATGCTCAAAAGCGCCTCAGACGTTTACCGCGCGCCAGTGTAGACCTGTTTGTTTATGGTGCGTGTAATTATTTTATTCGTACTTACATCAAAAGTTGTCAAACCACGGAAAAACCCTCAAAATCTCATATGATTCCTTCTTTTCTTCTTCCTTTTCTTTTGAATTGCTTTAAAAAGCAAAATAACAGAAACGCAAGCCACCGCAGTCAGTACGTGCGGCGCCATTTTGAACAGTTGACTGAATGACGCCATCTTGCCAGCAAATTGGCTCGGGTGAGGCAAACGTGCTGAGGCAAGTTACACGAGCACGCGGCCGCGCGAGGAAATTTCCTCGCGAGGCTGCTCGCTATGTGTGGACCCTATTAGCGTGTTCAAAGCGTTAAACACTCAGTAATCGAATTTAGCTAAGCTAATTTTACTGAAGTCACATTTTTAGTCACTGGCGCGACATGTTTCAGAGAGCCTAGATATCGATTTTCAAACACTAACAGATCGAGTGCAAGAACCCCCCAACCGATTGTCTCATCGCGCGTCCAGCGCGCGGCGCGGCGTGTAGCAATACGCGACGCGCGGCCATCGTGAACGCTACTCACGCACTGTTAGTGCTTGAAAATGGAGACCAAGGCGCTCCGAAACACGTAGCGCGAGTGACTAAAAACAAGTAAGTTAAACCGTAAAATTTGCTTTATAACTTTAATAACACCTCATATTTAATCTACACAACTTCTCTAAATACAAATTCATTCCTCCCCATCCTCAACCATCTTAGCAAACTTCTCCGAAGCCTCCTTCAACAGTTTCTCGCTAAACTTCGGAAACTTAACCTCAAACTCCGTCTTCAACATCTCCAAGTCCATTTTTCTCAATTCCATTTGCTCGGACACAGTTTTCGTATTCTCATATTCTTTAAACTTGTTCAGATCTAAGTTTGAATGCTTCTTGATATCTTCTAAACCTCCGATGGCATCTTGTACAGCATCAAGTAGTTGCTTGTACCCGCTGTTCTTGTCGTAGCCGAAATCCACGTTCTTTGTAACGAGCTTGTCTAGGTGAGCTTGCTCAGTGTTAGACAGGCTGTTCAGGATCTCCGGAGCAGTACTCTTGGCAGTTGCTTCAAAGATTTTAGCGTTGTCTTTGTGTCGCAGTTCGATTAGTCTGAAAAAGAAACGATCCAATAAAGTGCCTTTTATTAGGACAATTTTACACAGATCAACCTAGTCCCACAGTATACTCAATAAGGCATTTGTGGGTATAAGATGACATTATAAGCGCTACATAGTATAAAACAAAGTCGCTTTCCGCTGTCTGTCCCTCCGTCTATCCCTATGTAAATAAAACGTTTATTTATTTGGCTTTGGACAGAGTAGCATGGCGGTCTTTGGTGTCGGAGGCCAAGATCCACTTCGGGTCGTCGCGCCACAGCAGTAAGTATTTATTTAGATAACGAGATCCATTTTGTTAGCATTCTACAAACTAAAACCTAAAAACTATGTTAGTATTCGTAACTCACTAATGACAACCTATTTATGCTTAGACCTTTAAAACTACGCAATGGATTTTGATGCGGTTTTTATTAAGAGAGTGATTCAAGAAGAAGGTTAATATGTATAATTTGTAAAGGTTTTGTATAAATTAATCGAACTACCCGTGCGAAGCCGGAGCGGGTCGCTAGTTACATCTAAATACTTATTACATGGAAAACATCCATAACTCAGGAAGTCAGGAACTAATATTTGTTACAAACACAAATTAGAAACCCTTTTCAGGAATCAAACCCAGGAACTCTAGTTTTGCGGGCAGGGTCACTAACCACTAGGATAGGCCATCAAAAACTTATTATAGTTATACTTATTATATATATATAGTTATTATATTCACCAAGGTGTAAATAAAAAATATATAAACATTATATCCAATATATATACAAAATGTTATGCGAAAGTGCGTCTAGAGCGTGAAGGTCCAGCATTCTCCATACAAAGAGGAGTAAGACAGGGGGACCCGCTTAGCCCAAAAATATTTTCAGCGGTGTTGGAATCTGTTTTCAGATGTGTAGAGTGGAAAGCGAAAGGCATAAAAATTGACGGAGAAATACTGAGCCACCTACGTTTCGCAGACGACATAGTCGTTTTTGCCGACAGTGCAGCCAACCTGGAAAGCATGGTAAATGAGTTAGCAATGGCGAGCAAGAGAGTAGGGCTGTCAATGAACAAATCAAAAACAAAGATCCTGACCAACGGCGAACTCGTGGATATTGCTGTAGAGGGCGAAAAAATAGAATACGTGGAAGAGTATATATATCTTGGCCAAACAGTGTCGTTTGAAGACAACACAGAAAAGGAAATTCAAAGAAGAATATCTACATCGTGGAAAAAGTACTGGGGATTAAAGGAGATCATGAAAAACGGCTCTGTCCATATTAATATAAAGAAAAAACTCCACGACATGACTATACTTCCATGCTTAACATATGGTTGTCAGACATGGTCTTTAAGGAAGAAAGATGAAGAAAGAATCGCTGTTTGCCAACGCAAGATGGAAAGAAGTATGCTCGGGATAAAGATAGCAGACAGGGTAAACAACCACAAAATAAGAAAAACAACAAAAGTGGTAGATGTAAAAACCAAAATGAGAAAATTAAAATGGCAATGGGCAGGGCACATATGCCGTATGGAGAACAGGTGGACGAAGCGTTTGGTGGAATGGTACCCGTACGAAGGGAACAGAGGTCAAGGACACCCGAGGAAGAGATGGAGGGATGTCTTCACCGAAATAACGGGTTTAGATTGGATGAGTAAGGCTCGTGACAGAGCACTGTGGAAGAGCTTGGGGGAGGCCTACGCCACGGAGGCGACTACTATTACCTAACCTGTAAATGTGATTAAATTATTATGTAAATTTAATAGTAGAAATAAAGGCTATTTTTATTTTATTTTATTTATTTTATTTATATTCACCCAACAATTCTCTTCGTGCCTGGTATGTCATAAAACGTCATCATTGGCAAAATCCCTCCTGCCAAAACCCACAAGAGGGGCCATCAAAAAAAAAAACCGGACAAGTGCGAGTCGGACTCGCCCACCGAGGGTTCCGTACTTTCTAGTATTTTTTTTGTTGTTATAGCGGCAACAGAAATACATTATCTGTGAAAATTTCAACTGTCTAGCTATCACGGTTCATGAGATACAGCCCGGTGACAGACAGACGGACAGCGGTCTTAGTAATAGGGTCCCGTTTTTACCCTTTGGGTATGGAACCCTAAAAACTAATCAAATTTTTTTTTTATCTGGTTTTTATTGAGGCTTTGGACACTAGGTGAACATGTCAGCCTCATGGGTGTTTACATAGTTCCTTACTCAAGGGAGAGGTCAATAAAGTGGTAAACACTGATTGCTTTGTCTGATATAGGCTCTGCCAACCAACAATTGATCTGTCCTAATCATAGATAAAAAATATTTAAGGCCTCCGGCGAAACATTCTGACCATGCGTGTTTACCTAGGCCAAGTCATTTCTAAACAGTTTGCTAGTGACACAGCTTGTTCAGTACATAATTTTCGCAGAGAAATACTACTTCAACCATAGACATAGTATATACAAGTAGTTATAGACGCGCCACCGAGCGACCGGGGGTAAGAGAAAGAATATTCATATAAAATTTGGGCAGGTATAGGATCTTTTCTCTTTCACATAAATTTCGGTATTTCGCCATCGCCTCCTACCTATGATGCCACCCGGTCGGTGATAAGGACAAAGCATGGCACTATTTTCTCTTTCCTCTAATAGAAATCGCAATAAGACTATCTTTCTCTATCAAAGACTGTCAGGCCCTTGACTTCAACACATAAAATTGCAGCTGGCAGTGACTCACCTCTCCTGTTCCTGAACGAACGATATCTCCTTCAGCCGCCTATTAGTCTTGTCCAACTGCGACATGGTCTTCTGGAACCTGTCCGCCAACAGTGCCATTTGTTTATCCAGATCCGTTTCTTCCCTTTCAATCTTCTCATCCAGCAAACAGTCTTCCAACATCGAACGTAGAAACTTCCCGTACGCCACTGGCTTGTTTTCCGTCTCAAAATCAGGTATAGAGACCTCCGGACGCATTGTTAAATCGGCCTCGCTAATACAACTCGCGTTTTTGTTGATTTTCGTAGGACGTGTGTAGCGATCTTTCATTGTGGTCGACGGAACGATGGAACGACGCGTAGTTGGTGGCCCGAAAGTCGAAGGTCGACTTTTGTACGATTTTGGGGCCGTTGATGACACCGATTTAGATTTTTCAGACATATTAGAGAGTTTTTTATAAAAAGATTAAAAGGGAGTGTTAGCAATGGACGTTTGTTTACGAGAAAATGACATTCGTTTGAATAGTGTCATGGCAACCGGCGTTTCCGGTTCGTTCGGAAATAGTACATACTTCACACAATCTTTTATAAAGAGGTTTACAGAGAAAAACCTACAAGCACAGAAATATACGTGCTTAACTACTAATAAAACTTGAATAAAACCATCAATTGCTAACTTATTTTCTACTTATAGTAGCAAAAACAAATAATTTGAAGTGCGCTCCTTACATCTAGACATCTACAATGAAAACAAATTTCTGAACGCAAATTTAAACGGAAGTTAGTCAAGCGAACAATAAAATTAAAATCATATATTTTTTTATTTACGTTATCATCTTTTTGCGTTAGATTATAACACAAAAGAGTAAAAAAAATATTGTTTCTATTGATATACAAATAGAAAGATTATTCTCAGGTAATGAACAAAGAGACGAATCATACAAAAGGTCACTGAACTTTTGACTTGCGTAGTCATTCAGACAAAAAAACTTGTATGAAATTTAACAATACAGCAATTAAAATACGATGAATCCAGTAAAGCAGGAAAAACAAAGAACGTTAAAGAAAACAAGAATGGACGCAATAATTTACAATATCATTGTATAACTCCTCTACGTTGCGAATACCAAATCAACATTTAATAACAATGAAATGTGACATACCATTCTCCGTATACCAGCTTCCAGCATGAGAAGCGTTGCGGCAGGACATTGTAATTTAATCCTAAATTTAGGAGATTATTAATAAAACCGAATAGTTAAAATTTTATCTTCACAATCACAAAAATAATACTTTGACGTCGACTGTCATAAATTTATCATGTATCGGATGTGTATCGGTGACGGTGAGTGAATGGAAGAATCCGAAGAATGGTTGTCATAGCATAGTATATACAAGTAGTTATAGACATGAAACCGAGTGACTAGGGGTAAGAGAAAGACATATTCATGTAATCCTTTTTCTCTTTCACTCTTATAAATTTCGGTATTTCGCCATCGCCTCTTTGCTATGATGCCATAACCCGACCATGAAAAAATGCCCGGTCGGTGATAAAGACAAAGCATGGCACTATTTTCTCTTTCCTCTTATAGGAATGGCAATAAAAATATCTTGAATAATGGTAATACCCATGGAGACTGTATAAAGGAGCCAAATCTCTATGTATGAAAAGTGTCCATCAAAAAACAGTAATTAGGCGGCGCCACCATACACCGAAATACTACCAAAAACAACCTACGTAATTTGGTCGAGTTATTTGTTGCATTATATGGTTCATGTTATACTCATGTCCCAGAGCCTAACTAGCGCCACCGGAGAGATTAGGAACTATTATTTAAAGCTTAACGCGGTCACTTTTACAACAATTCTGCCATATGAGATTGCGATCCTTTCTATACCATCCATAGTAATACCACTTTATTATTGCCATATATTATAGATAGTATTTCGAACACAGAGAATCATACTATCTTTGTCTTACACTAGTACTAGCACCTAAAAGAAAAGGAT
Source organism: Cydia strobilella (assembly GCF_947568885.1). Classification (NCBI taxonomy): domain Eukaryota; kingdom Metazoa; phylum Arthropoda; class Insecta; order Lepidoptera; family Tortricidae; genus Cydia; species Cydia strobilella. The sequence goes on along the minus strand of NC_086066.1, from coordinate 7,191,121 downwards.
GAGTATAGTTTTTTTTGTTCTTATTTACTGACAATTTGATTTGACCAACTATAGTTTGTCAAAGGACTGTCTCATTTCAAACATAGACAGAATCATACTATCTTTGTCTTAGACTAGTACTAGCACCTAAAAGAAAAGGATGAGTATAGTTTTTTTGTTTTTATTTACTGACAATTTGGTTTGACCAACTATATATAAGCAAACGTCATTATGACATGACAATATGTTTTAACCAATCATTCAATCACAATCATTCAAAAATTTAGGTTTACTCGGTTTACTGTAATGTATTGAAGTGAAATTTCACATTTATATTTTATTAATGAAAATCGGCATTTAATAACATCTATCAACAAGTTTCGAGTGAAATTTTAGTTGATCTATATATATTGCATATATTTTGGCTGTTATAAAGTTTTGAGTTCCGGTAGATAACAGAATGATTTCCTCATTTTGTAAGTCGGAAAGCTATAAGTTGTATGTTTATTAGAGACATAAATGCTGTTTATTATGTTACATATCTTTTTATAGTAATATAATACTTTACTGTAATAATAGTACGAAATTAAAATGCCAGTATAATTATAGGTACAATACAATAGTTATTGTTTTGTAGATAAGTGGAATCTTATTATTAAACCTTACCTTAACTATGCTTCCTTCTGTCTGTCTGTTTATCTGTTAGCTGTAGTTACTCTACATATGTGTACAACTTTATATTACAGAATAGGTGCATAATGTTTCACGTTTACCATAGGCCGTTTTTTTACTTTAATTGTTATTGCAGGTAAAAGCGCAACTCTGGCCCGGAGGATGTCAACCAGTGCAAAGCCCAAGACTGCCATAGTCATGTTGAATATGGGTGGCCCGGAGACCACAGACCAGGTAAAACTATTATCATTACATAGTATAAAACAAAGTCGTTTCCTGCTGTCTGGATGGATGTCTGTCCCTACATATGCTTAGATCTTTAAAACAAGACTATTCCATTCGGTCATTTCATTTCCCCCACCCCTCATGATTGATCCAGTTATACTAGATTCATGCTTCAAATGCTACTATAATATTGCAATCTGCAGGTCGGTGGTTACCTACTCCGCATCATGACAGACCGGGATATGATCCAGCTGCCGGTGCAGAGCAGACTAGGCCCCTGGATAGCCAAGAGGCGGACGGAAGAGGTTCAGAAGAAGTACAGCGAAATTGGGGGCGGTTCACCAATACTCAAGTGGACTAATACCCAAGGTACAGTTTTAATTAGTGTTATCTTTAAAACACGATCCACCACCACCACCACCACCACCACCACCACCACCGTCTCATTTTGGGTCATCGCGCCAGCCAAATATCTTTAAAACTGGGGTTTTAAAGGGAGGGAAGCAGGGGCTTGAACACAGAGAGCAACCGGACCTAATTTAGGGAAAAGATCCCACCTCCACAAATCTGTCAATATATTTTTTACTTTCTGTTCAAAAACCAGTTATTCATTATAATGCAGAATTTGAGGATTTCGCTAAACTACCTATATCCTTTACATACATTTTTACTTACTTAATATAGGACAAATTACTTAACCATAGTTTGTTGTTGAGTGCTGGCCATAATAACTTCTTACCAACTGCCTAAGTTAAATGGTAAGACACTGATTTAAACTTTCACGATTCTTACTCATTATTATTCACAACGGCGGGACTTAATCGCGTAAAATAAGGTTTAAATTTACCTCCGACGTATCGAGGACGGCGTTGTCCCTGTGGTCTCGGAGAAGACTGGCTAAAGTTGACATCAACATCTTCTAGCTGCTCGAGTTTTTCGAACTACCCGCACTTGGTCTTGTTTATCAGCTTGAACGTTTTGCGCACTAGGGATGTTAGATGTTACTATGTCGACACACAACACTAACGATATTCGATGTATCAACTGTCGAAGGTAAATTTAAAACTTACTTTACGCGATTAAGTCCCAGCATTGTGAATAATTATAGATAATTTTCGACAAAATTATAACAGGGTCATTAACTCAATACGCACCTACCTAACTATATTTTGCAGGTGAGCTGCTCACGAAGAAACTGGACCAGTTATCTCCAGAAACAGCGCCACATAAGCACTATGTGGCATTCAGATACGTGCCGCCCTTCACCGCCGACACGTTTAGCCAGCTAGAAAAGTGAGTTCCATGTTGTAATCTACCTTACTACCGAGCATCATACTGGAGCAGCTATCTCCAGAAACAGCGCCTCATAAGCACTACGTGGCATTCAGATACGTGCCGCCCTTCACCGCTGACACGTTTAGCCAGCTAGAAAAGTGAGTTCCACAATAAAAATTCACATTATATTCATAACTGCGCCCGAATGAAACAAAACTAGAATAGAAATAACGAACGAACGCTGTAAAGGGTTCGAAACGTCGGGATGTATTATAAATATACGCGATATAATCCGTTTTCATAGTTTTATTTCATGAGTAACTATCGCGGTAACCGAAGACAATATTATAAAACTAGAATAGAATACAATTAATTACACAGACAAATATACATACATAAAAAAGAACATGGTGAAAATAAAATGTCACGAAATGGCCCCATCTCAGCTCGGCATGCTGGCATTGAGAAATAATCACGGAAGGTAACAGACAAAATGAAAGATACATAAAGGAAAGAAACATAACATATGGCGAAAAATAAATTACACACAGTTTACACAAACTTATACAAAAAAGAGATACAACATGACGACTTATTTATTTTATTTATTTAATAAAATACAGAGTATTCTTACAATAATCATAGCCCCGCAAAACTCAATAAAGAGTTTGACTGTGGGGTCATCAGTCTCTAGTTACATATGTACTTAACTTAATTTTATAGTAGTACATATGACATAATTATAAGCTTCCCTTTCAATTAGTTTGTAATTATTATCGTGTACTTTTATTATGTACCTTATGTTCAAACTTTTAGAATAAACGTCTTTTATAGATTAGACATTAAGTCATTTATATACTTAGAATAGAAACAATAAATAAAGCCTTACAGAAAAAATTAAACTACAATTAACTAAACTAAAACTACTATAAAACTAAAAATCTAAATCTAAAATGGACCCCCGTGGCATGGTGCCGAGGATGCTGGCAGCATTTCCTCGCTGGATCGCTATGCTCAAGCGTTGGGCGAGGAAGCTGCCAGCTCTCTTATCTCCGGTCCCATCCACCAACCGTTTTGCCAATTGCCGGTATAGGCCCTGTGCTGCGGGGCCCCACGGACCAAGAGTCTCGACTCCAAATGCAACAAAGTTGTAGTTGGTGTCGAGACTCCACGTTTTTGAGGGCCTCGGCCGCCTCCGCTGCCGCGCCGGCTTTGTGTGTATTACCGTGGAGGTGGGACGGCGCTAGCGTGTCAACACAAGTTGCGTCCCACACGAGCACACGTCCCATCCGTACGTCTTTTATTATTATGACACTAAGTTAAAACTAGTAGTAGAATTGCACGGACTTGGACAGACGGAAATGAGGGCCGTGTTGCATAATAAAATAAACTAATATTACAAGCGGAACTCCTTTTCTAATAAGTGAAATTAGAAAAAGAGTTCAGCTTGTCCAATGTTTATGATGTTAAATAAATGTATTTTCTTTCTTTCTTTCTTGTAATAATATATTACAAGCGGAACTCCTTTTCTAATAAGTGAAATTAGAAAAAGAGTTCAGCTTGTCCAATGTTTATGATGTTAAATAAATGTATTTTCTTTCTTTCTTTCTTGTAATAATAGTTGTAGTTTATTATGCATCACGGCCCAGGGGATGGTTTGAACCGCTTAAGAAATACATGGTGGCAAAAAAATAAGTGCATTCCCGTTGCCAGGGAGGTTCTGGGATTATACTGAGCAACTTTTACTATGGGACCAACCACGAAATCGCAAATAAAAATTTGGTTGTTTCATACATTTTGGCTGGTCCATTTTCTATTTGGCTGGTTCATTTCTGGGTAAATGTTTTTTTCGCGATTTCGTGGTTGGTCTCATAGTGAAAGTTGCTCAGTATGATCCCAAAACCTCCCCGGCAATGGGAATGCACTTATTTTTTAGGCACCCTGTATAATACAGGGTATTTGTTTCAGGGATGGAGTAGAACGCGCTATAATATTTTCGCAGTATCCTCAATACAGCTGTGCTACCACAGGATCCAGTTTAAACGCCATAGCAGACTTCTACAGAGACAGGTGACGTAATGAGCTATAATTAAAAAACCGGCTAAGAGCCGAGGGTTCCGTACTTTTTAGTATTTGTTGTTATAGCGGCAATATAAATACATCATCTGTGAAAATTTCAACTGTCTAGCTATCACGGTTCATGAGATCAAAGAGGATATGATATTATAGAGCGGTACTGTCATAGTAAATTTTGTAGCCACAGTAAATTAACTGCCATCTATCGACACACTTTAAAACTAAAAATGAAGATTTATAAAAATACGATAAAATGTATTTAAATATGGATAAATGATGTTTTTATTTGCATTAATTATTTTTATGATTTTGACCCATGTTCTTTCACTGATATGCGTTAAAATTGTTAAATAACAAACGAAACCGTCAACGCCCTCTATACGAGAGTAGGCCAAAGGTGCTGGCGCCATCTGATCGAGAGTCAAATTTTCGTGATTTTCGAAGCACGTTTATTCCTTAGACTGTATCGATCTATTACGGAGATATCTATCTTTAATGAGATGGACTGGTGACAGACAGATGGACAGTGGAGTCTTAGTAATAGGGTCCCGTTTTTACCCTTTGGGACCGGAAACCTAAAAGTGACTTTTCCTTTTGTTATAAGACATCTATTTTAGTTTAAATTTATATATAGTTTGACTATGACATGACTACTTAAAAAACACAAAAAAAATTTAATAAAATAATTTAGTCTTTTGTGTAAAAACAAGTCTGGTATAGTATTTTATACAATCGTGATATAATGGAGAGCTTTTCCGTTTGCATAAGTCAGGTATTAGATTGAAAAGCTTGATTATATCACTATTGTATACAAAGACAGCATTCTTTGCAAACAATGTGTTATGTATGTCTATAAAAATATTTAATAACTTACCCGTAGAAATAAGAAACTCTGACATGCCTGAATTTAAATACAAATTATACAAATTTTGCTTGGATAAATGTTATTACAGAATCGACGAATATTTGACATGCTTACGCTTATGAATATGAATAATAAACAATTAATAATGGAAATAATGAATGATGATGAATAATGCTTATAATATATTGTATATCTTAGATAGAAATTAATAATTAGTATATGTGTTCTAACTGATGTAAAGTTAACTGATACTATATGATTGGTTTGCAATAATGCATGGTTTATTTAATTGTTCTGTATACTTAGTTATAGTACCTAGTTGATAAGGAATGTTTGCATGCTTCTTTAAGTAAAATGTACGCACTTAAAATTACCCACTGTCCAACTATGTTTACCACTACATTTTTGCAAATAAATATATCTTATCTTATCTTATACTTTTTCTACGAGTCAAAAAAAATAATACTAATAACTAGTTGAATCATATAGGTAAACAAACCAAACGCGCCCCGGCGGGTTGGTTAACGACACCTTCTCGTAACTCATCAGGCCCTGGTACTTGCTCAAGCTAAATTAAATTTTTATACAGTCTTTTTCTCGATTTTGGCGAGATGTAATTGATCAATTTCATTATAGTTGACTAAACTGTATCGAAATGAATATTATAGTTGAGTTGGGAGCCCATACATGAAAAGTACCCAATTGCAGTTTGATATACGAAATCTTAATTTAAAGAAAATTGTTATTTATACGATAATAGTTAGAGAGGAAAGTTGGTTTTTCTTGCGAGTGTTGATTTTGAGTCCCGAGAAAGCGAAAGATTCATTAGAGTCTTGAGCGTAGCGAGGGACTCAAAAACACGAGATGTAAGATAACTTTGCTCTCGTGTTACACATATAATTTTTCACCTCAGTAGTGAGAACATATTAAAGGTTAAAATGTATTTCGAATTTGTAATAAACCCCGAAGTATGAAGTGGCAGTTCATGGCCTTCACGAAATTAAAAAGCTACTTTGTTTCACTCCCTGGAGTGAGGAAAGTCGCACTTTCGTCACTCCGGGGAGTGAAGAAAGTAGGCTTGTTCGAGCTGTTGAGGTGAAAAAGTTTATTTTAATTGCAGATCGGTCCCCAAAAACATTGAATTTAGTATGATCGAACGCTGGGCCACTCACCCGCTGCTTGCTGAAGTGTTTGCAGAAAGGATCAGAGAAAAACTGGCCAAGTTCGAGGAGACAGTGCGGGATGATGTGCTCATACTGTTCACCGCGCACAGTCTGCCTTTGAAGGTAACATGTTTATTTGTGGCTTTCCATCACAGACAGGTCCTTATGCTTCGAGTGCAAGGTCCTTTTTAGGGTTCCGTACCCAAAGGGTAAAAACGGGACCCTATTACTAAGACTCCGCTGTCCGTCTGTCTGTCACCAGGCTGTATCTCATGAACCGTGATAGCTAGACAGTTGAAATTTTCACAGATGATGTATTTCTGTTGCCGCTATAACAACAAATATCCGCCTGTTGTACACTTTTTATGTGCAATAAAGTTTAAAATAAATAAATACTAAAAACCACATTTAATATTGTAACAACAGGCAGTATCCCGCGGCGACACGTACCCCCACGAGGTGGCGGCGACGGTGGCGCTCACCATGTCCAAGCTCCAAGTCCCCAACCCGCACCGGCTCGTCTGGCAGTCCAAGGTGGGCCCGCTGCCGTGGCTGCAGCCCTACACTGATGACGCCATTAAGGTAATCAAATTCAAATTCAAATGTTTTATTCATGATAAACTTAAAACTAAAATTACATACAAAAGTATACTAAAGCTATAGAAACTTATAAAATAGGTAGGAGTTGAAGTTTACCACGAAATGGTCTCGCCTCAGCATAATGCTGAACCGAAGGTCAGCGCTGATCTTCCGGCGGGACCATTTTGGGTCACGATCGCAGCCGTACGACACGGCCCAACCATAAGCTGAACGCAGCCTTTGCAGCAGCGACCAGCGCCATCTTGTCTACTGTCTATGGCAGTACTTGACAATGTCATTATTGACAACAACATGTGTATGAGAATAAGAAATGGCTATGCCGTACAACGCGATAAAATATATTTTGCCTTTCATACGTTTAAATGTACAATTAACAAAAGAGATAAAACAAGTACAACAGAACAAAAGTGGTGATATTTACTTTGTCGAGGTGAAAGTTTCAGCAGTTGACCATGGAGTGATATAGTTGGGAGTTTATACTGTGCACTAAGGGAATTACATATACTCGTATTAAGGAAAATAAATAACGAGATAGCTACAAGAATATAACCACACATATAATCATACATACAATAATTATTTATAGGGTTCTATGGCACCACCCTTTTGAAAAAAAAAAACAAAGTGAATCGACAAAATAAAATCTAATCCATGTCATTTAGATCACAAATATCTGGGAGACAGAGCAAAGCTCGGAAAACATATAAAAACTCAAAAATTCGCGTTTTCCCTGACATACGAGTAAGACCTAGCTAGTTCGATTTTTCGCCCCCGAAAACCCCCATATAGCAAATTTCGTCAAAGTCGTTAAAGCCGTTTCCGAGATCCCCGAAATATATACATAGGTAAATAGATATATACAAGAATTACTCGTTTAAAGGTATAAGATATCCCTCGTACTTGTCCATACATGTATCGGCGCGAGCGAGACGCACAACAAAGGCCGAATTAAAGTTCGGTATCGGCCGAAATATAGCAAAACCGAACCTTGTTTCGGTTTTGGCAATAAAACCTGTTTCAGTCGGACACTAGTTTTTTTAAACAACACATATTTTACAAATATAGCTACCGTAAACCGGGGTGAATGGGGATGGCTGAGGTGAATAGGGACAGAACTTAAATCACGTTTAAAAACTTTAAATTTGATTTACCTAACAATTTTCAAGTGGGTATTGCACAAATATCATTCCATTGAAAATAAGTAGATTTAGTATGATACAATTTGTGTGGGTATTTTGACGTGATACGTCTTATCAAAGAGGATATAATAGGATAGAGCGGTACTGTCATAGTAAATTTTGTAACCACAGTAAATTCACTGCCATCTATCGACACACTTTTAAAACTAAAAATGTAGATTTATAAAAATACGATAAAATGTATTTAAATATGGATAAATGTTTTTTTTTTCTTTATTTGCATTAATTATTTTTATATGATTTGGCCCATGTCCTTCACTGATATGCGTTAAAATTGTTAAATATCAAACGAAACCGTCAACGCCCTCTATACGAGAGTAGGCCAAAGGTAGTGGTGCCATCTGATCAAGAATCAAATTTTCGTGATTTTCGAGGCACGTTTTTTCCTTAGACTGTATCCATCTATTACGGAGTTATATCTATCTTTGGTCTTATAAATCAATAAAGACCGGTAGCATGCACGAAAAAGTGTCACGTTGTGGACAGATCTCCATGGTAACGTTACGGTCTTTTCATCAACGTTTTCTTATGACGCTATCACGCAAAATTATCGTCCGTAAACCGACTTTACAGACAACCATTTTTTTATAAGAAATTGGCAGGTAAATCAAATTTTAAGTTTTGTCTCTATTCACCCCAGCCATCCTTATTCACCCCGGTTGACGGTATTTTATTTCTAATTACAGGCATACTCTAAGCAGGGGAAGAAGCATCTCATACTAGTACCCATAGCGTTTGTCAACGAGCACATAGAGACACTACACGAATTGGACATTGAATACTGCGACGAGTTAGCTAAAGAGGTGAGTGCAAAATTTGTCTATGGTGCCATAGAGAAATAAGTAAGCATAGAGTGCTCACTACATACATCAGTTTTGTCACCAAAACGCTTATTATTTTCCAACGGAAAAACGGGACCCTATTACTAAGACTTCACTGTCCGTCTGTCGGTATGTCAGTCACCAGGCTGTATCTACCGTGATAGCTAGACAGTTGAAATTTTCACAGAAGATGTATTTCTGTTGCCGCTATAACAACAAATACAACATACGTGATTTTTTTTGCCGTTTTTTGCGTAATGGTACGGAACCCTTCGTGCACGAGTCCGACTCGCACTTGGCCGGTTTTTTGCCTTTCCAATCCTGGTACTCTTTTGTAATTTTTTATCCAAGCTGAAACGGAGACCTTCACTAACGCTCGGTCAATTATAATACGACATTGTTTTTTGTTAACAGGCCGGCGTGATACAAATAGAGCGAGCGAGTGCTCCCAACGACCATCCGACTTTCATATCGGCACTAGCTGACATAGTGTCTTCACACATGAAATCTGGCCCTAGGGTCTCAAAACAGTTCCTGAACAGGTAATAATGTACTAGGAGAGCCTAGTTTTCCATTTTCAAAAGTTGCATGAATAGCGTTTACGATGGCCGCGCGTCGCGTACTGCTGCACGCCGCGCCGCGCTCTGAGCGCGCGATCAGATTACACCATAAACTAATTCAAGATTTTCAATCTTTTTGCTTGTTAATTACAAGCTTTTATTTAACTTGAAATGTACCTATGTAATTTGACTAATATGTATGTATGTATGTACGGGTTAAATCTTGCAAGTTAAATTTGACCCACTTCCCGACTTCCAATGAAGCTGAAAATTTGCATACACATGTAAGTCGGATGACAATGCAATATTATGGTACCATCGAGCTGATCTGATGATGGAGACAGGAGGTGGCCATAGGAACACTGTTATACAGGGTGACAAAAAAAGTGCATTCCCTTCGCCAGGGAGGTTTTGGGATTATACTGAGTAACTTTTACTATGGGACCAACCACGAAATCGCGAAAAAATTACCCTCCCATAGAAAATGGACTAGCCATAATATATGAAACAGCCAAATTTTTTTTCACGATTTCGGCGTTGGTCCCATAGTAAAAGTTGCTCAGTATAATCCCAAAACCTCTGGCAACTGGAATGCACTAATTTTTTAGCCACCCTGTATAACAAGGAAACCTAATTGTGGTTAGTTTTTAGAATTGTCTCGAAGAGTATTGAGTGGTATTGAGTTGCCTGTGGAAAGAAAAGTACAGTCACCGATAAAAGCTTGTACCGAAAATTTTCTTTTTGCCAAAACCTTATTTTACAAATTCTACTTGTTAACCTTTTGGACGCCAATGACGGATATATCGGCACCGCAGGTCCAACGCCAAAGACGGATTAATCGGTCAAAGACCACAGAGCAACATAGACCTACGTGTATGCGCATAAAGTTCAATTTCAGTTTTGACACTTAAGAATCTTATATACAAACTGGATGTTAATCGCACTTAAACTATCGTGAGACATATTTCAAAATATTTATCAGTACGGTTTTTACTCACTATTATTTTTAGTCGCTTTTGGCGACATGTTTCGGATTCTTTGGGAATCCATCCTCAGGCACGAGTGTCCGCGGCGGTTGTAATAGTGAGTAAAAACTGTACTGATAAATATTTTGAAACTGGATGTTGCGTGCCGAACTATGAGTTGAAGCCAGGTTCATTCACCTTTGCTCCTATGATCTATCTCTTTTCGACACTGTGATGTATTGCTAGGTTGGTTATTTATAAAAAAAACCTTATTTTTATAGAAATACGAATTATTCGGCATCAACTAATTAATTTACTTTAAGCTAATTTCCACAGAAATTTATATTTTTCTTATAAAACTTTCTGCAATCAAATTTACTTAGTTTTCTTTGTATTATACAAAAAAAAGAACCCAATCAAAATCCTCATTTCACCGGTATGCACCTCCTGCATACTATGGCAACACTGATAATAAATAAATATGGCCGATATGTCAGAATCACGTCAGAATTGTCAGAAGTCATTCACTAATTTAGAGGATTTTTTTTGGACTTCCGGTTCGAACGCCATCTTGATAGTAGCCTCGTGATTAATCCCTTTATTTTTTGTTCATTAATATTGTTTAAAGTGTAATATCGATAGCTTTATTATACAGTAATCTAATTTGGTAGTGTGCAGTGAATGGAGAATTAATCTCAAAGCGTGTTTAACCACCATTTTGGAGTCAACGGCCGGTAGTCCACGTGCTTCTCGTAAAATCCAGCTATCGGTTTTACGAGACAACAACAACGAACTACCGAACAACGTCGTGCTCTAAGAGCATTTGGTATTTCTACCTCTAACCGTGTCTGGCTAGAGCCCTAGAGGCCCATAATTTTATTTACCGTACACTGGCTGAAGAAAATCTAGAAATATTAATTCGATCCCACGTGGATCCCACTTTGACGTTGGCGAAATCATCGACAGTACCGATGGAGCCATACTACTTAAAGATTGATTGATTGAGGATTTTTTTCGTGAAATAATAGTTTTTCGTCGATTTACTTGGGTTATGCGCTATGTATTGCATAGTAAAGCATTGTAGGAGTCATTGGAGGCCGAAATCCGACACCCTAAAGAGAGAGAGAGAAGAGATGCAAGATCGGCGTGACTTAATTTAAGGTCATTTTTTCTGGCTTCAAAGGAATGTTCGGCACGCAATATCCAGTTTGTATATAAGATTCTTGCACTTCGGTGACGTGGCGTCCGAGTGACAGCTTTTGTGTTTGACACGGCGTCGAACAGGTTAACTGTCATATATGTTTCTATTTCAGATGTCCCCACTGCGTGAGCAAGAGATGCGAGATGTCCAAGAAATTCTTCGCGCAATTAGTTGGATCCGAAATAGATAAACCTTTTTTGACTGCATAAATAAATTATTTGTAAGTTACTACATATGAAGAATCTACGTTATGTATATGTGACGTTTTCAACCAAAAGGTACCACATTGTCGCTTGTCGATAAGGTTGATTTTTAATTGAAGCTATATGGAAATAGCGCCTTACTGACAAGCTACAATAAGTACCCTTTTGGTTGAAAATGGCACAAATAAATTATTTGTAAGTTACTACATATGAAGAATCTGTTATGAATATCCATATTGCTTTGATGTAACGACAAGAACAAGAACATTTACCTCATCACTACATAATATAAAACAAAGTCGCTTCCTGCCGTCCGTCTGTATGTCTGTTCCTATGTATGCTTAGATCTTTAAAACTACGCAACGGATTTTGATGCGGTGTTTTTTAGGGTTCCGTAGCCAAATGGCAAAAAACGAACCCTTATAGATTCGTCATGTCTGTCTGTCCGTCTGTCACAGCCTATTTTCTTCAAAACTACTGGACTAATTCAGTTGAAATTTGGTACACGTATGTAAGTTTGTGACCCAAAAATGGACATGTAATGTAATCAAATTAATTTTAAACACGGGGGCCACTTTTGGGGGGTAAATGAGAAAATTAAAAAATAAATGTTGTTAAACTATATCGTGTTACATATCAAATGAAAGAGTTCATTGTGGGAATCTCAAATATATTTTTTTTATAATTTTAAGATAAACAGTTTAGAAGTTATTCAAGAAAATAGGCAAAAAATGACCATTCCCCCCTTTATCTCCGAAACTACTGGGTCAAAAATTTTGAAAAAAATACACAAAATAGATCTTTACCTATAGATCACCGGAAAACCTATTAGAAATGTGCAGTCAAGCGTGAGTCGGACTTAATTACTTAGTTTTTGATCTGACCCCTACGGGTTTTTTAAAGACATTTCCACATAAAAAATACATTGTTTAAATTGTGTAATGTACGGAACCCTTGGAACGCGAGTCCGACTCGCACTTGGCCGGTTTTTTTAATAGATAGAGTGATTCAAGAGGAAGGTTTATATGTATAAATACATCAGCATTGCACACGTTCGAAGCCGTCGCGGGTCGCTATTCTATCATATAACATATTTGGGTAACAACTTTTAGAACACTGATTTCGTGTTTTAGACTCCCTAGCAAAGAAAAATAGTTTAAAAAAACCATGTTGATTTTTTTACTTTTTTGTTTACACGGGCATTATCAGATACATAAGTATTTAATTGACACATTAAAATTAACAATTTGATCTGATAAATAAACTGAAATAAATATCATATACGAAGGAAAAAATGACCAAAGCCTCCAGTGTCCAGAGCTGGAATCGAACCAGCGTACCCCGTTTACCGGACAGGTTCCTGAACCGCTCGGCTATCCGGCCACGGTGGCATGGGTCGAAATTTCCAAGTATATGACAATTCCCGAAGGCTTGTGGCGCCCCCTAAATGATAAAAATTACATTCTGTACGGTATGTACTATATGTGCTTCGACTGTACCCATGAAGTCATACAATCAAAGCAATGTATAGATAAATGTGACGTTTTCAGCTAAAAGGTACCACATTGTCGGTTGTCGATAAGGTTGATTTCTAATTGAAGCTATATGGAAATAGCGCCTTACTGACAAGCGACAATAAGTAACCTTTTGGTTGAAAATGGCACAAATGGTTGTTTAAGGCATTTATTATTGTTTTTATTTTATTAAAGTATATTTACCAAGTGTAAATAATGGTGTTGTTTAGTTTTATGGTTTATGATGGAATAAATTGTTAGGTATTATAAACAGCTTTCTTTTCTGCTTGATCCCGAGTTGGAGTAAGGCAGTTGTGTAATGATTGTTTACCATTTTTGTAATGCTAAAAAACCGGCCAATTGCGAGTCGGACTCGCCCACCGAGGGTTCTCATACTTTATAGTATTTGTTGTTGTAGCGGCAACAGAAATACATCATCTGTAAAAATTTCAACTGTCTAGCTATCACGGTTGATGAGATACAGCCTGGTGACAGACAGACGAACAGCGGAGTCTTAGTAATAGGGTCCCGTTTTTACCCTTTGGGTATGGAACCCTAAAAACGAGGTATCATTGATTTCAAAATTAAAGATGCGCCTGAGTGGAATGCTACAACGCGATTAATTGGTGAGTTCGCATTACGCGCGCGATTGAAACACTAATCGACTTAGTAAAATGCTACTATACTATATTATTTATACTATTTTTATTAGTATTGAACTCTAACAAAATTTTGGTGGTAACTACTGGGAAAAAAAATCCCACCTTTTACCAGTGATAACTACTGGGATAATAATCCCACCTTTTACCAGTGATAACTACTGGGAAAATAATCCCACCTTTTACCAGTGATAACTACTGGGAAATAAATCCCACCTTTTACCAGTGATAACTACTGGGAAAATAATCCCACCTTTTACCAGTGATAACTACTGGGAAAATAATCCCACATTTTACCAGTGATAACTACTGGGGAAAAAAAACCAAGTAGTTACCACCAACCCGGTTTGGTGGTAACTACTTAATTATTATTCCCAGTGGTAAAGGGTGGGAAAAAATCCCAGTACTTACCACTGGTAACAACTTGGTGGTAACTTGTGGGTATAACCCGTCGCAACTAGTTGCGTTGAAAGACAGCACAATGGCTCGAATTCGTGCGTCGTGACACCTAAAATGACACCGCTGAACTGGCACCATTCTTAGTGCCCGTAAGGCCCGTCTTTACGAAGTAATATACAGGGTGGCTAAAAACTAACATTCCTTCCCAGGGAGGTTTTGGGATTATACCACAGAATAACTAATAGTACTACCGTTATACTGAGCAACTTTTACTATGGGACCAACCCCGTAGTTACCACCAACTCGGTTTGGTGGTAACTACTTAATTATTATTCCCAGTGGTAAAAGTAGGGAAAAAATCCCAGTACTTACCACTGGTAACAACTTGGTGGTAACTTGTGGGAATAACCCGTCGCAACTAGTTGCGTTGAAAGACAGCACAATGGCTCGAATTCGTGCGAGACACCTAAAATGACACCGCTGAACTGGCACCATTCTTAGTGCCCGTAAGGCCCGTCGGACTTCCGGTTCGAGCGCCATCTTGATAGTTAGCATCGTGATTAATTACTTTGTTTTTTGCTCATTAATATTGTTTAAAGTGTAATATCGATAGCTTATTATACAGTAAACTAATGTGGTAGTGTGCAGTGAATGGAGAATTAATTTTGAAGCGCGTTTAACCACCATCTTGGAGTCAACGGCCGGTAGTCCACGTGCTTCTTGTAAAGTCTAGCTATCGATTTACAAGAGCTAACAAATCACCGTAGTCTTGTACAACCGTACAATTTTTGTCGTTTTTAAACCTCTTAATACCTTGATACTGGCGAAATAGTCCCACTGGGCTGAAGCCATAATTTTAAAAGAAGAAGAAGTAAGGCCCGTCTTTACGAAGTAATATACAGGGTGGCTAAAAACTAACATTCCCGTTGCCAGGGAGGTTTTGGGATTATACCACCGAATAACTAATATTACTACCGTTATACTGAGCAACTTTTATCATGGGACCAACCCCGTAATCGCAAAAAAAAATTTGGCTGATTTATTTTCTATGGGTGTAATTTTTTTTCGCGATTTCGTGGTTGGTCTCGTAGTAAAAGTTACTCAGTATAATCTCAAAACCTCCCTGGCAACGGGAATACACTATAAGTCAATGCGTAGGCGTGGGCGAATGGGGCCTTCGCCCACGGCCTCGCACTTAGGGGGGCCTCGCAGTCAACCTTTTTATTAAATAGGTACCTTGGGAAAACACATTGAAAAGGGCCTCGCAGATGGCATGGTAGCGCCTGTGGAAATGCCTTAGCAATATCAAATGTTGAGGAGTAAAAGTCGGACACCACAAAAAGGCGGTGTTTTTAACGAGGTTAATTTTCTCCGCATGCCGGATTGATGGAGCTGCCATATGGGTTTGTATGGGAAATAAAAGCTTTCTACATATCAAATGCAACCGCTCTGTAATCCAGCGTTCGCCTGTGTAAACTGCCGGATGATAGTTACCTTTTTTTTTACCTGAGTCGCTAATAGCCGAAACAACGAGAGCCTACTGTACAGTCGCCATCAGATATATCAGAGCGGCCGAGGTGCTCAAAAATATCTGAACACGCACCTAGCGCCTTATTGACAATAGAGGCGTGTTCAGATGTTTGTGAGCACCTTGGCCGCTCCGATATATCTGACGGCGACTGTACATACATTATTACACCTAAACCAAAGTCCCCCGCCGTGTCTGTCTATGTCTATGTTCGCGATAAACTCAAAAACTACTGAACAGATTTTCATGCTGTTCTCAGCTATCAATAGAGTGATTCTTAAAATGAAATGAAATGAAATGAAATATTTATTTGCTTAGGTGTATAATTTGTTAAGATTTTTTGAACCCGACCCGTGCGTGCCGGGGCGGGTCGCTAGTATTAAACAAGTTTAAACTCCACCTTCGAGATTTAAGAGCCCATCACCGTGCTCACTAGCGCCACTGCTAAATAATTGTGATTATTTAAATTTAACGATAGGAAGCGCTGCTGGCCTAGCGGTAGAGCGTGCGACTTTCAATCCGGAGGTCGCGGGTTCAAACCCCGGCTCGTACCAATGAGTTTTTCGGAACTTATGTACGAAATTTCAATTTACCTACCAGTCGCTTTTCGGTGAAGGAAAACATCGTGAGGAAACCGGACTAATCCTAACAAGGCCTACCCAAGTAACATTTTAGCGATAAAACTAGTTCTATAAAAGCTGACTATTATTTCGATTAAACACTGATAGCGATAGTGCGGCCTAAAATTTAGCGATATAGCACGCTATAACTCTCTTATAGTCGGAATTACCGACCGACATTAGTGCTTGAAGCTCTACAGTGGTTCATTTTATGTGCAATAGTGATAAACTAGTGATATAATAGTGCTACAATAGGGATTATTCTTGCCGGAAGTGATAATAATGGGTTAAAGTAGCAGTATTTTTACTTATAGTTCTAATAACCTTGTAATATGTTATCTTGTATCACTTACAGTGTTACAAGAACGCTGCAGTAGTGAAAACAATCGTTTGTAGTTTTAAATGTCAAAATATTTAATACAATTTCCAATAATCGCTCATAGTGTTGCGTGACGTAGTCAGAGTTCCTCCTCTGGGTTGGAAGGTCAGATGGCAGCAGTCGCTTTCGTAAAAACTAGTGCCTACGTTATCATCTTCCTTGCGTTGTCCCGGCATTTTTGCCACGGCTCATGGGAGCCTGGGGTCCGCTTGGCAACTAATCCCAAGAATTGACGTAGGCACTAGTTTTTTTTTACGAAAGCGACTGCAATCTGACCTTCCAACCCAGAGGGGAAACTAGGCCTTGTTGAGATTAGTCCGGTTTCCTCACGATGTTTTCCTTCACCGAAAAGCGACTGGTAAATATCAAATGATATTTCGTACATAAGTTCCGAAAAACTCATTGGTACGAGCCGGGGTTTGAACCTGCGACCTCCGGATTGCAAGTCGCACGCTCTTACCGCTAGGCCACCTACGTTAATTCTTAGGATTAGTTGTCAAGCGGACCCCAGGCTCGGATAACGCGAGGAAGATGATGTTTTTTTTTTTTTTTTTTTTTTTATGAAATAGGAGGCAAACGAGCAGACGGATCACCTGATGGAAAGCGATTACCGCCGCCCATGGACACCCGCAACACCAGAGGGGTTGTAAGTGCGTTGCCGGCCTTTAAGATGGGAATACGCTCTTTTCTTGAAGGTTTGAAGGTCATATCGGTCCGGAAATACCGCAGGCGACAGTTCATTCCACAGTTTAGCTGTGCGAGGCAGGAAGTTTCTAGAGAAACGCACAGTTGAGGACTGCCAACCATCTAAGTGGTGAGGATGGTAATGTTTTCGCGTAGGGCGATGGCGAAAAGAAGCTGCAGGGATTAATCCGAACAATTCCTCGGAGCACTCCCCGTTATACACGCGATAGAAAATGCAGAGCGAGGCCACATCTCTACGCAGCGCCAAGGAGTCAAGCCGTTCCGAAGTACGCTGGCAGTCGACAATTCGAGTCGCTCTTCGCTGGATGCGGTCCAGAGGGAGAAGCTGGTATTGGGGTGCCCCTGCCCATAGATGAGAACAGTATTCCATGTGTGGGCGAACCTGCGCTTTATACAGCTGTAGGCGGTGGGCCGGCGTGAAATACTGTCTCGATCTGTTGAGCACACCGAGCTTTTTTGAGGCTAATTTGGCCTTACCCTCTAAATGGCCGCGGAACTGGACTTCACTCGAAATGTCGACGCCGAGGATTCCTTAAATTTAACGATGACTTAAATTTAACGATAGATATTTATTAAAGGGGGCCGCTACGTACTGTATTTAGAAAAAATGAAAAAAATGTTTATTGGTTCCTTACAAGTAGTTTACAGCATGGGATGGGATCTTCTTTTAAGCATTAGATATGCTTGTGACAGAAAATGTTGTATTTAAGTACCTTAAGTACACGACTAGCAGTTTCATTCAAGGAAAACTCGTTACGCAACGAACATAATTGACACTGCTTTCTCGGCCGCCATAATGTAATCATTGCACGTAGGATATATATCCTCAACAATGCTAGGAAAAAAATGTGTGAGGTATAAGTTGTTTAGATTATCATCATACCTTACATAGCCGGTTCTGCCTCGAGATTTTACCGCTACTAGAACAACTAATACAGCAATAGCATCTTTAGTAACTAGTATCTTAAGTGTAACTATGTAGTTTAGCGCGACCCCGAAAATAGCTTGCGGGGAACATAGATTTATATAAGGTAATTGTTTCAAACCGACACCGAATGGACCGACCAAGTTAGTAACGAAAGAGTCGTTATTAATGAAGGAAAAGCTGGAAGTCGTAACAACTATTAAAGAAAGGAAAGCTTCATATTTCGGACATATATATAGAAACTCAAAATACGACTTGTTAAAACTAATAATTCAAGGGAAACGAGGACGTGGCAGAAGGAGAATATCATGGACAAGGAACATAAGAGACTGTTTAGACGTGGACAGTACAGAAAAACTAATTCGCATGACTACGGATAAAACGGCATATAGGCATAAGGTCGCCAACCTCTGGGATGGAGAAGGCACTTGAAGAAGAAGAATTGTTTCAAAAATATGTGTACGCTCTTACACCTTAGACAATAAAGTCGTGTTCACATATTTTTGAGCCATTTATATGTCGATCGATGTTTTTGCCTTCGACTGTACATTTTGAACCCCAGACGCAGTTCTTTCGTAAAAAAAACTCATCATTATAATTAAGTTATCTACAATTCCAAAGCCGTTTCTGTCCAGTCGACGGCGCCGAGTTCGCTGAGGTCTTTCTGCACTTCGTCTCTCCAGCGGTTCCTAGGGCGTCCAGACGGTACGGGACGGGCTTTGGACAGAGTAGCATGGCGGTCTATGGTGTCGGAGGCCAAGATCCACTTCGGGTCGTCGCGCCACAGCAGTAAGTAAGTAATATTTACAATTCATAATTCGTTTATTGTCTGTAGAACATGGGTATATACAATGATGGAATCACCATGGTCTTGCCATTAGGCGTACAAATAGCGTAAGCGTAAACAGCGTAGGCGTTCTGTGTAATAGTTTTCTTAGTAATATATGAAACTAGGGTTATTATAAGCTCATTTTTGTATGACATATTTGTAAAAGGCTGTTTGTTTTCTAAATATAAAAAATAGGGGGCACGAGCTAGTGCTATACCTATACATATAGTGGGTAGGTAGTGTACTGAATGCAGTCGGTCAGTGTGTCTGTACGCGGCCTAAATAAATAACACCTAATGAATACGTTACGAAACAGTATGCTCATAGTTTAAAATACAACTCTTATGGCCGGCACTGTGATAGGCTAAGAGCTAGCCCCGTAAAAAGGGAGTCCGTCTAACCTACATGGTAATACTGGAACCAGTGGAACCTAATGGGGTTGGCAACTGTCAAAGGTTTGCAAAGATGGCGCCATCATAGCTTGCCCCTTTTTCTATGAAATTTGGCTTAAAGGGCTGGCATTCAGGGCATTAAAAAAACAAAAATTCTAGGGATTGACAGGGCAAGTTATGCTGGCGCCATCTGCTAAACACTTCGACCGGCCAACCCCATTGGTCGGGCGCACTGAGTGGTTTACAAGGAATTTCGTTCGCTCCGGCTGCTGTTTGAGCTAATTATGTAGGGAGTGGCATCAGCGGAGGAGGTAAATAAGAGGTCTGTACTACCATAGAGTAACTTATACTAGAGCGGTACTGTCATAGTAAATTTTGTAACCCCAGTAAATTCACTGCCATCTGTCGACACACTTTAAAACTTAAAATGAAGATTTATAAAAATACGATAGAATGTATTTAAATATAGATAAATGATTTTTTTTATTTGCATTAATTATTTTTATGATTTTGACCCATGTTCTTTCACTGATATGCGTTAAAATTGTTAAATAACAAACGAAACCGTCAACGCCATCTATACGACTGTAGGCCAAAACTAGTAGCGCCCTCTGAACGAGAATCAAATTTTCTTGATTTTCGAGGCACGTTTTTTCCTTAGACTGTATCCATCTATTACGGAGTTATATCTATCTTTGGTACTACAGAATAGGATATATTTGGTGCAAAATTACATTAACATCTTCCCCCTCTTTTCTCAATGGAAAGGGCCGGGAGGTGAGAGTCATACATCTGATACATCGATACATCGTGTTTTAGCTTTCTGCCTTTAGGTAGTAAATTCAAGTAGGTATAAGGAAGTAGGTACAGACTATATATACAGTCGCCGAGGTCCTCAAAAATAATATCTTAAGAGCGTTCTTACAAGAGAAGTCGAAATAATGTAAAATTGATGATATTCCCGACAACATTTAAGATTTTACGCTCATTATTAGAAATAAAGAGTACTTGTTCCAGTAAGAGCGTCTTCTTATCTTTAGGACGCACTCTATCGCCTTCGGAATAGAGGCGTGTTCAGATATTTGTGAGCACCTTGGCCGCTCCGATATAACTGATGGCAACTGTACATCCTCTTTACAATACATTATACAATTTAGGTACTCGTGTGGGCGCGCAAATGATTGATAATTGCGTTAAAAACCAACAAAATGTAACTTCGCCCACATTTCTACGTGTCCCTTTCTTTATACATGCGCCAAAAAGAGATAGTTAACCGGTCGAATTGAAAAAGTGGCTGTCAGGTTAACAGCTGCCCCGCGCGTTTGAGTAGACGCTAGTGTTGCTATTTATTGTCAAATTGATTATAAGCTTTGGTGCGGTGAGATAAAGTTTAATTTCAAAGAGGAATCTGTTCGTGAAGTGTACGCGAAATAGTGAAATTGTCTTCAATGACTTTGTAGTCACGGAGTCGATGAAAAAAAAATATTAAGACAGTTACGCCGCGTACTCGGTAGAGATTGCACGTTTCGTCGTGTTTTGAAATTGTAAAATGTAAACAATAACATTGTTTATGTACTGAGTGAAAGAAGTTGTTATTGCCGACAAAATGATGGAAATAACTACAGTTATGTTTGTGAGAGTGTCTGGTTTGTTAGTGCTGCTGTTTGTGAATTTGGATTATGTTTTGTGCCACACTTTTGTAAATGAATTGTCTAATAAAGCTGTGACTAAAGTTGAACACAAGCATGAGCACTGCAACCACAAACACCCGAAAGCTGATGAAGTAAGAATCTGAAACCATTTTTGTATTTTTAATTTAAAAAAAAAAAACAAAGTTAGGTTATGTTCGATTTGCGAGTTCAAGGTATTGAATTCTTTATTAAATTAGTTTAAAATAGAACATGAGTACCTTCATGCTTTCTAAAAGGTGTGTATGTGTGTAATGAATTCTTTCAGATGCCTAGAACGCTAAAAAACATTTAAAAATTACTAAAAATTTGAGCACAACAGGCGAAAAATGTATTAATATAATTAAAAATATGCAATTTAAGTAAAACACTATTTACTAGGTCCATGTTTTAATATTCGTACTTGTTTTACTAATAAAATGTGACTTATATTGACCGGGATATAGAGTAGGTATATACTTATATAGACCGTGATTACCTTTGACGTGATCACGGTCTATATCCCGGTCAATATGTATAATTAAAGTCTAGTGAATCAACTTAAAAACACCA
Organism: Cydia strobilella; assembly: GCF_947568885.1. Taxonomy (NCBI): domain Eukaryota; kingdom Metazoa; phylum Arthropoda; class Insecta; order Lepidoptera; family Tortricidae; genus Cydia; species Cydia strobilella. The sequence continues at coordinate 7,169,127 of NC_086066.1, read as the reverse complement.
CAACTTAAAAAGATTTAAATTCTCATATATATTTTTTTATTTCTTCTGTATTTGTATTATTATTCCGAATCACTACTACGAAAAGGTGCTAAAATAAAATGCCAGGTTTAAATGTGAGTAATATTAGTTAAAACTGTACTATAAAATATACATACTTAATTTAAATATACCTACCTATAAAATATACTACTTTTACTCTTACTTATATGACAAACTAGCTTTTGCCCGCGACTTCGTCTGCGTGGAATTAGTAATTTGGGTACCTTAATTCTTAAACAAATCTGCTTTTTAATCCATCCTTTTTTACCTCAAAATTGGTCCACACTAAACATTTCCACCCCATTTTTTACACCCTTAAGGGATGATTTCGGAGATAAAAGTTATTATTATATCATTTCCCACAGCTCAAACTATCCCCATACCAAGTTTCATCTAAATCGGTTCAGCGGTTATTGATTCCCCATACAAATTTCCACCCCCCTTTTCACCCCCTTGAGGGGTGAGTTCTGGGATAAAAAGTATCCTATGTCCTTTCCCGGGACTTAAACTATCTGTATACCAAATTTCAACTAAATCGGTTCAGCGGTTTAAGCGTGAAGAGGTAACACACAGACAGACAGACAGACTTTCGCATTTATAATATTAGTATGGACTAGCGATCCGCCCCTTCGCACGGGTAGTTCAACTAATTTCCACAAAACCTTTACAAATTATACATATAAACCTTCCCCTGGAATCACTCTATCTATTAAAAAAAACCGTATCAATATCCGTTTCGTAGTTTTAAAGATCTAAGCATACATAGGGACAGACTACAGACAGCGGAAAGCGACTTTGTTTTATACAATTTTAATAACAAAACTTCCGTGAGACATAGACATATTAAATATATTAATAACGGGTCACTCACGTGTTTTAAGTCGAAAACGCTCGACATGTTTCACTCCGTACCGAGGAGCGTCATCAGGAGCTTGCGTCGACGGTGACTGATCGGTGTTGTTTCATACTGTTTATACTATGTAGTGATTACGATAACTTGGATAACAAGAAATACCAGTGGAATGTTTCTAATAAAACTGAAAGTGTTTCACGCTTGTCCACTCAATTGCGGTATGCAATCGATTAAAGTGCACACGCAATGCATAGGAATGCGATATGCAAATTGACTCGATGCATTTTTTTTAATCAAACGCTCACGTGACTAGTGATGCGTGTGCTTTAACAAATGCCGGTTTTATCGTGATAGAAAAACCGGTTTTCTCGCGCATTTAAGGCCGTGATTGATATGTTTTTGGTGTGTGTTAGTTAACTACGGGTTTATCCCCAGTGCAGAGTAAAATTACAAAAATATCAAAAATATATTGAGAAAAAAATTCAGATCCGATTTGATCTAGGATCCGCGAAAGATCAACAAATAATAGAATATAACTTACCAAAATTTTAGTATAAAGTAAACACTAAAACAAGGAGCGATTTAATTTTTTTCAAGACAGAACTATTTAAAAAAATAAAAAAGATAATGGTAACACGTAGTTAAGGCGAAAGTGGAGGACCTCATTTTCCTCTGGATATTAACATTATTGAAAATATTTTGACACCATTTATTGTATATATACATCACAGCTATGCCCCTACGTTTGATTTTCTTCGAATTTTTGATTATTATAAGAGTTAGACCAAGAAAAGTCTGCAGGGATTTGGATAGCATACGCAGTGCAAGTGTTATTTTAAACGTCAAACTTCTATGAAATTATGACGTATAAATAACACTGGCACTGCGTGTGCTGTCAAAATCCCTGCAGACTTTTCGTGGTCTAACTCTAGGAGCATTTAATTTCTTTAATAAAATCAGTTTTTCGCTCCAAATTTTTACAATAATCAAAAAATCGAAAAAAGTCAGACGTAGGGGCATAGCTATGGTTCGTATACGTCAAATTATGTTGAAATATTTTCCATAATGTCAATATCCGGAGAGGAAAATAGGGACTAATGAAATGGGGGTCCCCTTTCCTCTTAATAGAATCAAAAGAAACCATTTACACATTACAAATAGACCTTAGAAAGTTCGCAACTTGAGAAATACAGTTTTTGTCATTTGCCATTCAGTTACGTAACGCTGATTGATAATCGCACTCAAAAGCGAAAACTCTCACCTTTCAGCGATAATCCAATTTAACTTCAGCCTGGGCCTTTCTCTGCGTCTTTTCGCCTCAATCTTGCCTTTCAGGATGTTTAAAAAGAATCTGTCTTGCCGTATCAGGTGGCCATCTCGCCCCACCTTAAGCTTAATCTTATCTAAATAATAAAAACCGGCCAAGTGCGAGTCGGACTCGCGCACCGAGGATTCCGTACGTTTTAGTATTTGTTGTTATAGCGGCAACAGACATCTGTGAAAATTTCAACTGTCTAGCTATCACGGTTCATGAGATACAGCCTGGTGACAGACAGACAGACGGACAGCGGAGTCTTAGTAATAGGGTCCCGTTTTTACCCTTTGGGTACGGAACCCTAATAAATACTGGACAGAGCAAATAAGTTTTAAAAACAAAGATACCTATCTTCTTTAAAAATAATTAATTACAAACAAGGAAAATGATCCTTAAAATATATTTTTTGAAATAAAACTATGAAAACGGATTATATCGTTGGATGTTTTATTTCATGAGTAACTATCGCGGTAACCGAAGACAATATTAATATATTTTTTGTTTTCCTCCTTTTCAATTTCTCAATCTTGATTAGATTTTAGTTGATTCGGTTATTAGGGTTCCTTACCCAAAGGGTAAAAACGGGACCCTATTACTTAGACCATAGAGTAACTTATACTAGAGCGGTACTGTCATAGTAAATTTTGTAACCCCAGTAAATTCACTGCCATCTGTCGACTAACACTTTAAAACTAAAAATAAATATTTATAAAAATACGATAAAATGTATTTAAATATGGATAAATGATTTTTTTTATTTGCATTAATTATTTTTATGATTTTGACCCATGTTCTTTCACTGATATGCGTTAAAATTATAAATAACAAACGAAACCGTCAACGCCCTCTATACGAGTGTAGGCCAAAACTAGTGGCGCCCTCTGATCGAGAATCAAATTTTGGTAATTTTCGAGGCACGTTTTTCCCTTAGACTGTATCCATCTATTACGGAGTTATATATATCTTTGCTTAGACTCATATTTCATAATGCATTGCATACGTTGCGTTACGTGGATTCAGTTTGTCCCTACCTTATTAAATCGGTTCAGCGCTTTAAGCGTAAAGAGCGACCAAAGAAACGAATTGTGGTATTTCCTATAAAAAGGGAACTTATTGTCGATGGCGCTTACTCCATTATTAACGATGCTCCGATATAAATACAATGCCGCGCGACGCTGTGCGGCGTAAGTGCCATCGACAATAAGGTCCCTTTTCATAGAAAATGCCCCAAATTCGCGTTTTATAATATGCAAAGAATGTCATTTGATGCTGTAAAGAAGAAACTGTTGTACAAATATTTACAATAAACGATCTCCAGTATACAGTTGCCAATGAAAGAATGTCGCTCTGTTTTCTTTTCAAGATTGCAACGAAACATTGTTTATTTTTAATCAAAAACAAAACCGGTATTTTGCATAAAAACCGGTAAAGATTCTTCTTTTAAAATTATGGCTTCAGCCCAGTGGGACTATTTCGCCAGTATCAAGGTATTAAGAGGTTTAAAAACGACAAAAATTGTACGGTTGTACAAGACAGTGTACGGTGATTTGTTAGCTCTTGTAAATCGATAGCTAGACTTTACAAGAAGCACGTGGACTACCGGCCGTTGACTCCAAGATGGTGGTTAAACGCGCTTCAAAATTAATTCTCCATTTACTGCACACTACCACATTAGTTTACTGTATAATAAGCTATCGATATTACACTTTAAACAATATTAATGAGCAAAAAACAAAGTAATTAATCACGATGCTAACTATCAAGATGGCGCTCGAACCGGAAGTCCCGGTAAAGATTCGAAACTTAAGCGTGCGCTAGACGGTCGCTGACAAGCCATCAGACCGTCTGAACTTGGTCTGGCCTTGGTAATGTTTGTATGAAATTTTGTTAGAAACAACTGTCTACACGGTCCGTCCAGACCAAGGCCACGCGGTCCGAGGGGCTTGTCGGCGACCGCGTCTAGCAAAGGCTTTAAATCAATGTTAAGATATTTCTCGTGAATTGTTATATCGCAGGCATTTTACCTTTTATCTATAAATGCGATAGGTATTTCAACCTAATCGAATAATTAGTTCTGTCATATAACCTGTTCTCAGAAATAAACTTGACCCAAACAGATTTCTCGGTGTGCGATAGGTATCTGTTTTCATATTTACTTAACAACGTCGAAGTAGTAGTAATAGTAAACTCTTTATTGTACAAATATACATATTAAAAATTACATGGTACAAATAATAATTCAATTCAATTCAATTCAATACATTTATTTCATGTAACAAAGACACATTTTATTAGTAACACTTACAAGACTAAGGGGTTAGTAGGTAGGTACAGCTAGACTTAAATTTAAAACAAAATAACACTAACGGGAGAATGCAATCCCTCGCAGTGTGACAAGTAGGGACAGTCAACCCTGTCCGCTATCAATCGCAGAATGCTGTTGGGACTGCCGCGCACCCGGCGCACCAGGGATGCCGCGCGTGCACGCATGGTAGTGTAGAAACATATAACGTAATATGTACAAAGGCGAACTTATCCCTTTGAGGGATCTCTTCCAGTTAACCTTTATGATTATGATTGTGAAGCGAAGCGATTATGATTTAGATCTAAAACTGTTTATAGCAAAAAACGATTGGCAAAAGACTTATGGTTTAAGGGGCCCCACTGACTATCAGTCCGCCGGACGATATCGGCCTGTCAGTTAGAACGAAAAATGTGTCATTCTCAATCAAAAGGGTACTTATTGTCGGTTGTCAATAACGCGCTATTTTTTATATAGCTTCAATTTGAAATCAACCTTATTGACAAACGACAATGTGGTACCTTTTGGTTGAAAATGTCAAAATTTTACAGTTCCGAACAACTGATAGGTCGATATCGTCCGTGGTCACTGGTGGACCACGTGACCACTGACGTCCCAGCAAAATGTCAAAACAGAGATTTGTGAGACTACCCCACGGAAAGTGCATTTAAAGTTTGAGGTAGACATCACATTTTCAAACCACACACTACACATAAATGTTAATTATTGTCAATAGTCCGACACGCAACACACAACATCCGCGCACACATCCGAAGATAGATCCCTTGGCTTTAACTTCTGGATCACTGGTCCCCAAGTTGCCGATAAGTTAAAACCATCTTCCCTATTAAAATTTCTGGGGTGCTTCTTGATTTCAATCGCATTGATTTCTTGACTTATGGTATACCTAATTTGATAGATGCTAAGAAATTTTCCCGAGTTAGGTCTGGAAACTTGTCGGTTGTCGGTTATATGTATTCTGTTCATATTTGAACAACTGTATTGTATTGTAGTTCGGGCGATTTTCCGCTACTCGACGACTGGCGCCTATTTTGCGTGACATGGGGTGGGCTAGTCCTGCCAGCCCAGCTCCTCGAGGAAACCTATCAAACCTTTGATGTTGAGTAGGACCTCGGGGAGGTCTCTCGGGGATCCGAGATGTTTTGCCCTGTATGGGGCCACTCCGCTGCACTCCAGCACCACGTGAGAGGCTGTTTCTTCTGTCTCCATGCATCTTCTGCATAGGGGACTGTCTGTGACACCTGTTATAAAAAGATGTTTTTTAAATAGTCCATGACCTGTTATGACACTGGTTACCATGCTCAGTCGGGTCTTTCCTAATTGAAGGAGCACCCTTGTGAGCTTTCCGTTGATGCCAGGCATGGCTTGTTTGGCCTGTCTGCATCCAGTCTGGTTTAGCCAATGTTCTGTGTGTAGTTTCCCTGTACGTGCCAGCAGCATTGAGCGTACCTTGCTTGAACAACTGTATGTAGCTCTTATTCTCGTGGAGCAGATGGTACACAATAGCATGCCAAAATCACTGGCGGCATGTTACAGTCAGTAAGTTTATTCATCTAGACCAATTGTTACGGAACTACCTAGAGTTCCCTACCAAGTACACATAGCAATGTGACGACAAGAAATATACAAAAATTTGCAGTTCCCATAAAAATGTTCTCGTTATTTTTTCTGCGCATTTATTGCCAAACCTTACAGTTACGAGTAGTTTCGATTTCTATGACACTTGAACGGCTACCATCAGTTTGGCAGTGACATAAACGCCATCGAGAACGTAATTTACTTTCTCTGCATCTCGCTCGCACCAATAAGCGAGTGCGAGCGAGATGCATAGAAAGTAAATTACGTTCTCGATGGCGTTTATGTCACTGCCAAACTGATGGTAGCCGTTCAAGTGTCATAGAAATCGAAACTGCTTTCTCTGCATCTCGCTCGCACCAATAAGCGAGTACGAGCGAGATGCATAGAAAGTAAATTACGTTCTCGATGTCGTTTATGTCACTGCCAAACTGATGGTAGCCGTATTGAAGTAGATGTCAGAGTGATGCACGCATTACGTCACGAGATGCATGAGAATGAGAATTTTCTCATTAATGTTTCCAGAAATTTTGAGAATATTAGGCCTGCTAGCTAGAACTAGCAATGTAGTTGTTATTATATGTGCTATTTTCATCTAAAAGGGTACTTATTGTCAGTTGTCAATAAGGCGCTATTTCCATATAGCTTCAATTTGAAATCAACCTTATCGACAAGCGACAATGTGGTACCTTTTGGTTGAAAACGTCACATTATTAACCTAAAGCCTAAACTGTAGCATAATAATGTGTAAACGTTTCCTTGTTAGGCTTGTTACATCACGTACTATTCTCATACTCATATGTATTCTAGAGAATCTAGAGCGCTCTAAGTGAAAATTAAGGTTATTGGATAGCGCGCCGTCGGCCCTCAACCTGTCAGCTATGGAAAATCTAGAACCAAATACAAATACCACTATTACCGCTAATAAATGTATTGACATAGCCTTCATAGGTATAATAATTTGCATGGTATAATAATTAGTATTGCATTCATAGGTATAATAATTTGCATGGTGGTTTCTATGGGGCCATAGTACCGACGCCCACGACCTGTTCATAATGCAGAAAAAGTGTCTGCGCATTCTTGCAAACGCCCGCCCTCGAGAAAGCTGTAGACCTCTTTTTATTCAAAAAAAATTACTTACATTAACGTCATTAATATCTTGGAGGTAGCAATATTCGTTAGAGGCCATACACATTTTTTCAGACAAATAAAGGACGCTCCTAACCGCACTATTAAAACCAGGGACCGGCCCGCTATCCCTTATCGGGGTTTTATAAGGGTATTGCATAAGGCTTAACTCACCATACCCTTTGCCAGACGAAACCCTTTGTTTTGGTTTTAAAAACCCTTATATAAAGCTACCACATTTGAGTAATCGGTAACCCAAATACCCTTACAAAACCCTTATCATCCGCTCACCAACACCTTGCATATTGCTTATAAGGGATAGCCTTACAAAGGGCTTCCCTTTTAGCATATAAGCGTGCTAATTTAAGTCGTCTACCTTGTTCATAAAGCACACATTACTTCGAATCCGAGCGATCGTCGGCGGCGACGGCAGCGTTCTTTGACTAGGCACGTATTTTCTTTCCTTTTCATACACTACCGTAGATATATACTAATCCTGTCTCTTTCACGCAAAGGGAAACCTTTATAAAAAGCGCTTAAAGATAAGGGTAACCCTTATTAAGAGCTAGCCTTATTTTTGGTTAGCTTTTCGGTAAGGGTTAGTCAAAGGTAAGGGTATGAATGGGCTTGCAGTTCAAAAGGGAAAGTCTTTCAATGTGTTAGCCGTGTTTAAGTGTCGCCCATTGAAAGGGTTTTATCGCGGAAAGGGTTTTCCGGTCCCTGATTAAAACGCGCCATGAAAACAGACTAGCACTGCCAAAATCACACTTACAAATGCATAGAAATAGTCCACATTCCCGATTTATAGATATTTTCAACAAAATTCCCGAAAGATTTAAGTCCGAAATAAATCCCACCGCCTTTAAAAATAACCTTAAAAAACTGCTAATTGAAAAATGCTATTATACTGTTAACGAATTCCTAAACGACGCCAATGTATGACTTATTTAAAGTACTTAATTTGATTGCCTAACTTTGACTCAAATAATGACGAATCAGAATTTATTTATTTAGCAAAAATATTGACATTAAATCATTAGAATAAATGTTAGGTTAATCATGTATGTAAGTAAATTATGTGACGTATTATGAATATTAAGATTTGATTATTCTTACTGTAAATTATGTGTTAGATATAAGTAGTAAATTGCTTCACCCTATCCGGGTTCATGTACCATAGTAATAAGTCCTAGACATAATTCATTGTACATGACTGCAATAAACGAATACGAATGGTAGTTTTTAAATTTCGGAATAATATTTGATTCCACCATATTTTGCATGCCAGATGTTGGTAAATTGTGTGAACCTGTATATATATATTTTAATTACTTCTATTATGTACCACTTTTTGTGCAAAATAAAGACATTAATAAATACGTTTTCGTAATCTTGTCACCGTAATCAAGCGTAGTGCCATCTTCTAAATAGTTAACTTATTTGACAGTTGGCATTATTGAAACTAGTGTTGGTTGGAGTGCCTGGCGTCCGTTGGCTCGTTGGGTGGACGACATTCGGAAGACTGCGGGTCACTTCTGGATGAGATTAGCTCAGGACCGGGACAAGTGGCGTACTCGAAGAGAGGCCTATGCTCAGCAGTGGGCGATAAAAGGCTGATGTGATGATGATGAGTGTTGTTTAAGAGGCCGGTATCGATTTGACTGAAACTGAGATAGCGTCAAGTAGCGGAATTATCAGTACTGTTACTCGACAATAGATGTCGCGGCGAACGGAAAGTTTAATGCTCAACTATTTTCAGCTAATATTATAACCGGATTAACCGGAGCTCTATTTTCAACTTCTGCTTATAATATTAGTTGTAAATTGTTGAGCAATACACTTTTCGTCAGTCGCGACACGGAGGTCTCAATTCGGTTGTATGTTTTTTTTGATAAATGATTGTCATTTAATGGCATTTTGTTAATAACGTTTTTAGTTGGTCAAGCAAATCTTGTATTTTTGGCCTATCTGTAGTGTGTGTGTGTGTGTGTGTGTGTGGACCAGCGAGATGGAATGTATACTCATAGTTAAGTGATGTCGTGGTACAGTCACGGACTTTAATTGTTGAGCCATTTAAGGTTAACTTTACATTGGACATTTCATACCGTTAGTATTGACAAGTAAATTAGCTTGAACCCTAACGCTGCGTCTTACGTAGGCGAACACTCGCGAACGCGAAGCGAAGCGGCGCGGCGCGGCGCGGCGCGGCACGGCGGGCCCAAGGAATTCGCGTTCGCAACGAGATCGCCCACGTAGGACACATCTATAGGTATCAAAGGATTGATTCACCCCGGTTCACGCTGCGCCGCAACGCTTCGCTTTCGTGTGTTATTCGCCTACGTAGTACGCTGCGTAAATGCGTTAATAAGTTTGGATTCATGATGCGTAAAGTTACCTCTCCATTATGTTCAGAGTGCGATATGATTGAGGACGTGTACCACATATTGGTGGAATGTGTGCGGAACGAATCCTTTAGGAGCCAACTGAAAATATCATTAATTATTTTTAACAATGTTGGTGGCTGCAATAGTGCCCTGGCTTCTCCATTGTCGGACGAGGCCAGAGCACTGTTTAAGCTAGTAAATATAGGCCTTAGTAATCGTAAGTGAGTTTGATTGTATGATGACTATATGGAGCGACATAATCGCTAAGCGATAATGCTCTTTAATAAAGATAAAAAAAAAAAAATGGCTCAACAATTAAAGTCCGTGACCGTACCTAACTGTGTGATCAAATCTTTTTCCGTTTCATTATAATTACAGGTTTTTTATCCCTAGTTACCGGTTTTGAAACACAATTCGCATGGGAAGTAATAAACTAATAACTCTGCCACTGTCACGGTGAACGCTGGGAAATATCTGCATATTGCGATATTTATATTTATACCTATACCTTTCGTATGCTCCTGTCAAAAAAATGCTATTTAAATAGCAATCTAGACAACTTCATGTTTAAGTTGAATATAATGGAGCAGATCTGCTCCTAAGCATACCAAAGGTAAGCTAAAAAACCAAACAAGTGCGAGTCGGACTCGCCCGCTGAGGGTTCCGTTAAATTTGTAATTTAACTTTTTATTTTTTATAAATTTATAGTTTTCAGATTTTTCCTGTACTTTGTAGTGTAAGACGATATTACTTACCAAATTTTGATTCCCTTGAGAGTGTCGAAATATACGTCTTTAAGTTAACTTAGAAGTTTGATTTTTTCACAACTTCAAGGGACTTTAGACCTGAGAATATGGTTTTAATTTCAACTCGATACCTCCACGTGTTCCTGAGATAAAGGGTCTTGACAGACAGACGGACGGACAACAAAGTGATCCTATACGGGTTCCGTTTTTAGTGTTTCGTACCCAAAGGGTAAAAACGGGACCCTATTACTAAGACTCCGCTGTCTGTCTATCTCATGAACCTGATAACTAGACAGTTGAAATTTTCACAGATGATATTTCTGCTGCCGTTATAACAACAAATACTAAAAACAGAATAAAATAAATATTTAAGTGGGACTCCCATACAACAAACGTGATTTTTTTGCAGTTTTTTGCGTAATGGTACGGAACCCTTCGTGCGCGAGTGCGACTCGCACTTGGCCGGTATTTCCTTTTGAGGTACGGAACCCTAAAAATGGAGCAAGCGATGAAACGGCCTTAACCTTCATAATCGTGTTGTCACACTTGCTTATACCTAATGGCTAATGGCAGTGTTGTAAAATTATCCATGTTATCCTTATCGTAATGTGGCGTACAACAGTTAAGAAATGTGACCTGCAGAGGAGAACATCCGGACATACCAAAGCATTTAATGTCGTGTAGCTACCACTGGCGCTAGTTATTGTCGCGCCACGATATGGTGGTCAAGACTGCATACAAAAGACTAGGTTTCGTTCTGCGCAATTCCGCGCCCCTGACTGTGGAAGCCACACGCGTGTTGTATGCGGCACTCGTGCGCAGCATTCTCGAAACGAATGCAGTGGTGTGGAGTCCACATGAGAGTAAATATATACTTATGCTAGAGCAAGTCCAAAAGTCGTATCTTAGGGCTATATACAAAAAAATACACACTTATTATCCGTATATGTACCCTACTCTGTTTCTGCAGGGACATCTAGGGTACGACTCGCTCCAGTTGCGGAGGTTGCTCTCTTTGGCGAAATTCACGATCGGTGTTATTAGAAACACAATAGATAGCGTAGCCCTTGTCGAGGCCTTCATGCGATTATTTGTGCCTAACCAGTACATTCGCGCGCGGCGTCACCCGCTGCTGGCGAAGGGCACCGCGCGCACGCGGGCGCACGCGCAGGCGCCGGTCGCGCGCGCGCACGCTCTGCTCAACTCCGTGCTCGAGGCACACCCGGAGTGTGATTTGTTTGTGAGTGCAATCGGACGACTGATGATTGAGTGTAAGAGAGTGATAGAGCGAGAGATGCCTGTAAGTAGTATTATATAAGTATAATTAATATTGTTTTGAAAATACTTTTGTACCCAATGTATAAGTAATACTGTCTCCCAATTTGTGCCGCTGTGGCTCTAGCTGTTAAGGTACAATTGTCAACTTAAATAATAAATAAATAAATAAATGGTCCGACCGGAATGGACCGGTACATGTTCGATCGGTTGATCCGTGTAATTTTATTCTACTTAATGTCATGTTCTTATGTCGTCATATTGTATTTCTTTTTTGTAATAGTTTGTGTAAACTGTGTGTAATTTATTTTTTGCCATATGTTATGTTTCTGTTCTTTATGTTGCTTTCTTTTTGTCTGTTACCTTCCATTCTCACTTGATGTTCTCATCGGAAGATCAGCGCTGGAAGTCGCCAGCAGCATGCTGAGATGGCCATTTCGTGACACTTTATTTTCACTATGTTCTTTTAATGTATGTCTATTGTCTGTGTGTTTACGAATAAAAACTATTCTATTCTATTCTTTATGCCGACGCTGAAACGTAGGCCTTCGCTAACGTTCCGTCAATAAATTAATATGCTTATTATTATAAGGACAATCTTACGCAGCGTACTACGTAGGCGAACAACAGGCGAACGCGAAGCGGGGGTGAATCAATCCTTTGATACCTATAGAAGTGTCCTAAGTGGGCGATCTCGTTACGAACGCGAACGCCGTGGGCCCGCCGCGCCGCTTCGCGTTCGCGTTCGCGAGTTGTTCGCTTACGTAAGACGCTGCGTTACACAAATCAGCCTAGTCCCACAGTAAGGCTTTTGTTGTGGGTTTTTCATACTATGACGACGATAAACAATACATGTGTGTAGAAGTATATATAAATACTTATATAAATGGAAAACATCCATAGCCCAGGAACAAATATTTGTAAAAAACACACAAATAAATGCCCTTACCAGGATTCGAACCCGGGATCTCCGGCTTCGTAGGTCATCACTACCGAATGTGCTAGGACGGGCGTAAATAGCACAGTCTCGCTCACACACCGGAGTGACCGGAGCAGCGTGCGTGCATCAAGTGTATTCCTATTTAACCTCGCCGAGAACAGACGGGAATAGGTGTATTCATATAAAACATAATTTATTAAAAAACACGTATTGCATACATTCATATAAAACAAAGACTTGATGTGCCTGAACTATAACGCTGCGTAAGCGAAAAACTCGCCAACGCGAAGCGGCGCGGCGCGGCGCGGCGGGCCCACGGCGTTCGCGTTCGCAACGAGATCGCCCACGTAGGACACTTCTATAGCTATCAAGGGATTGATTCACCCTCGTTTCGCGTTCGCGTGTTGTTCGCCTCGTAGTACGATGCGTAAAGCATTCCCATTTGTCTTCGCCTCACGTGATTTCCGTATGCAAATGGGAATGATTTATATGAAATCACCTATTTCCATCTGTTCCCGGCGGGGACAAATGGGAATACAATACACCGTGCATCAGTGTGATAACCGCGTAATGGATAATCTATACCGGAAGCGGTGCAAGCACGGCAGAGCTAATGGCCAAGACATTACGATTCGCAAATCATTCAAGGAAAACGATTCTCACACAACGCGTCGACGGTCAATCCATAACAACAGAGAATAGTAAAATATATAGACAGTTTATCTTTATACTGTTACAAGAAACAAATGAAATATTTTAATTTGTGTTATTTCAATTTTGGAATCTTTTGCTTGCTCGGGTATCAATATTAGCACGAGCGGTTAAACAAGTGCGAGTCGGACTCGTCCACCGAGGGTTCCGTACTTTTTAGTATTTGTTGTTATAGCGGCAACAGAAATACATCATCTGTGAAAATTTCAACTGTCCAGCTATCACGGTTCGTGAGATACAGCCTGGTGACAGACAGACGGATAGCGGAGTCTTAGTAATAGGGTCCCGTTTTTACCCTTTGGGTACGGAACCCTAAAAAAAGAATATCAGATGCAGATAAAAATATCTGACCTTTACCAGCTGACTTGACAGCTGTTGTTGTTCAAGATAGCTTCTTATCTGTGATTTAATAAATTTTCAAACGAGAGGAAATGACTAAAAATATTTTTACTGCGTTTTGTCTATCTCAACTACAGTTGTACCGTTCTCGAGAATGTTCTCCGTTTACTATGGGAAACATTCTCGAGCGAGAACATTCCCCATACAAAACGGAGAACGTTGTCGCGAACGCAACAACTCTAATCTCAACCCACCAACGGAGTGGTAGCTGACGTTGATGAGGCATCATTGTAGAATACATGTACGAATTATCGCTCGTGCAGGATTTACTTATTTATTTTTAAATTAATTAATAATTAAATAATTAATTTCCAACATAATTTGTTCCTGGCCTGCCCACATACTCAGTCTTACGAGCTATAACCATTACTTTACTTATTTGAAGTCATAAGTTACTTTAGTTCTTCTACGAACGATACATTTCTGATTTTATTTATTTATTTAAACTTTATTGCCTGTTGTCACCTGGTTCTATTTTTCTTAAAAAAATTCTTTGTAGTTTTACATGTATGTAAAATGTATAATTTTGGTGCAATAAAGAATATTTACTTACTTACTTTATTGCACAAAATAATACAGCAATGTACAAATGGCAGACTTAATGCTAAATGGCATTCCCTAACAGTCAACCATAGGGCCAAACCGACATATACTTAATTGTTGCGTATTGGTGGTGTATTTAGCTGAGCTCTCGATGATTAATTGTAAGTCTTTATTCTGCTAGTGTCTGTCAATCGTTTTAAACGTTTATTCTCCCACGAAATCTTCTCACCAATTGTCTGCGAAGCCATCCGTTACATATTGTGTTACGTGAATCTCATCGGCTGTCATCAGACACTGCACATTGAGTTATTATCACTATAGAGAAGCCATACTAAACAATGAAAGAGGATATAATTAGATAGAGCGGTACTGTCATAGTAAATTTTGTAACCACTGTAAATTCACTGCCATCTATCGACATACTTGAAAACTAATAATGAAGATTTATAAAAATACGATAAAATGTATTTAAATATGGATAAATGATTTTTTTATTTGCATTAATTATTTTTATATGATTTTGACCCATGTTCTTTAACGGATATGCGTTAAAATTATATATAACAAACGAAACCGTCAACGCCCTCTATACGAGAGTAGGCCAAAGCTATTGGCGCCATCTGATCGAGAATCAAATTTTCGTGATTTTCGAGGCACGTTTTTTCCTTAGACTGTATCCATCTATTACGGAGTTATATCTATCTTTGATTAATAGTTCTATTTATTTGTAAACATTTAAAAGATTAAGTTGTAGTAATAAAATGTAGTCAGTTTTATTTATTATTTATTAATGTAAAAAAAAACTTATATTAAATTAAAAATTGAAAACAAAATCAATACTTACCTTTTGTTTACTACACTGAAACATTAAGAATAGAATAGAATTTATTGCTCTCATGTTGGTGTACAGGTCTTACTCTAAGTACAATAGTTCCATTACAACATGTTACCCTAAAAGGGTATTGCAGTTACACGTACATTAAAATATGCAAAGACAGGGGTACATAAATCTTTCAATTATAGTTTGTCAAGGGACTGTCTGTCGTTTTGCTAATTAATTTTGTATGGAGGCCGTAACTGTAAATATAGTTGGTCAAGCAAATCTTGTCAGTAGAAAACGGCGCGTAATTCAAATTTTCTATGGGACGTTATCCCTTCGCGCCTATATTTTTTAAATTTGCCGCCTTTTTCTACTGACAAGATTTGCTAGACCAACTATATTTGCCCTCTGACATTTGGCACAAATGTTCTATAATAATGTATTCACAAGCGTCTTCAATAACTAACTTTAAAAGTAACAAAGAATTTCACAGTCCTCATCTTCGACATCACAAAGCAAAAAAAAGTATTAAATACGCCATAACGGTAACCTTGACAACCATCCGGAAACGGTCTTCTTGACCTCTTGTGAACCTTTTTTTTAATAGAAACATTGCACTATGGCGCAACAGAGCGGGAAGAATTATAACCTCAAACACCGTTTTTCTAATTACAAATTTATCTTAAACGTCATTTACGCGATTTTAAACCTTAAATACATATAATAAGAGTTTTTGTATATTTCAGATTATGTTTGTAGATTACAAGTCGATGTTTTGATTGCCATATTGGTTGAGGAAATGGAACAAAAAATGCATTTGTATAAGCGTATCTATTGATCTGCTTGTACGAAGGTCGTGATAAAAGATCAATTAATAATTGAGATAGACTGACCTATGATTAATTGATAATGCATGTCTTAACCCTTTTAGAGCGAGACGGCGGTAATATGTTCCAAACCCAAAAACGAAATAATGATAATGCGAAATTTTACGCAAAAGAAATCTGAAATAAAGAAGTTTAATCTGCCAATTCCCGTCAGTAGAAAAAAGCGGCAAATTAAAAAAAATCGCGCGAAGGGTTTTTAATCCCGTAGAAAATTTGAACTTCGCGCCTTTTTCTACTGACAAAGTTGTTTGACAGACTATAGTTTTAAAATATTGCCTGGGTACGGTTTGTAATTTTATTAGCTTTACTTGATTATGGATGCTTGAAGAGTTAACTTTTTCCAAAAATGTATATGGCATATGGCATTTGTTTTTCTCTCCTATAGTCCTGGTTTTCTAGGATAGCGGTTCCGTCATATTAGCGGCCGCCGTCTCCATACAAAGTACTAGGTATATACTCATCTACATTTAGGTATATTATTTTTTATGGAGACTGCACCGCTATCCTAGGACACCAGATACCATTAAAATAACTCCTATTAACTCCTATTAAAAACCATATCGATTAAAGTGAAACGAAGGGGCTTTGGTTAATACATCAAATTGTGTAAAAATATTTTTCATAATGTCAATACCCAGAGAGGAGAATGGGGACCATGTTTTTATGGAAAGCGGTCGTCCACAATCCTCTTAAGTCCTACAATTACTGACATTTGGTCGGTTAACACATTCACAATTTCCCAGTCAAGAAAGAAGCCAGCGTCTTACTTAAGCGAACAACTCGAGAACGCGAAGCGGCGCGGTGCGGCCCACGGCCTATGCCACGGCGTTCGCGTTCGCAACGAGATCGCCCACGTAGGACACTTCTATAGGTATCATAGAATTTTTCCCCTCACTGGCTCGGAAAGTTGTCTTTTATCCTTTAAAACAAGCGGGGAAAAACGCAATTTATCCACTTGTGGGGAAAGAAATTTGACCTTGGATGGAGCGTGTTTAAGTAGCTTGACAGATAACAAAACGTAAAACGCTCATAATAATGATTCGTTTGATATTAATTATCATTAAACAAATGGTTTGAGAATGTAATAAAAAATAACAAATTTAGCTTTATTTAATCCTTAAAGTTCCATAAGAAACGTTTGTGTTTTAATAATGATGTTAAATATAATTCTGAACGCACAAGTTCTTCTTCTTCTTTTAAAATTATGGCTTCAGCCCAGTGGGACTATTTCGCCAGTATCAAGGTATTGAGAGGTTTACAAACGACAAAAATTGTACGGTTGTACAAGACAGTGTACGGTGATTTGTTAGCTCTTGTAAATCGATAGCTAGTCTTTACAAGAAGCACGTACGTCATACGTCATACGTTCATACGTCAGAAATGTCAACATTGTCAACAAAATTTTTACTTACAAACTTCTCACGTAAAAATACAGAATTTCCAGAGTTTTTTGTTATAATATCGTAAAAAAATGAGTGATTTCAGTGATGAAGATAATCTAACGCCTGTGGATGTTGCACTTTCCTCGCTATAGTGAGGTAAAAAGTTTTGTGTTACACACGGGTGCAAATGTATTTTACTTCTCGTGTGTAAAATACAACTTTGCACCCTTGTATAACAAATAACTATATTCACCTCGCGCCTCGCTGCGTAAGTGTGTTCCATTTTGTATTGGAAATGGGGCGCTTGGCATAGAAAGTGTTAACAATACCTTAATAAATGCCTATTAAAATATAAATACAGCGAAAGTGAAGCAAGCGTTAGATAAAGAAACAATCATGATTAAATGATTTATGTTCATGTAACAAGTGTTAGAGGTGTTAATCATAATATGATTGGCTTATGCGAGATCATATTATTAGCACCGTTGTGTTATATAGCGACAGATTAAGTGTTGCCAGATCGTACCTTTTAGTACGATCAAAGATAGATATAACTCCGTAATAGATGGATCACGAAAATTTGATTCTCGATCAGAGGGCGCCACTAGTTTTGGCCTACTCTCGTATAGAGGGCGTTGACGGTTTCGTTTGTTATTTATAATTTTAACGCATATCAGTGAAAGAACATGGGTCAAAATCATATAAAAATAATTAATGCAAATAAAAAAAACATTTATCCATATTTAACGTATTTTTATAAATCTTCATTTTTAGTTTTAAAGTATGTCGATAGATGGCAGTGAATTTACAGCGGTTACAAAATTTACTATGACAGTATCGCTCTATCCTATTACATCCTCTTTGGTACGATTTTACGTACTTTTTGAACAGCATGCGTACTTAAAACGTACCCCGCCCAAAACCGTACTAAAATCGTACTTTTTGGCTAAAACGTACATTTTAGTACGATTTTACGTACTTTTTGTAAGAGCGGTTCAAAAAATACGCCAAAGAGTACGATTTATTTGCGTAAAAATTTCAGACTTTTTTGTTTTGGTATTTTTGTACCTTACTATTTTGCGTACTAATGTAGTTTTGGTGGATTACCACTTTAAAAAAAATCACCCGTTTCTAAAACACTTCTGCTGTTTATATTGTTTTTTGGAACAAAAAATGATATTGTACTTTTTTTGGTAAAAACGTACCTTTTTTAGATCGGGGTCGTATTTTAGTTTTCAGTGCTCTGGCATCACTGAGATATGTATCTATAGGTACATAGATTTTGCATGTTTTGAAGCGGCGTGTCGGTGTATCGATCGGCGTGTCGGCGTATCGATCGGCGTGTCGGCGTATCGATCGGCGTGTCGGCGTATCGATCGGCGTATGTGGCGTTAGTTTTGGTGTTTGGAGCAAGGGCAAACTGCCGAATCCAACACAAGAGCAGGCGATTCGGAGCCAAGCCGTTCTGTTGCCTAAAGTTTTTTAGGGTTCCGTACCCAAAGGGTAAAAACGGGACCCTATTACTAAGACTCCGCTGTCCGTCTGTCTGTCTGTCACCAGGCTGTATCTCATGAACCGTGATAGCTAGACAGTTGAAATTTTCACAGATGATGTATTTCTGTTGCAGCTATAAAAACAAATACTAAAAACAGAATAATATAAATATTTAAATGGGGCTCCCATACAACAAAAGTGATTTTTTTGCTGTTTTTTTCCGTAATGGTACGGAACCCTTCGTGCGCGAGTCCGACTCGCACTTGGCCGGTTTTTATAATTATGTTTTCCGAGCAAAGCTCGGTCTCCCAGGTATTGAAAGGTGAAATTGTCTTCTTTTGATCGGTACTAAAAGCGTCACTGTGTAAATACATATAACGTGTTCCAATTTATTTGTTCTTGTTTACCATACCTTCATGTATACATGTGTCATGATTTATTTATGTTTACATGACAGATAGCAGTGGAATAATAATTATAATGTGGCAACATCATTGCGTTACCCCGATTAGTACGGGGTAGTTGGGAAAATACCTGGCAACACGGTAGGTAGCTAGGTAGTGGGGCACGTGAGCCAGTCGGACTGGCTCGTGAGACTCGTTCACTTAGATCGGGGCAGTCAAAGAGGACAGGGACACATCGTGAAGGATCAGTCAAGTCAGAGCACCTACAAGTACCTCCATTGGTGTATAAGTAATAATTAGAGTAACCCTTAGAAGAGGAATCTTCACAAATCAGAAGTGTTAACGTACCACTAACCCACAATGGGATTTTAAGATTTACTTTGATTCCTAAGTTTTATGAGTTATATAACTAAAAAGTGCTTATTTTATTTTATGAGATTGGGACGGTTTATATGCTTCAGTAATAAGTTTTTGGCGATTGATTGTAAGTAACTACATATTTATTAGAAATTCTCAAAAGAATGCATGATGAAGTTGCAGGTAGTTTTAAAACTCGCAAGTAAATAGTCGTTAAAAGCACATCTCATGTTGCTTCTTCGTTACCAACTGAATTTTATTTAAATTGCATTTTCTGCTGTTTTGAGTAAGAAAATAAATGATTATAGAGGTAACGGTATGTGATGTACATAATTAGTGATCTGTTATCAGCATCAGTACCTTTTGTGTGTTTATAAGAAGCGATACCGACTGATTTTCAGTGATGACGATATTTTTGTCGAAATAATTTAATGTTTCACTGTGTAAATACATATAACGTGTTCCAATTTATTTGTTCTTGTTTACCATACCTTCATGTATACAGGGTGAAAAAATATTAAGGGCCTTGGAGGGAAAGTGCCTTAAAATCTTAAATTTCAATTAAAGGAAACATTCTTTTATTTCTAAAAAGAAACGAAACGCATTCAAGGATTTTTTTTAAATTCGCTTGTCTCGCCCGGGGAACGAACCGACTAAAAATTCCAAAAAATAAACGATATTTTATTCTACTAGTCGATACAGTTAATGTTAATGATAACATTTCTCCGAGAAACATTAGGTTTTACACCCGTCTGTCGTACAAAATATCCATAAAGTCGAATATTTAGTACTCAAGAATGTTTTTAGACAAGCAAAATTTAAGGAAAAAAGAAAAATCATTGAATGCAGTTTTGTTTCTTTAAAAAAATATAAGAATGTTTCTTTTAAGTAATATGAGCTAACTTAAGGTTTCAAGGCACTTTCCCTCCAGGTCCCATTATTTTTTTCCATTTTGTATAAAGTAAAATGTAGGTAATATCATAGAGTAACTTATACTAGAGCGGTACTGTCATAGTAAATTTTGTAACCCCAGTAAATTCACTGCCATCTGTCGACACACTTTAAAACTAAAAATGAAGTTTTATAAAAATACGATAAAATGTATTTAAATATGGATAAATGATTTTTTTTATTTGCATTAATTATTTTTATGATGTTGACCCATGTTCTTACACTGATATGCGTTAAAATTGTTAAATAACAAACGAAACCGTCAACGCCATCTATACGACAGTAGGCCAAAGCTAGTAGCGCCCTCTGAACGAGAATCAAATTTTCTTGATTTTCGAGGCACGTTTTTTCCTTAGACTGTATCCATCTATTACGAAGTTATATCTATCTTTGGTAATATATTCGTCTACGGTTTGGCAGACAAGTGTATACTTACACCTATGTTTTATGTTTGTGTGTGTGTTTGTTTGTTGTATGTGTGTGTACCTATGGTTTATTCACTACGTGTCAGGCCTGTGTGAGAGAATTATCTTAAGGACATCTGGAGAGGTGTGTTTGTTTTACGAATTAAATATATCGCACAGTTTACAATTTTAAGCACATATATAGATGTGATTTAGATCTAACTTAAGTTAAAAAGTGAGAGTGGTGGCCGAGTGGATCTGAGGAAACAACTTTAAAAGGGCCTACTGACTATCATCGGCCTGTCAGTTAGAACAAAAATTTGACAGTTCTGAATAACTGACAGTCCGATATCGTCCGGCGGACTGATAGTCAGTGGGCCCCTTAAAGGGGGGTGGGGCTAATTGGCCCATTTGACCAATACGGGTAATGACCTTATGGATAGGTTATTTTAAGTTGTAAAACTAACTATGACAGGTAGCCCCAAATCTTTGTGTGAAAAAAGTTATCGCCGCAAAAAGTAGTGTGTTGAAACGTGTCTATATACTCTAAGAACAAATTAAATTATTCTCTATGAAAATATTTTAATTTGTGGTTTTTCAAGTAGACACACTACTATTTAAACTATAAACGTATCAGCATTGCGATACAGCGGGGAAATGCCGCCAGCATCCTGGGTACAATGCCTCAAGGGCCTATTTTAGATTTAAGCTAGTTATTAATTTCGTTTACATAGTACCACTGTAACTATAAACTAGTCTCTATAGTTTCTATATAGTTTAGTGTGTCTCGTGTCTATATAGTTTTTTTTCGATACGTAGTTCCTATATCGCAGATTATAAAGGTTTTGTTATTTCCGATGATTTTGTGGCACGATATTTTAGTTTTTTATTCGTTTTCTTATGTTTTTTTGTAATTTTTTTTAAATAGATTTTTGACAAGTGTCCACAAAAAAAATGGAGTACGGATATAAAAAACCTTTCCGATGGTATGTTGCTTATTCTTATTGGTTAATGAGCCCTAGGAGGATATAACCAAACGGAGTAGCCATTAACAGGCGTTCTGTCGAATATAGTCGGCCAATGGTCATACACAATGTATGGACTGACGTTGTCGAAGACGCCTTGTCTGCAATTTTCTGTACAAAAAAGTCTGCCGATTTTTGCGGGGAGGGGAACGTCAAATGTATACGTAACGTAAAAATCGCCATGTCAGATAAACGTCAGTCTATACATTGTGTATGACCATTGGCCGACTATTTTCGACAGACGGGAACGCCTGTTAATGGCTACTTCCTCTTGGCTGGCTAATGGCTGGCTGTTAATGGCTACTCATTGCTGAGGATCGCGACCATGTATGCTCCGTCTCCATAGTGTGCGGTCATAAGCCATATGGGTCACGCGCTGCATGTTGCACCCCCTTCACACCATCAGACCATCTCGTGGGTGCGTGGGTGGTGGTAAGGGTGCTTTTTCTCGCCCGCGCTTGCCATCCATTTGACCCAAGATAATCTGCCTTTCTAGGTCATGCTTCTTAGATGCATCTTGCTTCTTGGTTTGCTTTTTAATGGCTACGTTAAGTTAAAAGCCTTGCAACGATCATATTTCGCGCTACACGGATCGTGCAACCGCGACCTCTTGCGACATTATTAGGACACAGCGACAAAATGTGCTAGTATGAATGTAAGAGTAAGTCTAGCACTAGAATATAGGTACCGTACGGATTCAGACTACACCTAATTACTGCAGCAGTATTCATTTATTTATTTTTATTTTAAAATTTAATTCAGGCAACAATACAAGAAATTAATGCTCAAAAAAAGTTATAGAGTGAAATGCTTGGAACACAATTTTTGTCTTCGTAGCTTTGTTTGGACTAGTTAGGAGGTGAAAATATCAAGTCCCCGCCCGTAACCGGGGGGGAGAGGGGGGTTTGAAGGTTCCATTTTTCGGTTTTTCGATTATATCTCAGAAACTATGCGTCTGAACGACATGGTCACTTATACAAAATGAAAAGTGATTTAATTTGTTACAAGTTTCATTAAGTTAAGTTTTTCGATAACTTGTATAGTTTTTGAGATATCCGCTCTTGAAGGTTTATTTAGGGTTTAGGGCTTTCATTATTATTTTGATTATCTACATCAGTGAAGCTTCTAGGCCGGGTTTGGTGTCGTTTTCGTATAAATCGGGAGTGCTGAATTCATTTATGGTATCAACATTGACACCATTCCTAAGTAGTAGACTAACATACATATCATAAACTTAAAAACTAAACACTATTTGGCGACAGAACGGCGTGGCTCCGTTGAATCGTCTGGTCTTGTGTCGAATTCCGCAGTTTGCCCCGGAACCTCCGAAACTCGACACCCTTCGGCCTGAAGTCGGCTCACTCGATGGTCCCCTGCAGCGGACATTGCTGTATTACAGACATCACATTGCATTGGTTTCGAAAATGTCAACAATTCAAGCTGCAATATCATTTTACATTTTCGGCAGAAATGCAGCCCACTGTAATGTCGCTCTGCAATACAGCTTCAGTAATGCTGCCGACTGCATTATTTACAATATTAAATCACATTACGATGTTGGTCAGTGTGGACGATCCTAGCGAATGACATAGTGAGTGCTGTGTGTAACCCATCATTTGACAATAATGCCGAAAACGAGGGTAGTCGCCCGCACCGAGTAATTACTAATCAGTCGCGGAGGGCTGCAGCCCGCAGTCCGTGTCGGGCCGCCAACGCGAGCGCTCCTTGAAAATGCTACTCGTTATGGAGCGAAACATGTCGAGCAATCATCGACTTTATAAACGTGAGTGACCCGGTTTAATGTATTTAATAGTAAATCACATTTACGATTCGAGTCTATCGCAAATTTATTTGTTACCTTTATTTACCGACGAAAAATGGATTTAACTTATCGGCAACTTCGCCTTACTTATCGAAAACTGAAATTCGCAAGTTGCTGGGATTTTTCTCTTTTACTCCATTAAAGGCGTAATTAGAGTAACAGAGAAAGATGCCCGCAACTTGCGAACTTCGATTTTCGCCGTTAAAGCCCAGTGATCCAGAAGAAAGCCAAGGGATAGGGATCAATCTTCAGATGTGTGCGTGGATGTTGTGTGTTGCGTGTCGGACTATTGACAATAATTAGGTAACATTTATGTGTAGTGGGCGGTTTGAAAATGTGTTCTCCACCCCAAACTTTTTCATACACTTTTCGTCGGGTGTCGGGTAGTCACACAAATCTCTGTTTCGACACTCTGCTGGGACGTCAGTTAGCCGCGACCACGACCAGTGAAACCTGTGCCCAAATGTCGGCATTTTGTACAAAATGCCTGGTTTTAAGCGTCTGTTAGCAACACTGTTTGTAAGGATCATTATTTATTAATAGCTTATATTTTGATCATTTTTACTTTTACGATTAGCTTAAAAAAGAGTATCAGTTGACGTGTCTGTGAACCTAGCATATCAAGTGCTAGCATCTCAATCTTTTTTAAGAGTTCTAGTAGCATCCCTAATAGTTCTACAGTTCTAGGTGGTTTTTTTTCATAGTTCTGCTCATTTTCGCGAAAAAAATGAAATTTGAAAATGAGATGCTAACTTCACATTTTGACACTCCAGCATCCCAGCCGTTATCCACTCCACAGCCTCAAAATAGCATTCAAACGTAAGATACTAACATTTCTAGACGATATATAATGAGTTCTAGTCAAAACTGTAAAAAAATTTTTTTCCATATATGTATGGGACACGAACATCAAAAGAAATTGTAGGTATATTCTGATTAAAGCTAAGTTTGAGCTAAAATCCCAAATTTGACAGCTAGCATCTCAGCAGTTCCGGATAGCCAGATGCCTAGTGCACTAGAATACACACAGTTGTATCTTCTAGAAGGAAATTTTACAGAGTTTTGATAAACTATATCCGAAAATAGTCGCGAAATCGAGTAATTGCTAAGTTCTGGGCATAGCATCTCAGCCAATGCAGATCTGATACCAGGCATCTCAGCAGTTCTGGATAGCCAGCTCACTAGTGCACTAGAATACACACAGTTCTATCTTCTAGAACGAAATTTGATAGAGTTTTGATAGATTATGTCCGAAAATAGTCACAAAATCGAGTAAATGCTATGTTCTTAGATTAGCATCCCAGCCAATGCGGGTCTGGTACCCAGCATCTCAGCAGTTCTGGTTAGTCAGGTCTCTAGTGCACTAGAATACACACAGTTCTGTCTTCTAGAACGAAATTTGGCAGAGTTTTGAAAGACTATGTCCGAAAATAGTCTCGCATTAGAGAAATTGCTAAGTTCTGAGCATAGCATCCCAGCCAATGCTGATTTGATACCCGGCATCTCAGCAGTTCTAAATAGCCAGCTCACTAGTGCACTAGAATACACACAGTTCTGTCTTCTAGAACGAAAATTGGCAGAGTTTTGACAGACTGTCCGAAAATTTTCTCAAAATCGAGTAATTGCTAAGTTCTGAGCTAGCATCCCAGCCAATGCTGATCTGATACCCGGCATCTCAGCAGTTCTAAATAGCCAGCTCACTAGTGCACTAGAATACACACAGTTCTGTCTTCTAGAACGAAAATTGGCAGAGTTTTGACAGACTGTCCGAAAATTGTCTCAAAATCGAGAAATTGCTAAGTTCTGAGCTGGCATCCCAGCCAATGCAGGTCTGATACCCGGCATCTCAGCAGTTCTGGATAGCCACCTCACTAATGCACTAGAATACACACAGTTCTATCTTTTAGAACTAAATTTTATGGAGTTTTGATAGACTATGTCCGAAAATAGTCAAAAAATCGAGTAAATGCTATGTTCTTAGATTAGCATCCCAGCCAATGCAGGTCTTACAACCAGCATCTCAGCAGTGTTGGATAGCTAGAACCCTAGTGCACTAGAATACACACAGTTCTATCTTCTAGAAGGAAATTTGACAGAGTTTTGATAGACAATGTCCAAAAACAGTCGCGAAATCGAGTAATTGCTAAGTTCTGGGCATAGCATCCCAGGCAATGCTGATCTGATACCCGGCATCTCAGCAGTTCTGAATAGCCAGCTCACTAGTGCACTCGAATACACACAGTTCTATCTTCTAGACGGAAATTTGACAGAGTTTTGATAGACTATGTTCGAAAATAGTCGCAAAATCAAGAAATAGCTAAGTTCTGAGCTAGCATCCCAGCCAATGCAGATCTTACAACCAGCATCTCAGCAGTTCTGGATAGCTAGAACCCTAGTGCACTAGAATACAGACAGTTCTATCTTCTAGAAGGAAATTTTACAGAGTTTTGATAAACTATATCCGAAAATAATCGCGAAATCATGCTCGTGAAGTTGACCACCCCATTTCGTTTGCCCGCAAATGGCATATCTATATCGTTAGTTCATCGTTAGTTCACGTTTGTTCAGTAGGTAAAATCGTTAGGACCCGATTCCAAAGTCGATTTTTTTTTAAAAAAAAAGGGGGTGGTTGTCTTCACGCTAGCCACCCCAAACCACTTTTTGTTAGTTTTTTTGGTCTAGATAGCAAGATATTCGTTAGTTCATGATTGTTCAGGCATTGGAATCGTTAGGACCCGATTCCTTCATTTTTTATTTTTTTTTAAAGTGGGGTGGCTGTCTTCACGCTAACCACCCCACCCAGAAATCAGTCAAACTAACCATGTGAATCCATCGGGCGACGTTAGTTCACGTTTGTTCAGGCATTAAAATCGTTAGGATCTCAATAGATTTGCTATAAAAAAATAAAATCAAAAAATTCATATTGGCCGGCCGAGATAGTTCAGCAGGGGGGGCGTAACAAGCAATCGACACAGATACTAACGATTCTATGCCCTAAATAAGCATCTATAGACGATATATAACCGATACAGTACGGTAACTTGCGGGTATTCAGAACAGATTAAAAGATTTTCGTGGTTTTATATTTTTTTTATTCTATGGTGGTGGCTGTCTTCACGCTAGCCACCCCAAACCACTTTTTGTTAGTTTTTTTGGTCTAGATAGCAAGATATTCGTTAGTTCATGATTGTTCAGGCATTGGAATCGTTAGGACCCGATTCCTTCATTTTTTTTTTTTTTTTTTTTTAAGTGGGGTGGCTGTCTACACGCTAACCACCCCACCCAGAAATCAGTCAAACTAACCATGTGAATCCATCGGGCGACGTTAGTTCACGTTTGTTCAGGCATTAAAATCGTTAGGATCTCAATAGATTTGCTATAAAAAAATAAAATCAAAAAATTCATATTGGCCGGCCGAGATAGTTCAGCAGGGGGGCGTAACAAGCAATCGACACATACTAACGATTCTATGCCCTAAATAAGCATCTATAGACGATATACAACCGATACAGTACGGTAACTTGCGGGTATTCAAAACAGATTAAAAGATTTTCGTGGTTTTATATATTTTTTATTCTATGGTGGTGGCTGACTTCACGCTAGCCACCCCAAACCATTTATTGTTAGTTTTTTTGGTCTAGATAGCAAGATATTCGTTAGTTCATGATTGTTCAAGCATTGAAATCGTTAGGACCCGATTCCTTCATTTTTTTTTAAAGTGGGGTGGCTGTCTTCACGCTAACCACCCCACCCCGAAATCAGTCAAACTAACTATGTGAATCCATCGGGCGACGTTAGTTCACGTTTGTTCAGACATTAAAATCGTTAGGATCTCAATAGATAAAAACATAAAATCGAAAAATTCATATTGGCCGGCCGAGATAGTTCAGTAGGGAGGGTGTAACAAGCAATCGACACAGATACTAACGATTCTAAGCCCTACATAAGCCCGATATAACACCGACACAGTACAGTAATTTGGCGGCATTAAATAAGGTTAGACAGGCAATAATAAAATGCAAAAACTTTAACTTATGCTCCTAAGTCGACGGCTGAAAAAAATACTCAGAATCGGGTCCTTACGATGCCACTTGCAGAATAACATCATCAGACTATGTTAATTCACGATAGGTAGGTCATTTGCGGGCGATCAAAACAAATTTGCCGAAAAAAAAAAACTTGAAAATTTTAATAACCCAACTTATGCTCCTAAGTCGACGGCTGAAAAAAATACTCAGAATCGGGTCCTTACGATGTCACTTGCAGAATAACATCAGCCGACCATGCTGATTTAAGATAGGTAGGTCATTTGCGGGCGATCAAAGCAGGTTTTGCGGAAAAAAATAAAATTTGAAAATTTTAATAACCCAACTTATGCTCCTAATTCAACGGCTGAAAAAAATACTCAGAATCGGGTCCTTACGATGCCACTTGCAGAATAACATCAGCCGACCATGCTGATTCAAGATAGGTAGGTCATTTGCGGGCGATCATAGTAGATTTTGCGGAAAAAAATTAAACTTGAAAATTTGAATAACTCAACTTATGCTCCTAAGTCGACGGCTGAAAAAATACTCAGAATCGGGTCCTTACGATGCCACTTGCAGAATAACATCAACCGACCATGCTGATTCAAGATAGGTAGGTCATTTGCGGGCGATCATAGCAGATTTTGCGAAAAAAAATAAAACTTGAAAATTTGAATAACCCAACTTATGCTCCTAAGTCGACGGCTGAAAAAAATACTCAGAATCGGGTCCTTACGATGCCACTTGCAGAATAACATGACCAGACCATGCTAATTCAAGATAGGTAGGTCATTTACGGGCGATCAATGCAGATTTTGCGGAAAAAAATAAAACTTGAAAATTTGAATAACCCAACTTATGCTCCTAAGTCAACGGCTGAAAAAAATACTCAGAATCGGGTCCTTACGATGCCACTTGCAAAATAACATCAGCCGACCATGCTGATTCAAGATAGGTAGGTCATTTGCGGGCTATCAAAGCAGATTTTGCGGAAAAAAATAAAAATTGAAAATTTGAATAACCCAACTTATGCTCTTAAGTCGAGGGCTGAAAAAAAAAACTCAGAATCGGGTCCTTACGTTGCCACTTGCAGAATAACATGAGCAGATCATGCTGATTCAAGATAGGTAGGTCATTTGCGGGCGATCAATGCAGATTTTGCGGAAAAAAATAAAACTTAAATACTCGTATTTTAATAACCCAACTTATGCTCCTACGTAGACGGCTGAAAAAAATACTCTGAATCGGGTCCTTACGATGCCACTTGCAGAATAACATCAGCCGACCATGCTGATTCAAGATAGGTAGGTCATTTGCGGGCAATCAAAGCAGATTTTGCGGAAAAAATAAAACTTTTAAATTTGAATAACCCAACTTATGCTCCTAAATAGACGGCTGAAAAAAATACTCAGAATCGGGTCTTTACGATGCCACTTGCAGAATAACATCAGCCGACCATGCTGAATTAAGAAAGGTAGGTCATTTGCGGGCGATCAATGCTGATTTTGCGGAAAAAAATAAAACAAATACTCGTATTTGAATAACCCAACTTATGCTCCTAAGTCGACGGCTGAAAAAAATACTCAGAATCGGGTCCTTACGATGCCACTTGCAGAATAACATCAGCAGACCATGCTGATTCAAGATAGGTAGGTCATTTGTGGGCGATCAAAACACATTTTCCGGAAAAAAATAAAACTTGAAAATTTAAATAACCTAACTTAAGCTTTTAAGTCGACGGTTGAAAAAAATACTCAGAATCGGGTCCTTACGATGCCACTTGCAGAATAACATCAGCCGACCATACTGATTCAAGATAGGTAGGTCATTTGCGGGCGCTCAAAGCAGATTTTGCGGAAAAAAATAAAACTTGAAAATTTGAATAACCCAACTTATGCTCCTAAGTAGACGGCTGAAAAAAATTGGCTGGAGTTTATCGGTTTGAGTTACTGGAGGTTTCTTATGGAGGCTGATGGATGAGCTGTAGGGGTTGTTGTGGAGGCTCGTCGGGTCACATGGTTCCCACCTCAGTACTCATCGGATGAGGTTGAGAAGAGTATACCTATGAGATGCGGGATGCACGATGAGTTCTCTTGTCGAGATTCAGTTGTGCCGCGCATCCACTGATACAAGCCACGGGACTTGGGGCCCTTCTAATCTCCCTGAGAGTGTTGAGGTTACATTCATAACAAGAGAATAGAGGTATGAGATTGAGAGCAGATGGAATTGTGCGCCCATCGAGTGTTGATTCCTGGTCAGTGCAATAGCTATTTTATACTGTGCTTTGTATACATAGAGATCCATGTAGCGAGGTTATCATTACATCCCCCTTGGAGTAAAACTCCGCTACAACTTTGCTGAAGGGTACAAGAAATGAATTTCAACGGCGACTAATTTTGTGTAGCCGGAACGAGGGGGCTCATTTCAAACAATTTATCAGTTAAATAATTTAAGTGTAACAAATTGATAGTAAAATAAAATTAATGTTAGATTTAACGATCATTTTTATTTTTAAGACCAAATGTTGGTTAGAGAAATTTTATCCTGAATAATAATTCTATCGATTAGTATAATAAAATAGGGAGTGTTTGTTTTTTTTTATTTTAGTTGGTTCGAGTCCCGGCGAGGCAAGCGAGTTTAAAAAAATCTTTGAATGCAGTTTTGTTTCTTTTTAAAAATAAAGGAATGTCTCCTTTAAGTAAAATGAGCCAGCTTAAGGATTTAAGGTAGTTTCCCTCCAGGGCCCGACTTATCTTTCCACGCTGTATAATGATTTCAAATAAAAAAATAAAAATAGCGTCAAATACATCATGCCCAGAGCCCAGTCCATCATCTGATTAAATGTATTGCTGCAGGCGACTTTGACTTATAAATAGTTTTCTTACGGAGTAGTTGTATTTTGTACTAAGCATGATATCTTAAGCTGCATTATCAGCAACTGACCAGCAAGATGATTATTATCAGTGCGCTTTTTTCTGGAAATTATTTTTCATGGTTGCCTCCACTGGGTATAGGTGAAAAAAAATCTGTTGTTACCACTGTTACCAATTTGGTGGTACCTAGTGGGAATAATCATTTGAAACCCCATCACTGATTGATCTTCCTATGCCACCAATCAAAAATTGTTAGTGACAAGAAAGGGCTGTTTCCGTTAAAACTTATTTGTTCTTTACTATACTATGCCAAGTCTTGAAATAAACAGGTTGCAGGCGTCCATAGGCTACGGTGACTGCTTGCCACCAGGCGGGCCGTATGCTTGTTTGCCACCGACGTAGTATAAAAAAATAACACCAAAACTTGTCACTACGCATTTTGTACTGATTATTATCAAAATATATTGAGACATTAAGTAGTATGATAGGCAATTTATAATAATTATTATAACATAACAAAAGTATATCCGACCCGGGTATGTCCTTAAACTACGTCCAAAAGAGAGGTATGGGCACTGTGAATAACATCTCGCTTTGTGTGGTAGGGCACAGGACAGCGGATGTCATTCCAGATCTAGAGCAGAGCCCAACTGGGGAGGTACCTCCACCTTACAGAAAACCGCAGCCAAATAACACTAGACCCTACTAATAGTGTTGTGTTCCTGCCGGTGAGTAAGGTTGCCAGAGCTCGAGGGAGAGGAGTGTTAGGGTCGGCAACGCGCATGTAACTCCTCTGGAGTTGCAGGCGTACATAGGCTATGGAGACTGCTTAACATCAGGCGGGCCGTATGCTTGTTTGCCACCGACGTAGTATAAAAAAAAGTCAATGTAATATCGCACATATTTGGCACTAGTTGTAGTTCATTTTGATCTTAAATTGTACATTGTATTTTTTAACCTATGTTGACAGTGTATATGATCAGTAAATTCAGTACCTATAAATAAATCTATATGTTTCGCTATATTTATAATTCTATATCCTCCTATTGTCAGTAGGCAGGAGGGTTGTTATCTAAAAGGTATGCTATCAGTGCCGGATAAACCAGTGATCAAATAAAGCAGTTGCTTGGGGCTTTATGTATAGAAGGCACCAACATTTCAGGGAATTGGAGAGAGGAGCAAACTGTGGTGCGCAGATGATTAGAACTTATCATCTTCCTCGCGTTATCCCGCCATTTTGCCACGGCTCATGGGAGCCTGGGGTCCGCTTGACAACTAATCCTAAGAATTGACGTAGGCACTAGTTTTTACGAAAGCGACTGCCATCTGACCTTCCAACCCAGAGGGGGAACTAGGCCTTGTTAGGATTAGTCCGGTTTCCTCCCGATGTGTTCCTTCAGCGAAAAGCGACTGGTAAATATCAAATGATATTTCGTACATAAGTTCTGAAAAACTCATTGGTACGAGCCGGGGTTTGAACCCGCGACCTCCGGATTGAAAGTGCAGATGATTAGGACTAAAGGCATAAAAAAATTAAATGTATTGAATGATAAATAAAGTGAAACAAAATAGGTAAATAACTAATTATGTTCTATTGTCATAATTAGAATTTTTTTTTTAGTACTACAATAAAATTATAGAATAATAAACACTTGTCACTTTAAGTAAGTTAAATCTTGCAA
The DNA here is from genome assembly GCF_947568885.1 of Cydia strobilella. Lineage (NCBI taxonomy): Eukaryota > Metazoa > Arthropoda > Insecta > Lepidoptera > Tortricidae > Cydia > Cydia strobilella. The sequence goes on along the minus strand of NC_086066.1, from coordinate 7,136,764 downwards.
GCAGATCTTGTCAGTAGAAAAAGGCGGCAAATTTTAAAAATGTAGGCGCGAATTGATATCGTACCAAAGAAAATTTGAATTTCGCGCCTTTTTCTACTGACAAGATTTGCTTGAACAAATATATGTTAAAATTGGAAATTGTACCAAAATATATATCGCTCTCTGTTTAGCACCTACATTATTATTATTATTACTATATACGAATGCACAGGCAGCTTAAAATAGCTGATACGTGCATATCAATGTCCTGCACTTGTGTTTTGTCCATTCGTAAAATGTTTGTAGAGTCTGTTTTTAAAGGAGTTCACTGAAGGCGCACTGATTACGGATTCGGGCAAACTGTTCCACACTTTCACTACACGGTTAGACAGGAAGTGTCGTCTTGGGTTGCTACTACTCTGCGTCCGTGCCAGCTTCAGAGAATGTCCTCTCAGTCTGTCATTCATATTCCGAGTGAAAATGTCACTTAACCCGGGTACGTTGTAGTGTCCTGTGAGTATTTTGTATGTTTCTATTAAGTCACCACGTTGCCTTCGCTGCTCCAAGGTTGTCACTGTTGTCAGGCCCAATTCCTTTAACCTATCTTCGTAAGATCGGTTGCGAAGAGATGGCGCCAATTTTGTTGCTCTTCTTTGGACTCTTTCAATAAGGTTGATGTCCTTTCGGAAATATGGATTCCAAATTTGGAACGCATATTCCAATAAGGATCTTACAACCCGGTCACAATATCTGTGCACCTGACCTCGTGACGTCATATCGGCGGTCTGGGTACGGTGTGAAAAAAAGTTTTTTCGAGAAATGTGGAGGTGTAGCGGCAACGAAGATGCTAACCGTACTGTCGCACCGGGGAGTGCGCGGAGAGGTGACAGGGGAAGCGGGAGAGGCGCCACATTCCAGCGAGGTGCACAGATATTGTGACCGGGTTGTACGTATGTTTTATAGAGTTTAATTAAAATATTCTTTTCCCCTCACTAGCTCGGAAAGTTGTCTTTTATCCTTTAAAACTAGCAGGGAAAAACGCATTTTATCCACTAGTGGGGAAAGTAATTTGACCTTGGATGGAGCGTGTTTAAGTAGCTTGACAGATAACAAAACGTAAAACGCTCATAATAATGATTCGTTTGATATTAATTATCATTAAACAAATGGTTTGAGAATCTAATAAAAAATACCAAATTTAGCTTTATTTAATGATTTTATGTCATAGACCTTAAAGTTCCATAAGAATCGTTTGTTTTTTAATAATGATGTTAAATATAATTCTGAACGCACAAGTTGAGTCAATGCAATTTCAGAACGCATCATTGACATTTCATACGTCAGAATTTCAACATTGTCAACAAACTTTTTACTTACAAACTTCTCACGTAAAATACAGAATTTCCAGTTTTTTGTTATAATATCGTAAAAAAAATAGTGATTCCAGTGACGAAGATGATCTAACGCCTGTGGATGTTGTACTTTCCTCGCTATGGTGAGGGGAAAAGTTTTGTGTTACACACGGGTGCAAATGTATTTTACTTCTCGTGTGTTGAAACACTCGCTACGCTCAGGATTCTATTTTAGAACCACTCGCTACGCTCGTGGTTCAACTATAGAATCATTTCGCTTGCTCGTGTATCAATTCCACACTCGCGGGTAAAATACAACTTTGCACCCTTGTATAACAAATAACTATATCCATATAACGGAAAGCTTTCTTAATCATATATAAAACAGAGTTAGCCTTTTTGGTAAAACCCAAAATGTGTTCCTCCCAATGTTAAGTTATCAGCTATAACGACACCAAGATCTCGCTGGGAAGCAACACTGCAAATTGTGAGAGAAACGAAATATACAGACCGATACATCGCAATTCATCTGCAGATGCCTCGCGGAGCGAAGCCGCGAACGCGAGTGTGGTCGATTTCGCAGATCAGCGAACTCGACTCCACTCTCGCGTTCGCGGCTTCGCTCCGCGATTCGCCCACGAGTGTGGAGGGATCTTAAAAGATATCGGCAGATGCCGTATCTGTGATGGGCTTTATTTGTTACCCACCATAAACCATACTATGTGCACCATACTCCTACTGAAATATACATGTATCTTCAAGTATCTTTCAGTAGGTGTAGCAGAGAAAGCGTCTTCTAGTATAAGACTGTCCCGTTCGGTCCATTCCCCCCACCGCACATGTATAAAGCCCCCTCCACACACGAGTGGCTTAAGACTGTCTTGTACGAGCAAAGAGAATCCATGACTGATCCACTTATATACTAAGCCCCCTCCACACTCGTGCGGGAATCGGGGCGCGAAGCCGCGAACGCGAGTGTGGAGTCTAGTTCGCTAATCAGCAACTTATAACCTTCTTATTTTCTTTTAAAGCCTGGCAACCCTTATTTGTGACCGGATTTTTGCAGGCAACCCTATACCATTGTATTCGCAATAAAATTACCATTATTTTGATATACAATTCAAGCGTCAGACAGATGGGTGCAATTATCGATTTTAACTCACCCGTTTAAACACGGCAACCTCATAATAGTGACCGGAAAAACATAGGCAACCTAATTTATTCATGTTGTACAAGTTGTATACTTTCCATTGGAACTTATTTTGTTCGTCAGACAAATCGGTGAAATTTAAAGAAAAAAATATATTTTCAAAAATTTATTTAAAATAGCCTTGACCATATTTCTTTAGGCAACCCTATTTATTTATGTTCAGGAACATATTTTCTTTCATAAAATATAAGTTTCATCCGTCAGACGTATGGGTGAAGGTCGACCATATTGTAAATGTTATAATTAGACTAACACTTAGTTTATAGGTTCCCTAGTTTAAGTATCACTAACAAAATATGGATTTTTTGAGTCTGAATTAAATAATTTTTATTTTTATTTTTATTTTTTATAAGCCGTATCTCCTACTAGTAGGACTTTCGGGATAAAATGTATCCTATGACACTCCCGTGATCAAGACGAATCTAACGATACCTCATACATCAAAATCCATCAAGCCGTTTAGGCTACAGGAGGCCACTAAGAAACAGGCATACATACATACATACATACTTACATACACTCGAAAAACATTACCCTCCTCCTTTGGCAGTCGGGTAAAAACCGAATGACGTCATCCCGAATACAGCTAGTGCCTACGTATATTTAATTTGACTCGCCGCACACGGACAGAATATTCGGTTTCCGTACGGAATGACAGGTGTGAACGGGACGTCGCTATACACATGCATAATGGCTTGCAACTGTCATTCCGTACGGAAACCGATCGAAAATTCCGTATGTTTGCCCTGAGGCCAGGATTACACTTGTAAGTTTTACTTACGTAAGTAGGGGCACAGCTATACTACAGAATGAGATATGAATATCGTTATCTCATTCTAGCAAATAGCTTTGTCCCTACTTACGTAAGTAAAACTTACAAGTGTAATCCTGGCCTAAGGCCCCATCACACGAGGGCTTTTTCAACGCGCGTTAAACAAACGCTTGAAATTGCCCGCACGCTAAATTCGATTTAACTACCAAGGCTTAAAGTTGAAATCCAACAACGCTTCATAAAACGCGCTACCGCTATCGTGTGAATAAATACACATGTTTCCATTAGTGTCATTCAAACGCTTTTTTAACGCGCGTTGAAAAAGCGCTCGTGAGTATGAGACCTAACGCAAATAATCGAATGTGTGCGCTATGGTTACAAAATTCCGAATCTGTATTCCCAATGAGGGCTAACGCGTATGAATTCGCCGCTAGGGGCGCTAGTGTGGATGGTGGTCTTCGCCAAGTTCGAAATGTCAAATGTCACTTGTCACTTCAATGACACCCGTTTTGACGACCGGTCTGGCTTAGTGGGTAGTGACCCTGCCTGTGAAGCCGATGGTCCTGGGTTCGAATGCCGGTAATGGCATTTATTTGTGTGATGAGCACAGATATTTGTTCCTGAGTCATAGGTATTTTCTATGTATTTAAGTATTTATATATTATATATATCGTTGTCTGAGTACCCATAACACAAGCCTCCTTGGGCTTACCGTGGGACTTTAGTCAATCTGTGTAAGAATGTCCTATAATATTTATTTATTTATTTATGACTTACAGCTGTTCTTTAGTCTTTTGGACCACCATCAACAGAGGCGCCAACTGGTGAGCAAAAAAACGATAGCTTCATTCGGATTCCTGATCAGGAAACCGAACGTCTGAGGCCAGCCTTACCGCAGACGTTCGGAATTTTCATTCGGTTTCCATACGGAATGACAGGTGGGAACGAGACGACGCTCTACAAATGCAAAGCGCTGTCTCGCTTGCACCTGTCATTCCATACGGAAACCGAATGACAGGTGGAAACAAATGCATAGTGCTGTCTCGCTTGTACATGTGATTCCGTACGGAAAATTTTGCGAAACGTCTGCGAGCAGGCTTAATCGATGATCGCATGAGATTTGCGTTACATTGCCACATTTGATCGATCAATTAAATTTGCTGCACCGTCCAACAATCGAACATGTCTCAAACCACACCAGCGTCGTAAGGAGAAAGCCATGTTGCCATCTCGTTCCGGCCCACCGCATAAACTCCTTTAATTAATCTGTGTTGGCCCAATACATATGTGTCCTAAAACATGAAGCGAAACCGTAATTAAATTTAAAATGCTCTGGTACACCGACTTTGTCAGTAGAAAAACGCGGCAAATTTAAAAAAAATTTAGGCACCAAGAGTTGACTTCCCATAGAAAATTTTAATTTCGCGCCTTTTTCTACTGGCAAATAAGCCCAGTACAGACGATATGATAAAATCGACCGATTTGATGATGAAAAATTGGCGTCATGGTGATATGATATTTGAGCGCTCTAAAACAAAATAAATAACTTCTAAACTGTCTATCCTAAAATTATAAAACCGGACAAGTGCGAGTCGGACTCGCCCACCGAGGGTTCCGTACTTTTTAGTATTTGTTGTTATAGCGGCAACAGAAATACATAATCTGTGAAAATTTCAACTGTCTAGGTACCACGGTTCATGAGATACAGCCGGACAGTGGAGTCTTAGTAATAGGGTCCCGTTTTTACCCTTTGGGTACGGAACTCTTAAACTAACAAGTGCTAGTCCGCCTCCGAATTGACCGAATCGAGCCAAATTGGCGTTTGCGTCCACCATCTGATTTGATCAGACAATTTAATTCCATCAAAAACATTACTCGTACATGTAAAATGATGCCCGTCTCGCAACCCAAAACTTCTACTACAAAAAAGTTTAAGGTCCCTCCACACTCATGCGCGAATCACGGCGCGAAGCCGCAATTCGCGCATGAATGTGGATGGACCTTTAGAGATGTAATATGATACCGAGTCGGTTATTTTAGTCAGTGCCAGGGGCGTTAAAACGGCATTAATATTAGATATCTTAAATTTTTAATACGTATAATGACTTGGCCATCGCACGGCTGCATAATGACACAAGGATCATCAACTATTAAAAATAATTCTAATTGAACATAACGCTAGCGCTAATCACATGCAGCTTGAGCATTAATAGTACATTACTACAGAGGCCGGGAAGAAAGGGGTTGCCGGCCGAATAGAATATAGTTATGAGGCCGACAACCCGTTTTCACGCCGATGTATGTATAGTGCTTTTCTCAAACGTTTAATATAGGTCTATAGTTTGTCAAAGGACTGTCTTATTTCAAACATAGACAGAGAGAATCATCATACTATCTTTGTCTTACACTAGTACTAACACCCAAAAGACAAGGGTGAGTAGTTTTTTTGTTCTTATTTACTGACAAGATTTGCTTGACCAACTATATATAGGTATAATCAAATATCGTTTATTGTTTTTTTTTAAATCTTTAGGAGTATTCCAGCGTAGCAAAACCGTCTCGTGTGATGCGGAAGGGTCCTGGATTTTCCCCAGGCTACCATCCCCCCACACAGTCCTACCGCTCTAATGGCCCTAGTGCCATAGAGCCCGTCAGGTTAAAAAAAAAACACAAACAAAATGTTTTTTTTTTTAATAGGCGTATTGGCAGAATGTCATAAACGAACCAAAAAGCAAATATTGTTTATAGTTTTTTTTAAATGGCTGAATGCCATGATACTGTGCCACAATTATATGTGAAATAGAAATTAAAAAAGCCACTTCCCGGCCTAGGCCTGCCACTGTATGAAATTTCATTAGTTTCATTACAGACCTCTCGTCTAGCCGCGCCTGAAACGTGATACTTCCCAGCCTAATATAAAGAACGTAATATCAATATTATATAGCATGTTTGAGAAAATAGTATTTTATACAATCGTGATATAATAGAGAGCTTTTCAGTCGAGTACCGTGTTTAAGCAACGAAGCTTGCTGAGTAGCTTAAGTTAAGGTACGAGATTGAAAAGCTTGATTATATCACTATTGTATACAATACTTTTTCTACGAGACAAAAAAATAATAGTTTCAACTAGTACCTATAGAATCATATACGTAAGTAAACAAACCAAAAGTATACAGCTAAGATACGCGAGCTGCCGCGACCCGCGATACCTTTATACTCGTACGCGCACCGGCCGCCGGGCCCGGCGCCCCCGGCGGGTTGGTCAACGACACCTCCTCGTAACTCATGAGACCCTGGTACCTGCTCCGCGCTTCATAAGTCATAAACGCGCATGTGACACCCTTCATATAGCAACATCCATACCCTACGGAAACCGCTTAGCGTTGCTTGTTAGTCTCCATAGGCTACGGTGGCCAAAATCGAGAAAAAAACTGTCTTAAAACTGAATTTAGCAAGGAGCAGTTACGAGGAGGTGTCGTTGACCAACCCGCCGGGGGCGCCGGACCCGGCGGCCGGGGCGCGAGGTATCGCGGGCTGCGGCAGCTCGCGTATCTTAGCTGTATACTTTTGGTTTGTTTACTTATATGATTCTACTAGTTGAAAGTATTATTTTTTTGTCTCGTAGAAAAAAGTATTGTATACAATAGTGATATAATCAAGCTTTTCAATCTCGTACCTTAAGCAACTCAGCAAGCTTCGTTGCTTAAACACGGTACTCGACTGAAAAGCTCTCTATTATATCACGATTGTATAAAATACTATAGGAGTACGGTACGAGTAAAGCATTATATTGTGCGATTGCCAAGTCATTATATGTATTAAAAATTAAAGTTATCTAATGTTGATGCGGTTTTAACACCCCCCGGCACTGACTAAAATAACAGACTTGGTATCATATTACATCTCTAAACTTTTTTGTTGTAGAAGTTTTGGGATCTCATCTCTTTTTGTAGGCAGTCCGTCTTTTCGGGTACTACTTCTTGTACGTCAGCTACCACTTTTCTGAAAGCTCATACTCATACCCGTCTCACACTATACCTGTTACTCGTACTCGTACTCATACCTGTACAATACTCATGGTCATACCAAGCTATACTTGTATTCATCCAATACTCATACCCAAGTCCCCATCCCACACCATACCCGCACACTAGTGCCATATGTATGGTATGAACCTATACCATATTCATATTCTTACCATACTCATAGCCATACCATACTCATACCACAGAATAACTAATAGTACTACCATACAGAAAATTCACTTCTTCACAAAAGCCAGATTTAGGTATAAAATTATACCTACACTCGCCGCCTGCAAGCAAAATTGAAACTTATAAACGCGCACGAACCGTGAATATTCTTTGCGCGCCGCAGTTTTATGACCGAGCAGCGAGTGTCGGCACGGGGTTGTCACTTAACAAGTTTCTGCACCTATACCTACTGATTTATTATTTTTAAGATAAATATGTAGGAATTACAAACGTAGATTCTGTAAACATACAACTTTTAGCCGGAGATAGTATGTCTGATTCTCACGGAAGTAGGTATGCCACAGAAGTACTTATTCCTTTGAAAATATGTCGGTCAATATAGTCCGGAATTAAAAAAAAATGTTTTTTCTGCTTCCTTGTTCTTCCCTTTATTCAGACATCCGTAAACAGAACATTATCTTTTATACAGATTAGATCGCGATTTAGGTTTCGAAGCCATTGCGTATTTTCAATTTTGCGCGAGCGCCACGTGACACCACTATCGTGCGAGCCGAGCGGCAGCCCATACACCTGCCCGGGCGGTGCGCCGGCCAAATATACCTAAACTGCGCAGTGACACTCCCCTGCTCATACTATACACATCTTTATACACACATCGTACATCTTAGACCTTTACCTACTATTTGTTGGAACTGCAAAAGTAACTTTTTAATAGAATATATTCATATGGGAATACAAACTTACTTATGCAGTTCCTAAATATTTAAAACGAGACTGATATTGCTATATTCTTAGGTTTTTTATGGCTTGTTAAGCTAAAAACTACTTATGTTTAAAATTTGAAGCGTGTTGGTTGGCTAGAAGTACCTTAGAATTATGATGATCAGTGAGTGAGTGTGTCAGTGACAAAAATAAGGAACTTTGACGTGCAATAATTCTTAAACTACAAGTTCAAATTGAATGTTCTTGGGAATATATGTAAGCCATATTATGCCCTATATGTCACTGAAAATTCAGGGCTCTAGCTTTAGCCAGCACAAGATTACAGGACGTTGAAAATGGCCGGAATGGCTTCGAGAAAAGGATGGTACGGCCGTGCTTCTTTGTTTTGCTCGACTTGGCGGGGGCACTGCCGTGCCCCCAGATCAGATTGCCGATAAGTTTTATAATGTACAGAGTCCTTAGGAGCATGGGCTGCTGATGTTATTCTGCAAGTGGCATCGTAAGGACCCGATTCTGAGTATTTTTTTCGGCCGCCGACTTAGGAGCATAAGTTGGGTTATTAAAATTTTCAAGTTTTATTTTTTTCGGCAAATTTGTTTTGATCGCCCGCAAATGACATACCATCTTGAATCAGCATGGTCTGCTGATGTTATTCTGCAAGTGGCATCGTAAGGACCCGATTCTGAGTATTTTTTTCAGCCGTCGACTTAGGAGCATAAGTTGGGTTATTAAAATACGAGTATTTAAGTTTTATTTTTTTCCGCAAAATCTGCATTGATCGCCCGCAAATGACCTACCTTTTTTAATTCAGCATGGTCGGCTGATGTTATTCTGCAAGTGGCATCGTAAGGACCCGATTCTGAGTATTTTTTTCAGCCGTCGACTTAGGAGCATAAGTTGGGTTATTCAAATTATCAAGTTATTTTTTTCCGCAAAATCTGCTTTGATTGCCCGCAAATGACCTACCTATCTTAAATCAGCATGATCGGCTAATGTTATTCTGCAAGTGGCATCGTAAGGACCCGATTCTGAGTATTTTTTTCAGCCGTTGACTTAGGAGCATAAGTCGGGTTATTAAAATTTTCAAATTTTATTTTTTTCCGCAAAATCTGCTTTGATCGCCCGCAAATGACATACCTATCTTGAATCAGCATGGTCTGCTGATGTTATTCTGCACGTGGCATCGTAAGGACCCGATTCTGAGTATTTTTTGAGCCGTTGACTTAGGAGCATAAGTTGGGTTATTCAAATTTTCAAATTTTATTTGTTTCCGCAAAACCTGCTTTGATCGCCCGCAAATGACCTACCTATCTTGAATCAGCATGGTCGGCTGATATTATTCTGCAAGTGGCATCGTTAGGACCCGATTATGAGTATTATTTTCAGCCGTCGACTTAGGAGCATAAGTTGGGTAATAAAATTTTTTTTCCGGCAAATCTGTTTTGATCGCCCGCAAATGACCTACCTATCTTGAATCAGCATGTTCGGCTGATGTTATTCTGCAAGTGTCATCGTAAGGACCCGATTCTGAGTATTTTTTTTAGACGTCGACTTAGGAGGATAAGGTGTTATATTAAAATACGAGTATTTAAGTTTAATTTTTTTCCGCAGTATGCTTTGATCGCCCGCAAATGACCTCACTATCTTGAATCAGCATGGTCTGCTGATGTTATTCTGCAAGTGGCATCGTAAGGACCCGATTCTGAGTATTTTTTTTAGCCGTCGACTTAGGAGGATAAGTTGTGTTATATTAAAATACGAGTATTTAAGTTTAATTTTTTTCCGCAGTATGCTTTGATCGCCCGCAAATGACCTCACTATCTTGAATCAGCATGGTCGGCTGATGTTATTCTGCAAGTGGCATCGTAAGGACCCGATTCTGAGTATTTTTTTCAGCCGTTGACATAGGAGCATAAGTTGGGTTATTCAAATTTTATTTGTTTCCGCAAAACCTGCTTTGATCGCCCGCAAATGACCTACCTATCTTAAATCAGCATGGTCGGCTGATATTATTCTGCAAGTGGCATCGTTAGGACCCGATTCTGAGTATTATTTTCAGCCGTCGACTTAGGAGCATAAGTTGGGTTATAAAAATTTTTTTCCGGCAAATCTGTTTTGATCGCCCGCAAATGACCTACCTATCTTGAATCAGCATGTTCGGCTGATGTTATTCTGCAAGTGTCATCGTAAGGACCCGATTCTGAGTATTTTTTTTAGCCGTCGACTTAGGAGGATAAGTTGTGTTATATTAAAATACGAGTATTTAAGTTTAATTTTTTTCCGCAGTATGCTTTGATCGCCCGCAAATGACCTCACTATCTTGAATCAGCATGGTCTGCTGATGTTATTCTGCAAGTGGCATCGTAAGGACCCGATTCTGAGTATTTTTTTCAGCCGTCGACTTAGGAGGATAAGTTGGGTTATTAAAATACGAGTTATTAAGTTTTATTTTTATCCGCAGTCTGCTTTGATCGCCCGCAAATGACCTTACTATCTTGAATCAGCATGGTCTGCTGATGTTATTCTGCAAGTGGCATCGTAAGGACCCGATTCTGAGTATTTTTTTCAGCTGTCGCCTTAAAAGCTTAAGTTGGGTTATTTAAATTTTCAAGTTTTATTTTTTTCCGGAAAATCTGCATTGATCGCCCGCAAATAACCTACCTATCTTGAATCAGCATGGTCTGCTGATGTTATTCTGCACGTGGCATCGTAAGGACCCGATTCTGAGTATTTTTTTGAGCCGTTGACTTAGGAGCATAAGTTGGGTTATTCAAATTTTCAAATTTTATTTTTTTCCGCAAAACCTGCTTTGATCGCCCGCAAATGACCTACCTACCTTGAATAAGCATGGTCGGCTGATGTTATTCTGCAAGTGGCATCGTTAGGACCCGAATCTGAGTATTTTTTTCAGCCGTCGACTTAGAAGCATAAGTTGGGTTATTAAAATATGAGTATTTAAGTTTTTTTTTTCCCGCAAAATATTCTTTGATCGCCCGCAAATGACCTACCTATCTTGAATCAGCATGGTCGGCTGATGTTATTCTGCAAGTGGCATCGTTAGGACCCGATTCTGAGTATTTTTTTCAGCCGTCGACTTAGGAGCATAAGTTGGGTTATTAAATTTTTTTTCCGGCAAATCTGTTTTGATCGCCCGCAAATGACCTACCTATCTTGAATCAGCATAGTCTGCTGATATTATTCTGCAAGTGGCATCGTAAGGACCCGATTCTGAGTATTTTTTTCAGCCGTCGACTTAGGAGCATAAGTTGGGTTATTAAAATACGAGTATTTAAGTTTTATTTTTTTCCGCAAAATATGCTTTGATCGTCCGCAAATGACCTACCTATGTTGAATCAGCATGGTCGGCTGATATTATTCTGCATGTGGCATCGTAAAGACCCGATTCTGAGTATTGTTTTCAGCCGTTGACTTAGGAGCATAAGTTGGGTTATTAAAATTTTCAAATTTTATTTTTTTCCGCAAAACCTGCTTTGATCGCCCGCAAATGACCTACCTATCTTGAATCAGCATGGTCGGCTGATGTTATTCTGCAAGTGGCATCGTAAGGACCCGATTCTGAGTATTTTTTTCAGCCGCCGACTTAGGAGCATAAGTTGGGTTATTAAAATACGAGTATTTAAGTTTTATTTTTTTCCGCAAAATATTCTTTGATTGCCCGCAAATGACCTACCTATCTTGAATCAGCATGGTCGGCTGATGTTATTCTGCAAGTGGCATCGTAAGGACCCGATTCTGAGTGTTTTTTTCAGCCGTTGACTTAGGAGCATAAGTTGGGTTATTCAAATGTTCAAGTTTTTTTTTTTTTGCGCAAAATCTGCTTTGATCGCCCGCAAATGACCTACCTATCTTGAATCAGCATGGTCGGCTGATGTTATTCTGCAAGTAGCATCGTAAGGACCCGATTCTGAGTATTGTTTTCAGCCGTTGACTTAGGAGCATAAGTTGGGTTATTCAAATGTTCAAGTTTTTTTATGCGCAAAATCTGCTTTGATCGCCCGCAAATGACCTACCTATCTTGAATCAGCATGGTCTGCTGATGTTATTCTGCCAGTGGCATCGTAAGGACCCGATTCTGAGTATTTTTTTCAGCCGTTGACTTAGGAGCATAAGTTGGGTTATTAAAATTTTCAAATTTTATTTTTTCCGCAAAACCTGCTTTGATCGCCCGCAAATGACCTACATATCTTGAATCAGCATGGTCTGCTGATGTTATTCTGTAAGGGGCATCGTAAGGACCCGATTCCGAGTATTTTTTTCAACCGTCGACTTAGGAGCATAAGTTGGGTTATTCAAATTTTCAAGTTTTATTTTTTTCCGCAAAATCTGCTTTGATCGCCCGCAAATGACCTACCTATCTTGAATCAGCATGGTCGGCTGATATTATTCTGCAAGTGGCATCGTATGGACCCGATTCTGAGTATTTTTTTCAGCCGTCGACTTAGGAGCATAAGTTAAAGTTTTTGGATTTTATTATTGCCTGTCTAACCTTATTTAATGCCGCCAAATTACCGTACTGTGTCGGTGTTATATCGTGTATAGATGCTTATGTAGGGCTTAGATCGTTAGTATCTGTGTCGATTGCTTGTTACACCCTCCCTACTGAACTATCTCGGCCGGCCAATATGAATTTTTCGATTTTATTTTTTTATCTATTGAGATCCTAACGATTTTAATGCCTGAACAAACGTGAACTAACGTCGCCCGATGGATTCACATGGTTATTATGACTGATTTCGGGGTGGGGTGGTTAGCGTGAAGACAGCCACCCCACTTTTTTGAAAAAAATGAAGGAATCGGGTCCTAACGATTCCAATGCCTGAACAATCATGAACTAACGAATATCTTGCTGTCTAGATCAAAAACACAAACAATAAGTGGTTTGGGGTGGCTAGCGTGAAGTCAGCCACCACCATAGAATAAAAAAAATATAAAACCATGAAAATCTTTTAATCTGTTTCGAATACCCGCAAGTTACCGCACTGTATCGGTTATATATATCGTCTATAGATGCTTATTTAGGGCATAGAATCATTAGTTTCTGTGTCGATTGCTTGTTACGCCCGCCGGCTGAACTATCTCGGCCGGCCAATATGAATTTTCCGATTTTATTTTTTTATAGCAAATATATTGAGATCCTAACGATTTTAATGCCTGAACAAACGTGAACTAACGTCGGCCGATGGATTCACATAGTTAGTTTGACTGATTTCGGGGTGGGGTGGTTAGCGTGAAGACAGGGGTGGCTATCTTGCTATCTAGACCAAAAAACTAACAATAAATGGTTTGGGGTGGCTAGCGTGAAGTCAGCCACCACCATAGAATAAAAAATATATAAAACCAAGAAAATCTTTTAATCTGTTTTGAATACCCGCAAGTTACCGTACTGTATCGGTTGTATATCGTCTATAGATGCTTATTTAGGGCATAGAATCGTTAGTATCTGTGTCGATTGCTTGTTACGCCCCCCCTGCTGAACTATCTCGGCCGGCCAATATGAATTTTTTGATTTTATTTTTTTATAGCAAATCTATTGAGATCCTAACGATTTTAATGCCTGAACAAACGTGAACTAACGTCGCCCGATGGATTCACATGGTTAGTTTGACTGATTTCTGGGTGGGGTGGTTAACGTGAAGACAGCCACCCCACTTTAAAAAAAAAAAAAAAAATGAAGGAATCGGGTCCTAACGATTCCAATGCCTGAACAATCATGAACTAACGAATATCTTGCTATCTAGACCAAAAAAACTAACAAAAAGTGGTTTGGGGTGGCTAGCGTGAAGACAGCCACCACCATAGAATAAAAAAAATATAAAACCACGAAAATCTTTTAATCTGTTCTGAATACCCGCAAGTTACCGTACTGTATCGGTTATATATCGTCTATAGATGCTTATTTAGGGCATAGAATCGTTAGTATCTGTGTCGATTGCTTGTTACGCCCCCCCTGCTGAACTATCTCGGCCGGCCAATATGAATTTTTTGATTTTATTTTTTTATAGCAAATCTATTGAGATCCTAACGATTTTAATGCCTGAACAAACGTGAACTAACGTCGCCCGATGGATTCACATGGTTAGTTTGACTGATTTCTGGGTTGGGTGGTTAACGTGAAGACAGCCACCCCACTTTTAAAAAAAAATGAAGGAATCGGGTCCTAACGCTACCAATGCCTGAACAATCATGAACTAACGAATATCTTGCTATCTAGACCAAAAAAACTAACAAAAAGTGGTTTGGGGTGGCTAGCGTGAAGACAGCCACCACCATAGAATAAAAAATATATAAAACCACGAAAATCTTTTAATCTGTTCTGAATACCCGCAAGTTACCGTACTGTATCGGTTATATATCGTCTATAGATGCTTATTTAGGGCATAGAATCGTTAGTATCTGTGTCGATTGCTTGTTACGCCCCCCCTGCTGAACTATCTCGGCCGGCCAATATGAATTTTTTGATTTTATTTTTTTATAGCAAATCTATTGAGATCCTAACGATTTTAATGCCTGAACAAACGTGAACTAACGTCGCCCGATGGATTCACATGGTTAGTTTGACTGATTTCTGGGTGGGGTGGTTAGCGTGAAGACAGCCACCCCACTTTAAAAAAAAATAAAAAATGAAGGAATCGGGTCCTAACGATTCCAATGCCTGAACAATCATGAACTAACGAATATCTTGCTATCTAGACCAAAAAAACTAACAAAAAGTGGTTTGGGGTGGCTAGCGTGAAGACAGCCACCACCATAGAATAAAAAATATATAAAACCACGAAAATCTTTTAATCTGTTCTGAATACCCGCAAGTTACCGTACTGTATCGGTTATATATCGTCTATAGATGCTTATTTAGGGCATAGAATCGTTAGTATCTGTGTCGATTGCTTGTTACGCCCCCCCTGCTGAACTATCTCGGCCGGCCAATATGAATTTTTTGATTTTATTTTTTTATAGCAAATCTATTGAGATCCTAACGATTTTAATGCCTGAACAAACGTGAACTAACGTCGCCCGATGGATTCACATGGTTAGTTTGACTGATTTCTGGGTGGGGTGGTTAGCGTGAAGACAGCCACCCCACTTTAAAAAAAAATAAAAAATGAAGGAATCGGGTCCTAACGATTCCAATGCCTGAACAATCATGAACTAACGAATATCTTGCTATCTAGACCAAAAAAACTAACAAAAAGTGGTTTGGGGTGGCTAGCGTGAAGACAGCCACCACCATAGAATAAAAAATATATAAAACCACGAAAATCTTTTAATCTGTTCTGAATACCCGCAAGTTACCGTACTGTATCGGTTATATATCGTCTATAGATGCTTATTTAGGGCATAGAATCGTTAGTATCTGTGTCGATTGCTTGTTACGCCCCCCCTGCTGAACTATCTCGGCCGGCCAATATGAATTTTTTGATTTTATTTTTTTATAGCAAATCTATTGAGATCCTAACGATTTTAATGCCTGAACAAACGTGAACTAACGTCGCCCGATGGATTCACATGGTTAGTTTGACTGATTTCTGGGTGGGGTGGTTAGCGTGAAGACAGCCACCCCACTTTAAAAAAAAATAAAAAATGAAGGAATCGGGTCCTAACGATTCCAATGCCTGAACAATCATGAACTAACGAATATCTTGCTATCTAGACCAAAAAAACTAACAAAAAGTGATTTGGGGTGGCTAGCGTGAAGACAGCCACCCCCTTTTTTTTTTTTTTTAAATCGACTTTGGAATCGGGTCCTAACGATTTTACCTACTGAACAAACGTGAACTAACGATGAACTAACGATATAGATATGCCATTTGCGGGCAAACGAAATGGGGTGGTCAACTTCACGAGGGTCGCGAAATCGAGTAATTGCTAAGTTCTGGGCATAGCATCTCAGCCAATGCTGATCTGATACCCGGCATCTCAGCAGTTCTAAATAGCCAGCTTACTAGTGCACTAGAATACACACAGTTCTATCTTCTAGACGTAAATTTGACAGTTTTGATAGACTATGTCCGAAAATAGTCGCAAAATCAAGAAATTGCTAAGTTCTGAGCTAGCATCCCAGCCAATGCAGGTCTTACAACCAGCATCTCAGCAGTTCTGGATAGCCAGCTCACTAGTGCACTAGAATACAGACAGTTCTGTCTTCTAGAACGAAAATTGGCAGAGTTTTGACAGACTGACCGAAAATTGTCTCAAAATCGAGAAATTGCATAGTTGTGAGCTAGCATCCCCGCCACTGCAGGTCTTACTCCCAGCATCTCAGCAGTTCTGGATAGCCAGCTCCCTATTCCACTAGAATACACACAGTTCTATCTTCTAGAAGGAAATTTTACAGAGTTTTGATAAACTATATCCGAAAATAGTCGCTAAATCGAGTAATTGCTAAGTTCTGAGCTAGCATTCCAGCCAATGCAGGTCTTATACACAGCATCTCAGCAGTTCTGGATAGCCAGCTCCCTAGTGCACTAGAAAACACACAGTTCTATCTTCTATCACGAAATTTGACCGAGTTTTGATGGGCTGTCCGAAAATAGTCTCAAAATCGAGAAATTGCTAAGTTCTGAGCTGGCATCCCAGCCAATGCAGGTCTGATACCCGGCATCTCAGCAGTTCTGGATAGCCACCTCACTAATGCACTAGAATACACACAGTTCTATCTTTTAGAACTAAATTTTATGGAGTTTTGATAGACTATGTCCGAAAATAGTCTCAAAATCGAGTAAATGCTATGTTCTTAGATTAGCATCCCAGCCAATGCAGGTCTTACAACCAGCATCTCAGCAGTTCTGGATAGCTAGAACCCTAGTGCACTAGAATACACACAGTTCTATCTTCTAGAAGGAAATTTGACATAGTTTTGATAGACAATGTCCGAAAACAGTCGCGAAATCGAGTAATTGCTAAGTTCTGGGCATAGCATCCCAGGCAATGCCGATCTGATACCCGGCATCTCAGCAGTTCTAATTAGCCAGCTCACTAGTGCACTAGAATACACCCAGTTCTGTCTTCTAGAACGAAAATTGGCAGAGTTTTGACAGACTGTCCGAAAATTGTCTCAAAATCGAGAAATTGCTAAGTTCTGAGCTGGCATCCCAGCCAATGCAGGTCTGATACCCGGCATCTCAGCAGTTCTGGATAGCCAGCTCACTATTGCACTAGAATACACACAGTTCTGTCTTCTAGAACGAAAATTGGCAGAGTTTTGACAGACTGTCCGAAAATTGTCTCAAAATCGAGAAATTGCTTAGTTATGAGCTAGCATCCCAGCCAATGCAGGTCTTACACCCAGCATCTCAGCAGTTCTGGATAGCTAGAACCCTAGTGCATTAGAATACAGACAGTTCTATCTTCTAGATGGAAATTTGACAGAGTTTTGATAGACAATGTCCGAAAACAGTCGCGAAATCGAGTAATTGCTAAGTTCTGAGCATAGCATCCCAGCCAATGCTGATCTGATACCCGGCATCTCAGCAGTTCTAAATAGCCAGCTCACTAGTGCACTAGAATACACACAGTTCTGTCTTCTAGAACGAAAATTGGCAGAGTTTTGACAGACTGACCGAAAATTGTCTCAAAATCGAGAAATTGCATAGTTGTGAGCTAGCATCCCCGCCACTGCAGGTCTTACTCCCAGCATCTCAGCAGTTCTGGATAGCCAGCTCCCTATTCCACTAGAATACACACAGTTCTATCTTCTAGAAGGAAATTTTACAGAGTTTTGATAAACTATATCCGAAAATAGTCGCTAAATCGAGTAATTGCTAAGTTCTGAGCTAGCATTCCAGCCAATGCAGGTCTTATACACAGCATCTCAGCAGTTCTGGATAGCCAGCTCCCTAGTGCACTAGAAAACACACAGTTCTATCTTCTATCACGAAATTTGACCGAGTTTTGATGGGCTGTCCGAAAATAGTCTCAAAATCGAGAAATTGCTAAGTTCTGAGCTGGCATCCCAGCCAATGCAGGTCTGATACCCGGCATCTCAGCAGTTCTGGATAGCCACCTCACTAATGCACTAGAATACACACAGTTCTATCTTTTAGAACTAAATTTTATGGAGTTTTGATAGACTATGTCCGAAAATAGTCTCAAAATCGAGTAAATGCTATGTTCTTAGATTAGCATCCCAGCCAATGCAGGTCTTACAACCAGCATCTCAGCAGTTCTGGATAGCTAGAACCCTAGTGCACTAGAATACACACAGTTCTATCTTCTAGAAGGATATTTGACATAGTTTTGATAGACAATGTCCGAAAACAGTCGCGAAATCGAGTAATTGCTAAGTTCTGGGCATAGCATCCCAGGCAATGCCGATCTGATACCCGGCATCTCAGCAGTTCTAATTAGCCAGCTCACTAGTGCACTAGAATACACCCAGTTCTGTCTTCTAGAACGAAAATTGGCAGAGTTTTGACAGACTGTCCGAAAATTGTCTCAAAATCGAGAAATTGCTAAGTTCTGAGCTGGCATCCCAGCCAATGCAGGTCTGATACCCGGCATCTCAGCAGTTCTGGATAGCCAGCTCACTATTGCACTAGAATACACACAGTTCTGTCTTCTAGAACGAAAATTGGCAGAGTTTTGACAGACTGTCCGAAAATTGTCTCAAAATCGAGAAATTGCTTAGTTATGAGCTAGCATCCCAGCCAATGCAGGTCTTACACCCAGCATCTCAGCAGTTCTGGATAGCTAGAACCCTAGTGCATTAGAATACAGACAGTTCTATCTTCTAGATGGAAATTTGACAGAGTTTTGATAGACAATGTCCGAAAACAGTCGCGAAATCGAGTAATTGCTAAGTTCTGAGCATAGCATCCCAGCCAATGCTGATCTGATACCCGGCATCTCAGCAGTTCTAAATAGCCAGCTCACTAGTGCACTAGAATACACACAGTTCTGTCTTCTAGAACGAAAATTGGCAGAGTTTTGACAGACTGTCCGAAAATTGTCTCAAAATCGAGAAATTGCTAAGTTCTGAGCTGGCATCCCAGCCAATGCAGGTCTGATACCCGGCATTTCAGCAGTTCTGGATAGCCACCTCACTAATGCACTAGAATACACACAGTTTCATCTCCTAGAATAAAATTTTATGGAGTTTTGATAGACTATGTCCGAAAATAGTCTCAAAGTCGAGTAAATGCTATGTTCTTAGATTAGCATCCCAGCCAATGCAGGTCTTACAACCAGCATCTCAGCAGTTCTGGATAGCTAGAACCCTAGTGCACTAGAATACACACAGTTCTATCTTCTAGAAGGAAATTTGACACAGTTTTGATAGACAATGTCCAAAAACAGTCGCGAAATCGAGTAATTGCTAAGTTCTGGGCATAGCATCCCAGGCAATGCCGATCTGATACCTGGCATCTCAGCAGTTCTAATTAGCCAGCTCACTAGTGCACTAGAATACACCCAGTTCTGTCTTCTAGAACGAAAATTGGCAGAGTTTTGACAGACTGTCCGAAAATTGTCTCAAAATCGAGAAATTGCTAAGTTCTGAGCTGGCATCCCAGCCAATGCAGGTCTGATACCCGGCATCTCAGCAGTTCTGGATAGCCAGCTCACTATTGCACTAGAATACATACAGTTCTGTCTTCTAGAACGAAAATTGGCAGAGTTTTGACAGACTGTCCGAAAATTGTCTCAAAATCGAGAAATTGCTTAGTTATGAGCTAGCATCCCAGCCAATGCAGGTCTTACACCCAGCATCTCAGCAGTTCTGGATAGCTAGAACCCCAGTGCATTAGAATACAGACAGTTCTATCTTCTAGATGGAAATTTGACAGAGTTTTGATAGACAATGTCCGAAAACAGTCGCGAAATCGAGTAATTGCTAAGTTCTGAGCATAGCATCCCAGCCAATGCTGATCTGATACCCGGCATCTCAGCAGTTCTAAATAGCCAGCTCACTAGTGCACTAGAATACACACAGTTCTGTCTTCTAGAACGAAAATTGGCAGAGTTTTGACAGACTGTCCGAAAATTGTCTCAAAATCGAGAAATTGCTAAGTTCTGAGCTGGCATCCCAGCCAATGCAGGTCTGATACCAGGCATCTCAGCAGTTCTGGATAGCCAGCTCACTAGTGCACTAGAATACACACAGTTCTGTCTTCTAGAACGAAAATTGGCAGAGTTTTGACAGACTGTCCGAAAATTGTCTCAAAATCGAGAAATTGCTAAGTTCTGAGCTGGCATCCCAGCCAATGCAGGTCTGATACCCGGCATTTCAGCAGTTCTGGATAGCCACCTCACTAATGCACTAGAATACACACAGTTTCATCTTCTAGAACAAAATTTTATGGAGTTTTGATAGACTATGTCCGAAAATAGTCTCAAAGTCGAGTAAATGCTATGTTCTTAGATTAGCATCCCAGCCAATGCAGGTCTTACAACCAGCATCTCAGCAGTTCTGGATAGCTAGAACCCTAGTGCACTAGAATACACACAGTTCTATCTTCTAGAAGGAAATTTGACACAGTTTTGATAGACAATGTCCAAAAACAGTCGCGAAATCGAGTAATTGCTAAGTTCTGAGCATAGCATCCCAGCCAATGCTGATCTGATACCCGGCATCTCAGCAGTTCTAAATAGCCAGCTCACTAGTGCACTAGAATACACACAGTTCTGTCTTCTAGAACGAAAATTGGCAGAGTTTTGACAGACTGTCCAAAAATAGTCTCAAAATCGAGTAAATGCTATGTTCTTAGATTAGCATCCCAGCCAATGCAGGTCTTACAACCAGCATCTCAGCAGTTCTGGATAGCTAGAACCCTAGTGCACTAGAATACACACAGTTCTATCTTCTAGAAGGAAATTTGACATAGTTTTGATAGACAATGTCCGAAAACAGTCGCGAAATCGAGTAATTGCTAAGTTCTGGGCATAGCATCCCAGCCAATGCTGATCTGATACCCGGCATCTCAGCAGTTCTAAATAGCCAGCTCACTATTGCACTAGAATACACACAGTTCTGTCTTCTAGAACGAAAATTGGCAGAGTTTTGACAGACTGTCCGAAAATTGTCTCAAAATCGAGAAATTGCTTAGTTGTGAGCTAGCATCCCAGCCAATGCAGGTCTTACACCCAGCATCTCAGCAGTTCTGGATAGCTAGAACCCTAGTGCACTAGAATACACACAGTTCTATCTTCTAGAAGGAAATTTGACAGAGTTTTGATAGACTATGTCCGAAAATAGTCTCAAAATCGAGTAAATGCTATGTTCTTAGATTAGCATCCCAGCCAATGCAGGTCTTACAACCAGCATCTCAGCAGTTCTGGATAGCTAGAACCCTAGTGCACTAGAATACACACAGTTCTATCTTCTAGAAGGAAATTTGACAGAGTTTTGATAGACAATGTCCAATAACAGTCGCGAAATCGAGTAATTGCTAAGTTCTGGGCATAGCATCCCAGGCAATGCTGATCTGATACCCGGCATCTCAGCAGTTCTAAATAGCCAGCTTACTAGTGCACTAGAATACACACAGTTCTATCTTCTAGACGTAAATTTGACAGTTTTGATAGACTATGTCCGAAAATAGTCGCAAAATCAAGAAATTGCTAAGTTCTGAGCTAGCATCCCAGCCAATGCAGGTCTTACAACCAGCATCTCAGCAGTTCTGGATAGCCAGCTCACTAGTGCACTAGAATACACACAGTTCTGTCTTCTAGAACGAAAATTGGCAGAGTTTTGACAGACTGTCCGAAAATTGTCTCAAAATCGAGAAATTGCATAGTTGTGAGCTAGCATCCCCGCCACTGCAGGTCTTACTCCCAGCATCTCAGCAGTTCTGGATAGCCAGCTCCCTATTCCACTAGAATACACACAGTTCTATCTTCTAGAAGGAAATTTTACAGAGTTTTGATAAACTATATCCGAAAATAGTCGCTAAATCGAGTAATTGCTAAGTTCTGAGCTAGCATTCCAGCCAATGCAGGTCTTATACACAGCATCTCAGCAGTTCTGGATAGCCAGCTCCCTAGTGCACTAGAAAACACACAGTTCTATCTTCTATCACGAAATTTGACCGAGTTTTGATGGGCTGTCCGAAAATAGTCTCAAAATCGAGAAATTGCTAAGTTCTGAGCTGGCATCCCAGCCAATGCAGGTCTGATACCCGGCATCTCAGCAGTTCTGGATAGCGACCTCACTAATGCACTAGAATACACACAGTTCTATCTTCTAGAACAAAATTTTATGGAGTTTTGATAGACTATGTCCGAAAATAGTCTCAAAATCGAGTAAATGCTATGTTCTTAGATTAGCATCCCAGCCAATGCAGGTCTTACAAATAGCATCTCAGCAGTTCTGGATAGCTAGAACCCTAGTGCACTAGAATACACACAGTTCTATCTTCTAGAAGGAAATTTGACAGAGTTTTGATAGACAATGTCCAAAAACAGTCGCGAAATCGAGTAATTGCTAAGTTCTGGGCATAGCATCCCAGGCAATGCTGATCTGATACCCGGCATCTCAGCAGTTCTAAATAGCCAGCTCACTAGTGCACTAGAATACACACAGTTCTATCTTCTAGACGTAAATTTGACAGTTTTGATAGACTATGTCCGAAAATAGTCGCAAAATCAAGAAATTGCTAAGTTCTGAGCTAGCATCCCAGCCAACGCAGGTCTTACAACCAGCATCTCAGCAGTTCTGGATAGCCAGCTCACTAGTGCACTAGAATACACACAGTTCTGTCTTCTAGAACGAAAATTGGCAGAGTTTTGACAGACTGTCCGAAAATTGTCTCAAAATCGAGAAATTGCTTAGTTGTGAGCTAGCATCCCAGCCAATGCAGGTCTTACACCCAGCATCTCAGCAGTTCTGGATAGCTAGAATCCTAGTGCACTAGAATACACACAGTTCTATCTTCTAGAAGGAAATTTGACAGAGTTTTGATAGACTATGTCCGAAAATAGTCTCAAAATCGAGTAAATGCTATGTTCTTAGATTAGCATCCCAGCCAATGCAGGTCTTACAACCAGCATCTCAGCTGTTCTGGATAGCTAGAACCCTAGTGCACTAGAATACACACAGTTCTATCTTCTAGAAGGAAATTTGACATAGTTTTGATAGACAATGTCTGAAAACAGTCGCGAAATCGAGTAATTGCTAAGTTCTGGGCATAGCATCCCAGCCAATGCTGATCTGATACCCGGAATCTCTGCAGTTCTAAATAGCCAGCTCACTAGTGCACTAGAATACACCCAGTTCTGTCTTCTAGATCGAAAATTGGCAGAGTTTTGACAGACTGTCCGAAAATTGTCTCAAAATCGAGAAATTGCTAAGTTCTGAGCTGGCATCCCAGCCAATGCAGGTCTGATACCCGGCATCTCAGCAGTTCTGGATAGCCAGCTCACTAGTCCACTAGAATACACACAGTTCTGTCTTCTAGAACGAAAATAGGCAGAGTTTTGACAGACTGTCCGAAAATTGTCTCAAAATCGAGAAATTGCTTAGTTGTGAGCTAGCATCCCAGCCAATGCAGGTCTTACACCCAGCATCTCAGCAGTTCTGGATAGCTAGAACCCTAGTGCACTAGAATACACACAGTTCTATCTTCTAGAAGGAAATTTGACAGAGTTTTGATAGACAATGTCCAAAAACAGTCGCGAAATCGAGTAATTGCTAAGTTCTGGGCATAGCATCCCAGGCAATGCTGATCTGATACCCGGCATCTCAGCAGTTCTAAATAGCCAGCTCACTAGTGCACTAGAATACACACAGTTCTATCTTCTAGACGGAAATTTGACAGAGTTTTGATAGACTATGTCCGAAAATAGTCGCAAAATCAAGAAATAGCTAAGTTCTGAGCTAGCATCCCAGCCAATGCAGGTCTTACAACCAGCATCTCAGCAGTTCTGGATAGCTAGAATCCTAGTGCACTAGAATACGGACAGTTCTGTCTTCTAGAATGAAAATTGGCAGAGTTTTGATAGACTGTCCGAAAATTGTCTCAAAATCGAGAAATTGCTTAGTTGTGAGCTAGCATCCCCGCCACTGCAGGTCTTACTCCCAGCATCTCAGCAGTTCTGGATAGCCAGCTCCCTATTCCACTAGAATACACACAGTTCTATCTTCTAGAAGGAAATTTTACAGAGTTTTGATAAACTATATCCGAAAATAGTTGCTAAATCGAGTAATTGCTAAGTTCTGAGCTAGCATTCCAGCCAATGCAGGTCTTATACACAGCATCTCAGCAGTTCTGGATAGCCAGATCCCTAGTGCACTAGAAAACACACAGTTCTATCTTCTATCACGAAATTTGACATAGTTTTGATAGACAATGTCCGAAAACAGTCGCGAAATCGAGTAATTGCTAAGTTCTGGGCATAGCATCCCAGCCAATGCTGATCTGATACCCGGCATCTCAGCAGTTCTAAATAGCCAGCTTACTAGTGCACTAGAATACACCCAGTTCTGTCTTCTAGAACGAAAATTGGCAGAGTTTTGACAGACTGTCCGAAAATTGTCTCAAAATCGAGAAATTGCTTAGTTCTGAGCTAGCATCCCAGCCAATACAGGTCTTACACACAGCATCTCAGCAGTTCTGGATAGCCATCTCCCTATTGCACTAGAATACACACATTTCTGTCTTCTAGAACGAAAATTGGCAGAGTTTTGACAGACTATCCGAAAATTGTCTCAAAATCGAGAAATTGCTAAGTTCTGAGCTAGCATTCCAGCCAATGCAGGTCTTACACCCAGCATCTCAGCAGTTCTGGATAGCCAGCTCCCTACTGCACTAGAATACACACAGTTTGGTCTTCTAGAACGAAATTTGACACAGTTTTGATAGACTATGTCCGAATAGTCACAAAATCGAATAATTGCTAAGTTCTGGGCATAGCATCCCAGCCAATGCTGATCTAATCATTTTGATTCTGACGTAAAATTCTGTTTTGCATTTGCTTGCACATATGCATTCTTGCATTCTTTAAAAATATGCCCTTTGTGCCGCTCAAGGGTTTAATGTTTTCGCACAGTAAAACTCAAAAAGAAAACATATGACAAATTCCTAGACAAATTATTGTTCACATCAAGGTATTCGAAAAGGGAACTTTTCTTCCCTGCTAGGAGGGATCAAAGTGGCACTTTTCTGTTCAGGGACATTTTATTGCCAGTTTAAAATTTTATAATATGTTATAATCGATAACGTGCATACTATTTTTCTAAGTTAAATAATATTTTTCCCCGCACTAGCTCGGAAAGCCGTCTTTTATCCTTTAAAACAAGCGAGGAAAAACGCATTTTATCCACTAGTGGGGAAAGTAATTTGACCTTGGGATGGAGCGTGTTTAAGTAGCTTGACAGATAACAAAACGTAAAAAGCTCATAATAATGGTTCGTTCGATATTAATTATCATTAAATAAATGGTTTGAGAATTTAATAAAAAATACCAAATTTAGCTTTATTAATGATTTTAAGTCATAAACCTTAAATTCGATAACAAACATTTCTTTTTTTAAATGATGTTGTATGTAATTCTGAACGCACAAGTTGCAATTCGAGTCGATGCAATTTCAAAACGCATCGTCAAAAATGTCAACATTGTCAACAAAAAATTTCTCACCGACTCCGACACCTAAAAATACACAACTTCCAGTTTTCTGTTATAATATCGTATTATCGTTAAAAAATTAGTGATTCCAGTGATGAAGATGATCTAACGCCTGTGGATGTTGCACTTTCCTCGCTATAGTGAGGGGAAAGTTTTGTGTTACACACGGGTGCAAGTGTATTTTACTTCTCGTGTGTTAAAACACTCGCTACGCTCAGGATTCTATTTTAGAACCACTCGCTTCGCTCGTGGTTCAACTATAGAATCCTTTCGCTTACTCGTGTTTCAATTCCACACTCGCGGGTAAAATACAACTTTGCACCCTTGTATAACAAATAACTATTGTTGTAATTGTAAACAATAAATGTAATTAGCGTATTTTAAATTAATTAATAGCATATTTAAATGAAGTAAATTAATTAATTAGCGTAATATTTACAAAGAAACGTAAAAAAACATTAGTTTAATAATTTATTTTTATTTTGACATTTTAGGTCTCCTTAAACGCATCCATACTTGTCTATGCAATTTAAAAAGTTGATATTTAAAAAGTTTTTTACAAATATTTCACAAAGCAGAATTATGCGGTTCTGTATTGTGTATAAATTTCTAAATACTTAGTTTAAATCAATAACTTTATAATAATAAATATAAGTAATATCAGTCTTCATAGTGTTCTTCCGAAGATTTGGTTTAAAGGGGTAAGAGCTAATTTGTTACCAGAAAAATCCACAAAAATAATGTACTTGATTTTTATTGTATCATTTTAGGTGTTTGCTGCTGTCTTTGAAAAGATATTAGGTACATAATTATGAGCTGTAGGTACTTTTAATTTGTCAGTACAGTCACGTCTGAAAATATCGATACGGACAAAGTGCCAGAGGTATGTACCTATACTAAGGTCGTGTATACATATATTTGGCACTTGTCCGTATCGATCTTTGCTTAAAATACAAATGTTTTGAGACCTAATAAACCTAATATGTAATTTCCTCATAGGTGATGTGAAAAGCACTATGTGTCTGGGGTGTCACATGGTAGCAAAATTATTTTCACCTTGGGCGTTAACACATGAATCCCTCACTACGCTCAGGATTCTATTATAGAAGCCTTCGCTTCGTTTAGGATTCAATTGTACGCCCTCGCCGTAAATATGTCATTTTGCTCCCTTGTGACAGTTGTGACACAATCTACTATTGTACCAACTAAGCTAACTAATATAGTTACTTTATTAATTTGTTTTATGCAAATTATAAATTTAATAAGTACTTGCATTTTTTTAATTAAAAGCAAGTATCTAATAAATTTCCAATTAAAAACTAAAATCATTTTACAGGCAATGGTACGGGCAACTTAACGGCCTGATTTAGTTAAATTATGTTTTATCCCTTTCTTACAAATGCATAAGTCAAAATGACAGATAAAGACAAACAATTCATAGCTAATTCAGGGAAGTAACGCGTTTAAGAAAAAAACCGGCCAAGTGCGAGTCGGACTCGCGCACCGAGGGTTCCGGACTTTTTAGTATTTGTTGTTATAGCGACAACAGAAATACATCATCTGTGAAAATTTCAACTGTCTAGCTATCACAGTTCATGAGATACAGCCTGGTGACAGACGGACAGCGGAGTCTTAGTAATAGGGTCCCGATTTTACCCTTTGGGTACGGAACCCTAATAACGCCATTAGTATTATTAGTAGTAGTGGTATTTTTAGTCGTATAAGTATGATTTTGGCTCCGCTATAAATATTTCTTAGTTACATACATACATACATATAATCACGCCTATTTCCCGGAGGGGTAGGCAGAGACCACGGATTTCCACTTGCTACGATCCTGACATACCTCTTTCGCTTCCATCACTTTCATAACATTCCTCATACACGCTCGCCGGTTTAGGGTGCTCTTGACCTGGCATTTCTTCAGGATTTCCCCGATCTGATCAGAGAAAGTCCGCCGAGGTCTGCCCCTTCCAACTCCCGTTTCTACCTCTCCCTTATATACTCTCTTTGTTAGCCTTTCTTAGTTAACCCTTAAATATGCAATAAACTTGCAAAATTTTCCTAGATATACAATAATAATGTAATGAACTAAATTTGTAATTATGTTAATTTGTTACTGTATATGCCCAGTCAAACAAACCTATTTGTAATTGATGAACCTTCATAAACCAAATATTCACCCTACAATAATGACTTGTAAAATGTATTTTATTTTACCAATAAAGATCTGTATATCTGTAATATAACCGACTCTCTCTTACCTACAATGATACAATGCATATCGTCAAGTAAATTCTCCCTAAGCTATGGGACCTTTTTTACAAATAAGTACTTAGAGCGTAAAATTGGTCGATCTTATATTATAAACGAGACCAATTACATATTATAGTATTTTATACAATCGTGATATAATAGAGAGCTTTTCAGTCCAGTACCGTGTTTAAGCAACGAAGCTTGCTGAGTTGCTTAAATTAAGGTACGAGATTGAAAAGCTTGATTATATCACTATTGTATATAATACTTTTTCTACGAGACAAAAAAATAATACTTTCAACTAGTAGAATCATATAGGTAAACAAACCAAAAGTATACAGCTAAGATACGCAAGCTGCCGCAGCCCGCGATACCTTCATACAGTTCATACCGATGCCCCGGCCGCCGGGCCCGGCGCCCCCGGCGGGTTGGTCAACGACACCTCCTCGTAACTCATGAGGCCCTGGTACCGGCTCCGCGCTAAATTCAATTTTAAGACAGTTTTTTTCTCGATTTTGGCCACCGTAGCCTATGGAGACTAACAAGCAACGCTAAGTGGTTTTCGTAGGGTATGGATGTTGCTATATAAAGGGTGTCACATGCGCGTTTCTGACTTATGAAGAAATTGTTTCTACTACAACATAAAATAAAATGTTTTTGTTGGCCAACCAATCACAAAGCAGATGCATTGAATCGAGTCTCCTCGAAATGTATGAAGTTCTATTTTCAAAATTTTATAATTGACTAAACCGTATCGATAAAATTCTTATGCTCGAGTCGGAAGTGCCATAGCCTATCCAACGTTGAAAAGAGTAAGGTTGTAGTGTTGCATGTGAAGTTGTAATACGCAGATTATACTCGACGAGTAGAAAAAATATATTAATAACGGGTCACTCACGTATTTTAAGTCGAAAAACGCTCCCCCCCCCGCATCCGACCCGTTAGTGACCCGTTATTAATATATTTAATATGTCTGTGTCTCACGGAAGTTATGAGACCAATTACCTTGCTTGTTTAATGAAATAATGAATGAGACACCAAAATACGTATAAGCATATATTATGCTTCTCTAAAAGGATGTAATAAAATAAAACGTATCAATATGTAGAGTCCACATTAAAAATATGTAAACGTTATTATTGTGCGTAGTGACACATAGTTTGCAAAAAAAATCCCTTATGAAAATCCTGTCTAAACTAATTTAAATTTATATTTACTTGAAAAATTCAATCAGATTCAGATGGCTCACCGCGAAAATCGGAGTTTGTTATCTGCGTCTCTATCGCTCCATTATGCAAGTGCGATAAAGAGGCAGATAACTTTCGTTTGTAGCGACAGGCCCTCCGAGTACCCTTATTTGAGTTGAAGGCGAACTTAAACTTTAGTGATCACGTTAACTCACTCGCAGTCCGGCTCGCTCGCACCAACATAGTGTGAGCAAGAGGCAAGAGTACAGGGCTATAACCATTTACCTCGGCGAACCTTTTCATTGTTTCTAATATCTGCTCTAGTATCTTATCTCTGCCCCTTGTCACAGAAAGCCAATTATAATATAAAATAAAGCAATCAGTCGCACACTGCATCTCGTTGTTGTCGCTACTACTCCCTAACTCGCTATACGCTCTCTGAAAATTCTGACGACCCTTGGCTATTCATCTTGGACTCTGGTGATTTCCCTGATATTGACCCTGGCTTGTTTTTGAATTCCGATTCCGCTTTTATACCGCTAAACGCTATCCGTTTGGATAACTTTGGTTCGAATAAATCTTGGTTTCTACACCAATATAAATCTGTGTTTGTATTCTGCGTTTCTTTCTGTTCGAATATTGATTGTATTAACAATTATTTCGTACAATTTGCAATAAATAAATAAAACTATAAGTCAAAATAAGGTCGTTTGGTTTTGTTGTAATAAATAAATCGAAGTCAAAATCGATTGGTCGTTTCGTTTATGTCTATTTGTTTGTTGCTGTCCGAAAAATGTAAAAAAAAAAAAAGTTCTATTACTTGGAACTGTTAAGTGGGATTGGAGCGGTCATGCCTTACGATAAGGATAAATTGGGGGAATTTTTACTTAACGACGTAGAATGTCGAACCGTCGACGAACATGGTTCCATACCTCTGCCGATTATTCAACAGTCTTTCAAAACTCTGCCAAATTTCGTTCTAGAAAATAAAACTGTGTGTATTTTAGTGAACTAGGGAGCTGGCTATCCAGAACTGCTGAGGTTCTGGGTGTAAGACCTGCATTGGCTGGGATGCTAGCTCAGAACATAGCAATTACTCGATCTCACGGCTGTTTTCGGACATAGTTTATCAAAACTCTGTAAAATTTCGTTCTACAAGATAGAACTGTGTGTATTCTAGTGCACTAGGGTTCTAGCTATCCAGAACTGCTGAGATGCTGGTTGTAAGACCTGCATTGGCTGGGATGCTAATCTAAGAACATAGCATTTACTCGATTTTGAGACAATTTTCGGACAGTCTGTCAAAACTCTGCCAATTTTCGTTCTAGAAGACAGAACTGTATGTATTCTAGTGCACTAGTGAGCTGGCTATCCAGAACTGCTGAGATGCCGGGTATCAGACCTGCATTGGCTGGGATGCCAGCTCAGAACTTAGCAATTTCTCGATTTTGAGACAATTTTCGGACAGTCTGTCAAAACTCTGCCAATTTTCGTTCTAGAAGACAGAACTGTGTGTATTCTAGTGCACTAGTGAGATGGCTATTTAGAACTGCTGAGATGCCGGGTATCAGATCAGCATTGGCTGGGATGCTATGCCCAGAACTTAGCAATTACTCGATTTCGCGACTGTTTTCGGACATTGTCTATCAAAACTATGTCAAATTTCCTTCTAGAAGATAGAACTGTGTGTATTCTAGTGCACTAGGGTTCTAGCTATCCAGAACTGCTGAGATGCTGGTTGTAAGACCTGCATTGGCTGGGATGCTAATCTAAGAACATAGCATTTACTCGATTTTGAGACTATTTTTGGACAGTCTGTCAAAACTCTGCCAATTTTCGTTCTAGAAGACAGAACTGTGTGTATTCTAGTGCACTAGTGAGCTGGCTATTTAGAACTGCTGAGATGCCGGGTATCAGATTAGCATTGGCTGGGATGCTATGCTCAGAACTTAGCAATTACTCGATTTCGCGACTGTTTTTGGACATTGTCTATCAAAACTGTGTCAAATTTCCTTCTAGAAGATAGAACTGTGTGTATTCTAGTGCACTAGGGTTCTAGCTATCCAGAACTGCTGAGATGCTGGTTGTAAGACCTGCATTGGCTGGGATGCTAATCTAAGAACATAGCATTTACTCGATTTTGAGACTATTTTCGGACATAGTCTATCAAAACTCCATAAAATTTAGTTCTAAAAGATAGAACTGTGTGTATTCTAGTGCATTAGTGAGGTGGCTATCCAGAACTGCTGAGATGCCGGGTATCAGACCTGCATTGGCTGGGATGCCAGCTCAGAACTTAGCAATTTCTCGATTTAGCGACTATTTTCGGATATAGTTTATCAAAACTCTGTAAAATTTCGTTCTAGAAGATAGAACTGTGTGTATTCTAGTGGAATAGGGAGCTGGCTATCCAGAACTGCTGAGATGCTGGGAGTAAGACCTGCAGTGGCGGGGATACTAGCTCACAACTAAGCAATTTCTCGATTTTGAGACAATTTTCGGACAGTCTGTCAAAACTCTGCCAATTTTCGTTCTAGAAGACAGAACTGTGTGTATTCTAGTGCACTAGTGAGCTGGCTATCCAGAACTGCTGAGATGCTGGTTGTAAGACCTGCATTGGCTGGGATGCTAGCTCAGAACTTAGCAATTTCTTGATTTTGCGACTATTTTCGGACATAGTCTATCAAAACTGTCAAATTTACGTCTAGAAGATAGAACTGTGTGTATTCTAGTGCACTAGTAAGCTGGCTATTTAGAACTGCTGAGATGCCGGGTATCAGATCAGCATTGCCTGGGATGCTATGCCCAGAACTTAGCAATTACTCGATTTCGCGACTGTTTTTGGACATTGTCTATCAAAACTGTCAAATTTCCTTCTAGAAGATAGAACTGTGTGTATTCTAGTGCACTAGGGTTCTAGCTATCCAGAACTGCTGAGATGCTGGTTGTAAGACCTGCATTGGCTGGGATGCTAATCTAAGAACATAGCATTTACTCGATTTTGAGACTATTTTCGGACATAGTCTATCAAAACTCTGTCAAATTTCCTTCTAGAAGATAGAACTGTGTGTATTCTAGTGCACTAGGGTTCTAGCTATCCAGAACTGCTGAGATGCTGGGTGTAAGACCTGCATTGGCTGGGATGCTAGCTCACAACTAAGCAATTTCTCGATTTTGAGACAATTTTCGGACAGTCTGTCAAAACTCTGCCAATTTTCATTCTAGAAGACAGAACTGTGTGTATTGTAGTGCACTAGTGAGCTGGCTATCCAGAACTGCTGAGATGCTGGTTGTAAGACCTGCGTTGGCTGGGATGCTAGCTCAGAACTTAGCAATTTCTTGATTTTGCGACTATTTTCGGACATAGTCTATCAAAACTGTCAAATTTACGTCTAGAAGATAGAACTGTGTGTATTCTAGTGCACTAGTGAGCTGGCTATTTAGAACTGCTGAGATGCCGGGTATCAGATCAGCATTGCCTGGGATGCTATGCCCAGAACTTAGCAATTACTCGATTTCGCGACTGTTTTTGGACATTGTCTATCAAAACTCTGTCAAATTTCCTTCTAGAAGATAGAACTGTGTGTATTCTAGTGCACTAGGGTTCTAGCTATCCAGAACTGCTGAGATGCTGGTTGTAAGACCTGCATTGGCTGGGATGCTAATCTAAGAACATAGCATTTACTCGATTTTGAGACTATTTTCGGACATAGTCTATCAAAACTCTGTCAAATTTCCTTCTAGAAGATAGAACTGTGTGTATTCTAATGCACTAGGGTTCTAGCTATCCAGAACTGCTGAGATGCTGGGTGTAAGACCTGCATTGGCTGGGATGCTAGCTCACAACTAAGCAATTTCTCGATTTTGAGACAATTTTCGGACAGTCTGTCAAAACTCTGCCAATTTTCGTTCTAGAAGACAGAACTGTGTGTATTCTAGTGCACTAGTGAGCTGGCTATCCAGAACTGCTGAGATGCTGGTTGTAAGACCTGCGTTGGCTGGGATGCTAGCTCAGAACTTAGCAATTTCTTGATTTTGCGACTATTTTCGGACATAGTCTATCAAAACTGTCAAATTTACGTCTAGAAGATAGAACTGTGTGTATTCTAGTGCACTAGTGAGCTGGCTATTTAGAACTGCAGAGATGCCGGGTATCAGATCAGCATTGCCTGGGATGCTATGCCCAGAACTTAGCAATTACTCGATTTCGCGACTGTTTTTGGACATTGTCTATCAAAACTCTGTCAAATTTCCTTCTAGAAGATAGAACTGTGTGTATTCTAGTGCACTAGGGTTCTAGCTATCCAGAACTGCTGAGATGCTATTTGTAAGACCTGCATTGGCTGGGATGCTAATCTAAGAACATAGCATTTACTCGATTTTGAGACTATTTTCGGACATAGTCTATCAAAACTCCATAAAATTTTGTTCTAGAAGATAGAACTGTGTGTATTCTAGTGCATTAGTGAGCTGGCTATTTAGAACTGCTGAGATGCCGGGTATCAGATCAGCATTGGCTGGGATGCTATGCTCAGAACTTAGCAATTACTCGATTTCGCGACTGTTTTCGGACATTGTCTATCAAAACTCTGTCAAATTTCCTTCTAGAAGATAGAACTGTCTGTATTCTAATGCACTAGGGTTCTAGCTATCCAGAACTGCTGAGATGCTGGGTGTAAGACCTGCATTGGCTGGGATGCTAGCTCACAACTAAGCAATTTCTCGATTTTGAGACAATTTTCGGACAGTCTGTCAAAACTCTGCCAATTTTCGTTCTAGAAGACAGAACTGTGTGTATTCTAGTGCACTAGTGAGCTGGCTATCCAGATCTGCTGAGATGCCGGGTATCAGACCTGCATTGGCTGGGATGCCAGCTCAGAACTTAGCAATTTCTCGATTTTGAGACAATTTTCGGACAGTCTGTCAAAACTCTGCCAATTTTCGTTCTAGAAGACAGAACTGGGTGTATTCTAGTGCACTAGTGAGCTGGCTATTTAGAACTGCTGAGATGCCGGGTATCAGATCAGCATTGGCTGGGATGCTATGCCCAGAACTTAGCAATTACTCGATTTCGCGACTGTTTTCGGACATTGTCTATCAAAACTATGTCAAATTTCCTTCTAGAAGATAGAACTGTGTGTATTCTAGTGCACTAGGGTTCTAGCTATCCAGAACTGCTGAGATGCTGGTTGTAAGACCTGCATTGGCTGGGATGCTAATCTAAGAACATAGCATTTACTCGATTTTGAGACTATTTTTGGACAGTCTGTCAAAACTCTGCCAATTTTCGTTCTAGAAGACAGAACTGTGTGTATTCTAGTGCACTAGTGAGCTGGCTATTTAGAACTGCTGAGATGCCGGGTATCAGATTAGCATTGGCTGGGATGCTATGCTCAGAACTTAGCAATTACTCGATTTCGCGACTGTTTTTGGACATTGTCTATCAAAACTGTGTCAAATTTCCTTCTAGAAGATAGAACTGTGTGTATTCTAGTGCACTAGGGTTCTAGCTATCCAGAACTGCTGAGATGCTGGTTGTAAGACCTGCATTGGCTGGGATGCTAATCTAAGAACATAGCATTTACTCGACTTTGAGACTATTTTCGGACATAGTCTATCAAAACTCCATAAAATTTTGTTCTAGAAGATGAAACTGTGTGTATTCTAGTGCATTAGTGAGGTGGCTATCCAAAACTGCTGAAATGCCGGGTATCAGACCTGCATTGGCTGGGATGCCAGCTCAGAACTTAGCAATTTCTCGATTTTGAGACAATTTTCGGACAGTCTGTCAAAACTCTGCCAATTTTCGTTCTAGAAGACAGAACTGTGTGTATTCTAGTGCACTAGTGAGCTGGCTATCCAGAACTGCTGAGATGCCTGGTATCAGACCTGCATTGGCTGGGATGCCAGCTCAGAACTTAGCAATTTCTCGATTTTGAGACAATTTTCGGACAGTCTGTCAAAACTCTGCCAATTTTCGTTCTAGAAGACAGAACTGTGTGTATTCTAGTGCACTAGTGAGCTGGCTATTTAGAACTGCTGAGATGCCGGGTATCAGATCAGCATTGGCTGGGATGCTATGCTCAGAACTTAGCAATTACTCGATTTCGCGACTGTTTTCGGACATTGTCTATCAAAACTCTGTCAAATTTCCTTCTAGAAGATAGAACTGTCTGTATTCTAATGCACTAGGGTTCTAGCTATCCAGAACTGCTGAGATGCTGGGTGTAAGACCTGCATTGGCTGGGATGCTAGCTCATAACTAAGCAATTTATCGATTTTTGAGACAATTTTCGGACAGTCTGTCAAAACTCTGCCAATTTTCGTTCTAGAAGACAGAACTGTGTGTATTCTAGTGCAATAGTGAGCTGGCTATCCAGAACTGCTGAGATGCCGGGTATCAGACCTGCATTGGCTGGGATGCCAGCTCAGAACTTAGCAATTTCTCGATTTTGAGACAATTTTCGGACAGTCTGTCAAAACTCTGCCAATTTTCGTTCTAGAAGACAGAACTGGGTGTATTCTAGTGCACTAGTGAGCTGGCTAATTAGAACTGCTGAGATGCCGGGTATCAGATCGGCATTGCCTGGGATGCTATGCCCAGAACTTAGCAATTACTCGATTTCGCGACTGTTTTCGGACATTGTCTATCAAAACTATGTCAAATTTCCTTCTAGAAGATAGAACTGTGTGTATTCTAGTGCACTAGGGTTCTAGCTATCCAGAACTGCTGAGATGCTGGTTGTAAGACCTGCATTGGCTGGGATGCTAATCTAAGAACATAGCATTTACTCGATTTTGAGACTATTTTCGGACATAGTCTATCAAAACTCCATAAAATTTAGTTCTAAAAGATAGAACTGTGTGTATTCTAGTGCATTAGTGAGGTGGCTATCCAGAACTGCTGAGATGCCGGGTATCAGACCTGCATTGGCTGGGATGCCAGCTCAGAACTTAGCAATTTCTCGATTTTGAGACTATTTTCGGACAGCCCATCAAAACTCGGTCAAATTTCGTGATAGAAGATAGAACTGTGTGTTTTCTAGTGCACTAGGGAGCTGGCTATCCAGAACTGCTGAGATGCTGTGTATAAGACCTGCATTGGCTGGAATGCTAGCTCAGAACTTAGCAATTACTCGATTTAGCGACTATTTTCGGATATAGTTTATCAAAACTCTGTAAAATTTCCTTCTAGAAGATAGAACTGTGTGTATTCTAGTGGAATAGGGAGCTGGCTATCCAGAACTGCTGAGATGCCGGGTATCAGATCGGCATTGCCTGGGATGCTATGCCCAGAACTTAGCAATTACTCGATTTCGCGACTGTTTTCGGACATTGTCTATCAAAACTATGTCAAATTTCCTTCTAGAAGATAGAACTGTATGTATTCTAGTGCACTAGGGTTCTAGCTATCCAGAACTGCTGAGATGCTGGTTGTAAGACCTGCATTGGCTGGGATGCTAATCTAAGAACATAGCATTTACTCGATTTTGAGACTATTTTCGGACATAGTCTATCAAACCTCCATAAAATTTAGTTCTAAAAGATAGAACTGTGTGTATTCTAGTGCATTAGTGAGGTGGCTATCCAGAACTGCTGAGATGCTGGGAGTAAGACCTGCAGTGGCGGGGATGCTAGCTCACAACTAAGCAATTTCTCGATTTTGAGACAATTTTCGGTCAGTCTGTCAAAACTCTGCCAATTTTCGTTCTAGAAGACAGAACTGTGTGTATTCTAGTGCACTAGTGAGCTGGCTATCCAGAACTGCTGAGATGCTGGTTGTAAGACCTGCATTGGCTGGGATGCTAGCTCAGAACTTAGCAATTTCTTGATTTTGCGACTATTTTCGGACATAGTCTATCAAAACTGTCAAATTTACGTCTAGAAGATAGAACTGTGTGTATTCTAGTGCACTAGTAAGCTGGCTATTTAGAACTGCTGAGATGCCGGGTATCAGATCAGCATTGGCTGAGATGCTATGCCCAGAACTTAGCAATTACTCGATTTCGCGATTATTTTCGGATATAGTTTATCAAAACTTTGTAAAATTTCCTTCTAGAAGATAGAACTGTCTGTATTCTAGTGCGCTAGGGTTCTAGCTATCCAGAACTGCTGAGATGCTGGTTGTAAGATCTGCATTGGCTGGGATGCTAGCTCAGAACTTAGCTATTTCTTGATTTTGCGACTATTTTCGAACATAGTCTATCAAAACTCTGTCAAATTTCCGTCTAGAAGATAGAACTGTGTGTATTCTAGTGCACTAGTGAGCTGGCTATTTAGAACTGCTGAGATGCCGGGTATCAGATCAGCATTGCCTGGGATGCTATGCCCAGAACTTAGCAATTACTCGATTTCGCGACTGTTTTTGGACATTGTCTATCAAAACTCTGTCAAATTTCCTTCTAGAAGATAGAACTGTGTGTATTCTAGTGCACTAGGGTTCTAGCTATCCAACACTGCTGAGATGCTGGTTGTAAGACCTGCATTGGCTGGGATGCTAATCTAAGAACATAGCATTTACTCGATTTTTTGACTATTTTCGGACATAGTCTATCAAAACTCCATAAAATTTAGTTCTAAAAGATAGAACTGTGTGTATTCTAGTGCATTAGTGAGGTGGCTATCCAGAACTGCTGAGATGCCGGGTATCAGACCTGCATTGGCTGGGATGCCAGCTCAGAACTTAGCAATTTCTCGATTTTGAGACAATTTTCGGACAGTCTCTCAAAACTCTGCCAATTTTCGTTCTAGAAGACAGAACTGTGTGTATTCTAGTGCACTAGTGAGCTGGCTATTTAGAACTGCTGAGATGCTGGGTGTAAGACCTGCATTGGCTCGGATGCTAGCTCGCAACTAAGCAATTTCTCGATTTTGAGACAATTTTCGGACAGTCTGTCAAAACTCTGCCAATTTTCGTTCTAGAAGACAGAACTGTGTGTATTCTAGTGCACTAGTGAGCTGGCTATTTAGTACTGCTGAGATGCCGGGTATCAGATCAGCATTGGCTGGGATGCTAGCTCAGAACTTAGCAATTACTCGATTTTGAGACAATTTTCGGATATAGTTTATCAAAACTCTGTAAAATTTCCTTCTAGATGATAGAACTGTCTGTATTCTAGTGCACTAGGGTTCTAGCTATCCAGAACTGCTGAGATGCTGGTTGTAAGACCTGCATTGGCTGGGATGCTAGCTCAGAACTTAGCAATTTCTTGATTTTGCGACTATTTTCGGACATAGTCTATCAAAACTCTGTCAAATTTCCGTCTAGAAGATAGAACTGTGTGTATTCTAGTGCACTAGTGAGCTGGCTATTTAGAACTGCTGAGATGCCGGGTATGAGATCAGCATTGGCTGGGATGCTATGCCCAGAACTTAGCAATTACTCGATTTCGCGACTATTTTCGGATATAGTTTATCAAAACTCTGTAAAATTTGCTTTTAGAAGATAGAACTGTCTGTAGTCTAGTGCACTAGGGTTCTAGCTATCCAGAACTGCTGAGATGCTGGTTGTAAGACCTGCATTGGCTGGGATGCTAGCTCAGAACTTAGCAATTTCTTGATTTTGCGACTATTTTCGGACATAGTCTATCAAAACTCTGTCAAATTTCCGTCTAGAAGATAGAACTGTGTGTATTCTAGTGCACTAGTGAGCTGGCTATTTAGAACTGCTGAGATGCCGGGTATCAGATCAGCATTGCCTGGGATGCTATGCCCAGAACTTAGCAATTACTCGATTTCGCGACTGTTTTCGGACATTGTCTAACAAAACTCTGTCAAATTTCCTTCTAGAAGATAGAACTGTGTGTATTCTAGTGCACTGGGGTTCTAGCTATCCAGAACTGCTGAGATGCTGGTTGTAAGACCTGCATTGGCTGGGATGCTAATCTAAGAACATAGCATTTACTCGATTTTAAGACTATTTTTGGACATAGTCTATCAAAACTTCATAAAATTTTGTTCTAGAAGATAGAACTGTGTGTATTCTAGTGCATTAGTGAGGTGGCTATCCAGAACTGCTGAGATGCCGGGTATCAGACCTGCATTGGCTGGGATGCCAGCTCAGAACTTAGCAATTTCTCAATTTTGAGACTATTTTCGGACAGCCTATCAAAACTCGGTCAAATTTGGTGATAGAAGATAGAACTGTGTGTATTCTAGTGCACTAGGGAGCTGGCTATCGAGAACTGCTGAGATGCTGTGTATAAGACCTGCATTGGCTGGAATGCTAGCTCAGAACTTAGCAATTACTCGATTTAGCGACGATTTTCGGATATAGTTCATCAAAACTCTATCAAATTTTCTTTCTAGAAGATAGAACTGTGTGTATTCTAGTGCAATAGGGAGCTGGCTATCCAGAACTGCTGAGATGCTGGGTGTAAGACCTGCATTGGCTGGGATGCTAGTTCACAACTAAGTAATTTCTCGATTTTGAGACAATTTTCGGACAGTCTGTCAAAACTCTGCCAATTTTCGTTCTAGAAGACAGAACTGTGTGTATTCTAGTGCACTAGTGAGCTGGCTATTTAGAACTGCTGAGATGCCGGGTATCAGATCAGCATTGGCTGGGATGCTAGCTCAGAACTTAGCAATTACTCGATTTTGAGACAATTTTCGGACAGTCTGTCAAAACTCTGCCAATTTTCGTTCTAGAAGACAGAACTGTGTGTATTCTAGTGCACTAGTGAGCTGGCTATTTAGAACTGCTGAGATGCCGGGTATCAAATCAGCATTGGCTGGTATGCTATGCTCAGAACTTAGCAATTTCTCTAATGCGAGACTATTTTCGGACATAGTCTTTCAAAACTCTGCCAAATTTCGTTCTAGAAGACAGAACTGTGTGTATTCTAGTGCACTAGAGTCCTGACTAACCAGAACTGCTGAGATGCTGGGTACCAGACCCGCATTGGCTGGGATGCTAATCTAAGAACATAGCATTTACTCGATTTTGTGACTATTTTCGGACATAATCTATCAAAACTCTATCAAATTTCGTTCTAGAAGATAGAACTGTGTGTATTTTAGTGCACTAGTGAGCTGGCTATCCAGAACTGCTGAGATGCCTGGTATCAGATCTACATTGGCTGAGATGCTATGCCCAGAACTTAGCAATTACTCGATTTCGCGACTATTTTCGGATATAGTTTATCAAAACTCTGTAAAATTTCCTTCTAGAAGATACAACTGTGTGTATTCTAGTGCACTAGGCATCTGGCTATCCGGAACTGCTGAGATGCTAGCTGTCAAATTTGGGATTTTAGCTCAAACTTAGCTTTAATCAGAATATACCTACAATTTCTTTTGATGTTCGTGTCCCATACATATATGGAAAAAATTTTTTTTACAGTTTTGACTAGAACTCGTTATATATCGTCTAGAAATGTTAGTATCTTACGTTTGAATGCTATTTTGAGGCTGTGGAGTGGATAACGGCTGGGATGCTGGAGTGTCAAAATGTGAAGTTAGCATCTCATTTTCAAATTTCATTTTTTTCGCGAAAATGAGCAGAACTATGAAAAAAAACCACCTAGAACTGTAGAACTATTAGGGATGCTACTAGAACTCTTAAAAAAGATTGAGATGCTAGCACTTGATATGCTAGGTTCACAGACACTCAGTTGACCCTTACTTGTCACTGGTTCCCGCCATCTTGAATTGTTATTAAAAGGCGGGTACACTGTGACAAGGGGCAGTTCGTGTACAGACGAGTTGCAGTGTAGACGTCTTGGAATATTTATTGTAAATGGTTGTTATTATGTTGGTAGCGAACGAATAAAGTTAAAATATTGGTACAAGTATTAGTTTTCATCATCAACCCGGTGGTAACCTAACACGTCCTTTCTTTATTTCTACGCAGACAAAATGGCGGACAGTGGCACAAAATGTGTTCGTGATCGTTACACCGCCTTACGTACAATTACGTTTCATGCAAATAACGATAATAGAAGTAAAGATAACGCGTGAGTTACGTCCGAAGCCGGAGAAAGTGCAGTTACGATGCAACTGCAATTATCCACTGAAGAATCAAAATGCGGTTTAACTCCATTGAACTATTATTACTAACATAGATATATATATTACTTTGTAAAGACCGGCCTTACGAGCACTACGAATGGGACCGATACATTGGAGTCAAAATTGCATTTAGTAGCGCGCTCAGTCGTGTGGCGAATTGCGCAGTGGCAGAGCGCAGTGGAAAGGCGTCGGTGTTCGGTCGGAATTGTATGCATACGCTTATACTTTGTTTACACCAATGGTGACGCCTTTCCACTGCGCAATTCGCCACACGACTGAGCGCGTTGATGTAACTAAATGCAATTTAGACTCCAATGTATCGGCCCCATTCGTATTGCTCGTAAGGCCGGTCTTTACGAAGTAATATATATGTCTATGATTGCTAAGTATAAAACCGGCACAGGGAACCAGTATTTTGCGCCAAGTTGTTGTTTTGACAACAAACCATAGAAGCGGAGCGTGAATCGCGAAAACGCGTGTAAGCGCCATGAATTTCACGGGGCTTACGACGTTTTGGTCGCCTGGTACAGGTCGCGGTTGCGACAATTTCATTGTCTAGTCTGGCTTCTCCATAGTAATAATAACAATGTTTAACTCTGACTAATAAAGCCGTAGGCGTAGATCTTGCGACAATTTAAATCAGCTATGAATTGAAAATC
Source organism: Cydia strobilella (assembly GCF_947568885.1). Classification (NCBI taxonomy): domain Eukaryota; kingdom Metazoa; phylum Arthropoda; class Insecta; order Lepidoptera; family Tortricidae; genus Cydia; species Cydia strobilella. The sequence goes on along the minus strand of NC_086066.1, from coordinate 7,094,823 downwards.
GCATGCGATAGTGGCAAGGTATTTTTTTTTCTCATTTACCCCTCAAAAGTGGCCCCCATGTTTAAAATTAATTTGTTTATGTTACATGTCCGTCTTTGGGTCACAAACTTACATATGTATATCAAATTTCAACTTAATTAGTCCAGTAGTTTCGGAGAAAATAGGCTGTGACAGACGGACAGACTGAAAGGTCTGTAGAGCCTTCAAATCTTTGACCGTCATACACGCTCAAGGAAAGTTTACTCCCTATTATTCTGTAATAATAGGGAATATTACGCAAAACTCTGCGTAGAGGGCGTCACTAGCACAATCACTGGGCCTACCTCGAAACACGTAAATCCAAAGTTCGGTTTCTGCCTTTCTATCACTGTTGCATATTCGAAGATAATGAAATTTCCATTTTCTCGTTACGCGTTATGGATGGTATAGAAAGGATGCTAATCTCTTATGGCAGAATTGTTGCAAAAGTGACCGCTTTCAGCTTTAAATAATAGTTCCTAATCTCTCCGATGGCGCTAGTTAGGCTCTGGGACACCTGGGACATGAGTATAACACAGTATAACATGAACCATATAAGGCAATAAATAACCCGACCAAATTACGTAGGTTGTTTTTGGTGCCGCCTAATTACTGTTTTTTGATGGACACTTTTCATACATAGAGATTTGGCTCCTTTATATAGTCTCCATGGAATGGACACAGGTTTTGCTGGGACGTCAGTTAGCCGCGACCACGACCAGTTTAACCTGTGTCGAAACGTCGGTAAATAAAGGTAACAAAATAAATTCGCGATAGGCCTGATTCAAAGCGCGAAGGTTTTAAACGCCATATCTTATTATGAGAAAAATGTGTGTGAACTCATTCAACGTAACTATCCAAACTCGAATTAAAATAATACTCGTATTAGTCTACTTAAACGCGCTCATTACACGCACTAATTTCCCCCCATTACATTTAGGTTAGGACATCAAGTCAAATCAGCAACCATATTGCTCTTTACATATAGATCGATTATCTTAATTCGCATCTCAACTCGCTATTGTATTTATGGATCGCCTGAGCAAAGGCATGACTTTCACTGCCAACAGAATGAGATAACATAAAGATCGTTACGTTGGTATTATGCAATACATTATGGCGCGAACAGTGACACGGGGTCGTTCGGAAATCGTTAATAATAAACCATTATGCTTGACTTTAATTATGATAATCCATAGAGTTTTTTCAACTTTTTCCTCTCACTGGATGACACTGTTTTTTAGGGTTCCGTACCCACCCTTACCCGTTTTTTTTTTCATGGGTCTGCTAGGCTTCCTGGAAGAGTTGGGTTGGCAAGAGTAGTGCCGTCAACCCATCACGCAAAATAGGCGCATTATATGACGTCGAGTTGCGGAAACCAAGCCCGCGAAAACCTATAACCTATATATCCATAGAGTTTTTGCAACTTTTTCCGCTCACTGGATGACACTGTTTTTTAGGGGTCCGTATCCAAAAGGTAATAAACAAAAAACAGGACAAGTGCGAGTCGGACCCGCCCACCGAGGGTTCCGTACTTTTTAGTATTTGTTGTTATAGCGGCAACAGAAATACATCATCTGTAAAAATTTCAACTGTCTAACATCACGGTTCATGATATACAGCCTGGTGACAGACAAACGGACAGACAGACAGACGGACAGTGGAGTCTTGGTAATAGAGACCCGTTTTTACCCTTTGGGTACGGAATCCTAAAAACGGGACCCTATTACTAAGACTCCGCTGTCCGTCTGTCTGTCCGTCTGTCTGTCACAGCGGGCTTAGCACGGTAGCATTTTTATCGCCTGTCACCATGCCTGTCACGTTCTAAAGTATGTAAGTGCGAAAGTGACAGGCATAGTGACAGGTGATAAAAATGCAACCATGCTGACACCGCAGGCCGTATCTCATGAACCGTGATAGCTAGACAGTTGGAATTTTCACAGATGATGTATTTCTGTTGCCGTTATAATAACAAATACTAAAAAGTACGGAACCCGAACCCTCGGTGGGCGATGTTCGACTCGCACTTGTCCGATTTTTTTTATCGCAGTAGGGCTGAATGACATGCGCGTTTTGAATTACGAAAGCGTATTTTTGAAAGTTACAAAATATGTATTTATCGTTTATCGATTTCTGCTGTCTGTAGATATAAATCTAGTTTGTGAATTGTCTGTGAAATATTGACAGCTAGTGGCATTGAGAGTTATGATAAACTGTTAGTTAAGAAATATTGCAATATTTTGATTACTATTAGCAATATAACATACATATAACTCCGTAATAGATGGATACAGTCTAAGGAAAAAACGTGCCTAAAAAAAAAAATTGACTCGATCAGAGGGCGCTACTAGCTTTGGCCTACTGTCGTATAGATGGCGTTGACGGTTTCGTTTGTTATTTAACAATTTTTACGCATATCAGTGAAAGAACATGGGTCAAAATCATAAAAATAATTAATGCAAACAAAAAATCATTTATCCATATTTAAATACATTTTATCGTATTTTTATAAATCTTCATTTGTAGTTTTAAAGTGTGTCGATAGATGGCAGTGAATTTACTGTGTTTACAGAATTTACTATGACAGTACCGCTCTAGTATTAGTATCGCGTGTATAACGGGGAGTGCTCCGAGGAATTGTTCGGATTAATCCCTGCCGCTTCTTTTCGCCATCGCCCTACGCGACAACATTACCATCCTTACCACTTAGAAGGTTGGCAGTCCTCAACTGTGCGTTTCTCTAGAAACTTCCTGCCTCGCACAGCTAAACTGTGGAATGAACTGTCGCCTGCGGTATTTCCGGACCGATATGACCTTCAAACCTTCAAGAAAAGAGCGTACTCCCATCTTAAAGGCCGGCAACGCACTTACAATCCCTCTGGTGTTGCGGGTGTCCATGGGCGGCGATAATCGCTTACCATCAGGTGATCCGTCAGCTCGTTTGCCTCCTATTTCATAAGAAAAAAAAAAGTTTGGCCAGAGACTGTCTTATTTCAAATATAGATAAAGATAATTATACTGTCTTTGTCTTACGCTTGTACTAGCACCTAAAAAAAAACCGGCCAAGTGTGAGTCGGACTCGCGCACGAAGGGTTCCGTACCATTACGTAAAAAAATCACGTTTCTTGTATAGGAGCCCCACTTAAATATTTATTTTATTCTGTTTTTAGTATTTGTTGTTATAGCGGCAACAGAAATACATCATCTGTGAAAATTACAACCAGACAGTTGTCACAACTATCACGGTTCGTGATATACAGCCTGGTGACAGACGGATAGACAGACAGACAGACAGCGGAGTCTTAGTAATAGGGTCCCGTTTTACCCTTTGGGTACGGAAGACTAAAAAGGGATGAGTATAGTTTATTTTCTTCTTATTTACTGACACATTGGGTTTGCCAGACTATATTTCTTATCACGATCACGACGTGACATATATTAATTAAAAAAGTTTAAAAAATAAAAAAAAAACGTTATAAAAACATACGGAAGTTGGTAACGAAGGCGTTCCCATGCCGGTCCACCTACTTAATATATCATTGTCTATGACAAAAAAACAGTCAAGATCGAGTCGCGTAAAGTCCGTCAGTAAAAAAAGGCGACAAATAAAAAAAAATAGGCTCGAAGGGTTTTCCTCCCATAGAAAATTGTAATTTCGCGCTTTCGCGTGTTCTTCTACTGACGTGTGGGTTTGCCAGAGTATAACAACTGGCCGGAAGAAGCACTATAAATCAGGAGTCGTTGAGATCGAAGGGGAGAGCCTTTAAAAAAACCGGCCTAGTGCGGGTCGGACTCGCCCACCGAGGGTTTCACTTCCATACTTTTTAGTATTTGCTGTTATAGCGGCAACAGAAATACATCATCTGTGAAAATTTCAACTGTCTAGCGATCACGGTTCATGAGATACAGCCTGGTGAGTTGGTGACAGACATACAGACAGCGGAGTCTTAGTAATAGGGTTCCGTTTTTACCCTTTGGGTACGGAACCCTAAAAAGCAGTCAAGATCTAGTCGCGTAGTTTTGCAAGCCATTTAAATACATCATCTGAAATTTCAACTGTGTAGCTATCACGGTTCGTGAGATACAGCCTGGTGACAGACAGACAGACGGAAAGCAGAGTCTGTGTTCTGAATGCTTCTCTGATGTTCGTTTCGCGTGTCATTTGTCATTTCATCTGGTGCGGACACCAGTGGCGTAACTAGGGGGGGCAGAGGGGGCAAGTGCCCCGGGCGCCATCCAAGGGGGGGCGCCAAAATGGGTAAAAGGCAGCAGCAGGGAAACTTTTGTCAGTCGTCAGGGGGCGCAAATTTGGAGACTGCCCGGGCGCCATATCCTTTAGCTACGCCCCTGCCCGCGCAGCATGGTTTCCCCTATCACTAAGTCCGTCACTTTCGCACTCACATACTTGTTAGAACGTGACAGGCATGGTGATAAGCGTACCGTGCTACGACTCCTGGCGGACACATTATGATAACAGCTATACCTACCTACATCCTATACAAGCTAGGAGGATAGGATGCCAAACGGAGCCGTCACGTCTGTAATTTGCTGTACAAAAAAGTCTGCCAATTTTTGCGGGGGAGGGGAACGTCAAATAAGCCATGTCAGATAAACGTCAGTCCGTACATTGTGTATGACCATTGGCCGACTATTTTCGACAGAGGGGAATGCCTGTCAATGGCTACTCCGTTTGGTTATGTCCTCTTAGTATACGAGTATGACTCGTATCATAGAGTAACTTATACTAGAGCGGTACTGTCATAGTAAACTTTGTAACCCCAGTAAATTCACTGCCATCTGTCGACACACTTTAAAACTAAAAATGAAGATTTATAAAAATGCGTGAAAATGTATTTAATTCAATTCAATTCAATTCAATTTATTTTGTATCAGACATAAGTAATTAGTCCATAGAAATGTTAGTAACAAAAAAAACTTATTTTATACGTTAGCAACTTACAGACTACTTAAAAATATGTTATATACAGTACCTCTTGACTCCATATGAATGGAATTCCAGTGCCGCCAGACTGCACTAGTCGGGCACTGTGACACCAGATTCAGGAGACTGTTGGTACTCTCCTGCACGCGGCGCATCAGGGAAGCGGTTCTCTTGCGTATTATTGATATAAAGCTGTCCAAGCGTGCCTCGGCGAACATACCTGATGCGCTACAAAAGCGTGGTAGCCCCAACAGTAACCTGAATCCGTTGTTATACTGGACACGCAGAGCATTAAATGTTTTCTTAGTATAGTCAGTCCACAGGCTGCACGTGTAAAAGGTTTGACAAAACGACTTAAATAATGTAGTTTTGACATCCCCATTACACCGTGCAAACCTACGGGCCAACATATTACAGCGAACGGTCAATGCTCTGCGCTCCCTTTCCATGTCCATGTCGTCCTTGAGGTTATCGGTGACCCAGTGACCAAGGTACTTGAACCGAGTAGTCTTCGTGAGTGGAGTCCCGCATAGGAAGACATCTGGTAACATGTCTAGGGACTTACTTCCTGCTTTAAAAACTAAAAGCTCACTCTTGCTGGTGTTGTACCTTAGTCCATGTGTCCTGGCATACTCCTCACATATCTTCAGCAGCTTGACAAGCGCACTGATCGATGGGCACAGCAGCACCATATCATCAGCATAACTGATATTGTTGACCATAGTACCGCCAATCGAGCATCCGATACCAGTGCTACTGAGCCCAGCGATCAGTTCGTCCATGTACAGGTTAAACAGCGAGGTAAGCCCACCCTGCCGTACACCACTCTTCAACCTGTACACGTCCGACTGCGCACCCGCCCATTTCACTAGGTTGGTTTGATGGCCATACCAATATCGGAGTAGGTCAACCACGTCCCTCGGTGTACTAGTGCACGTTTCCAGCTTACCCCAAAGAACGTCATAAGAGACTGTATCGAATGCCTTCGACAAATCCAAAAAGCAGGCAAACACAGGCGTTTTGCTATCGGTGTAGTACTTGACGGTGTGCTTAAAGCACAAAATCGCACTTTCAGTTGATAAACCGGGCTTAAAGCCAAACTGAGCATCTTGCGTCTTTACGTGCCTTGAAAGTACACCATCAAGCAACCCGTCAAGTACCTTAGCTGCTACTGTAGCCAAAGAAATTGGCCTGTAGTTGGATTTGTCAGAGGCATTCCCGGTCTTGTTTTTACAAATGGGTACAATTACAGTCTTCATTAGGTCGGCCGGAAGATGACAGTGACTGATGCACATATTAAAAAGCATTTTTAGCACGCGAGGTAAGTGAACACCCGCATGTACCAGGTGCTCTATACTGAGGCCATCGTGCCCCGGCGACTTTCCTCTCGTCATAGATCTAATGACCTTTTCCACATCCTCATAAGAGAAGTACACTCGCCGCTCAGCCTTCCGGTCCTCAGTAGAAAGCACCCGATGACACGTGTCCGAAGATTGGCAGTCAACCTGGAAATGCTTACAAAACATATTAGCAATATCAACAGGCTCGTGCAAACCTTCAACATTGGCAGGAATTCCCGGTTTAGGATTTAGTTTACTGGTGCTCTTCCAAAATTTGCTAAAGTCTTTAGCCCTGTGGTGTGTGGCTAAAATGTCCATTTTTATTTGTGTTTGGTTGTCCTGACACCACTTGAGCTTCTCTTTAAATGTTTTACGGTAAGAGCACATATCTGCATAAATCGGTCCTGCCTCTGGTTTACCAAACAGATGCCACCTCTGAAAATACATTCTTGCCCTAGCGTGAGCTTCTCTGACATGTTTGTTCCAACCTACTACCCTTTTAGGTCTACGTTTTCTGGAGTTCCGGCTCAGTCTAGACGCTGTCTGTAAAGCACTAATAATTTCATTATATAATTTATCCAGTACTAATTTATGTGTAATGTCATTGCAATAATTATCACAGCATGTCGTAAATTCAATAGGAAAATCGATAATTCTTAATCTATCATTACAAATTTTACCATATAAATTAATTTGATCTAAGTCCCTCTCCCCCCATAAGATTAAATTATCCGTATAATAATTAATATTATTGCCTGATATATTTGAACGATTCGAGTCAATTTGGCTTTTAATAATTACTGGAAAGTGATCGGACCAATACATGTCGTAACTTATTCGTACATCGGTAACAGTCAGCCAAGCTGCCTCGGAAACCAGGCAGTGATCCAGCCAGCGTCTACATCCATGAGCTTCACTCACAAATGTATACGACTCGGAGCCACTGCCGAGCCATTCCAAGTCAGCGCAGCGCCACTTCTGCTCTAAACAAAAATCACTCATCTCCTTATAAAAAGGTTGCCCTGGATGCGCATTAAAGTCTCCTAACACAAATATACAGTCTGCATTATGTGATTCAATAATCGCAGCCACTTCACCACAGCATTCCGCGAACTCGGGTAAGTTAGACGTGTCCTCTGTCGGCATGTACACTGAGAATATTAACACCGAACGGTCCCCAATATTACCACGAATAGCTACAACACGCACGCTACTGCACTGTATTGTATTAACAAGTGTAAACAATCCCTTCTTCCACATTAATGCAACGCCGCCATAAGGCCTCCCTCTCAAAATTTCCCGCGACGTATCGACTGCTGATTTACTAATATAATCAAATGTGTCATCAATCTTTCCAATATAGTCAACACTATCTGGTAATAACCAAGTTTCCTGCAAAGCTATGACGTCAGCAAACTTACATAAGGCTCGAATCCCCTCCACCGACCTTTGTACAGACTTACAGTTAAATGTAACCAAAGTAATTTCTGATGATATTTTGTCTTCCATTAAAAATCAATTTATTTAATTTATTTATTTTCAATCTATTTTACTTCGTTTTTTTCACGGAAATCTACAAATCGGCGGAATATTATTCCATCCGGCCACAAATTTCTATTCATAAATACCGCAAACTTATGCCGCGGAACTAACATCTTATATGAGTCATGCAACTTCACCCTCTTACTCGCAATTTTTTGCAAATCAACACGAACTTGAGTTTTTTCGAAGATATATTGACATATATCCGCCACAGACGTGTTTTTATCAACATTATCGATGAATAATGGTATTTTTAAGTCCGCCGCTTTAAATTTACTGTGCGGGTCCGTTGTAGCCCTTCCTGACAGTCCAACAAATCTGTTTTTTAATCTATTTCTTTGTGCCTCTAACCAGTCCTTACTCGGCGCCTGCGTCTTCCATTCTCCACCTGTCTTTATCACTCCTGCATACGTTGCCTTATCCGTTGCTCGCACTCGCTCATTAACGCTATCAGTTAAATCCGAAGCGGTTTCTACTGTGCTAAGCGCTGCCTCCCGCGCCGGTGCCGCGACGATGTACGATGCCTGCTTGTTGTCCTGTCCGCACCCATGACTCACACGATCGCTGTTCCCTTCACGCTCGGGTGTACTCGACTTATCAAATCGTTGTTGGTGTGGGATGGCATTGCTGTTCGAAACCGCGGTACCGGCCTCCACGCGTTGACAAATCTTGTCCTCTCCTGTGCACCGACGATCGGAAACATTCGGGGACTCGGCCGAGCGCTCACCTGCAAGAGAAACAGTTGCAGCGCCTACGGGCGAGTGAGACGGCGCATCCAAAGCTGTTTCTAAGTGTTTCTAATATGGATAAATGATTTTTTTTATTTGCATAAATTATTTTTATGATTTTGACCCATGTTCTTTCACTGATATGCGTTAAAATTGTTAAATAACAAACGGAACCGTCAACGCCATCTATACGACTGTAGGCCAAAGCTAGTAGCGCCCTCTGAACGAGAATCAAATTTTCTTGATTTTCGAGGCACGTTTTTTCCTTAGACTGTATCCATCTATTACGGAGTTATATCTATCTTTGCTCGTTATAATATGGAGGTGGAAAGGGGGAGGGGGATATTTATGACGGAACGAGATGGTCTTGTAAAAATTATAAAACTTTCAGTAGGAGTAGCAGAGAAAGTGCTATTGTTTGTTTGTTCTCGCCATAGTCTCAATTTGATGTCCGCAATAGGCCCAATATTTTCCAAATCAGTTTATTCGATTAGAACACTTAGAACTTCGAAGGTCACGCTTACACAACAGAAGTTCCGAAATATCAAGTTGTAATGCTAATACAAGGTCAAATGCTTGGGAAAAATTCAATTTTAATAGACAACTTTTGTTATGATGGTGGTAAAAGTGTAATGTTGGAAATAATACAGATAATGTAGTTTCTCACGATGTCATGTTTGTTACAAGGTTAAGTTCGGACATTTCATGTATTAGCATGTTGTTTTAGATTACATATCTTGTGTTGCAGCATATATTATTTAAAAAAACCGGCCAAGTGCGAGTCGGACTCGCGCACGAAGGGTTCCGTACCATTACCATAGAGTAACTTATACTAGACTGTATCCATCTATTACGGAGTTATATCTATCTTTGCCATTACGGAAAAAAACAGCAAAAAAATCACGTTTGTTGTATTTTTCACATTTAAATATTTATATTATTCTGTTTTTAGTATTTGTTGTTATAGCGGCAACAGAAATACATCATCTGTGGAAATTTCAACTGTCTAGCTATCACGGTTCATGAGATACAGCCTGGTGACAGACAGACAGACGGACAGCGGAGTCTTTGTAATAGGGTTCCGTTTTTACCCTTTGGGTACGGAACCCTAAAAACCGGCCAAATGCAAGTCGGCGAAAACGGCAAAAAAATCACGTTTGTTGTATGGGAGCTCCAATTAAATATTGAACTATTCAGTTTTTAGGGTTCCGTACCCAAAGGGTAAAAACGGAACCCTATTACTAAGACTCCGCTGTCCGTCTGTCTGTCTGTCACCAGGCTGTATCTCATGAACCGTGATAGCTAGACAGTTGAAATTTTCACAGATGATGTATTTCTGTTGCCGCTATAACAACAAATACTAAACACAGAATAAAATAAATATTTAATTGGGTTTCTCATACAACAAACGTGATTTTTTGCCGTTTTTTGCGTAATAATGGTACGGAACCCTTCGTGCGCGAGTCCGACTCGCACTTGGCCGATTTTTAAAGATGACGATCAAATTCATTACCTGTTGTTACAATCCGAATAAGCCTATTTAACTATACGCCTCAGCGCGCGGGAGCTATGCTCCACAAAATATGAAACTGCGCGTTAGATTTCTAATTACACTCTTAAACATAATTAAAGAGCTACAGGAATCTATACATCTGGGGCACGGTAGTACCCCTGCCAAGTCGATGAAAAAAACCGGCCAAGTGCGAGTCGGACTCGCGCACGAAGGATTCCGTATCATTACGCAAAAATGGAAAAAAATCACGTTTGTTGTATGGGAGCCCCACTTAAATATTTATTTTATTCCGTTTTTAGTATTTGTTGTTATAGCGGCAACAGAAATACATCATCTGTGAAAATTTCAACTGTCTAGCTACCACGGTTCATGAGATACAGCCTGGTGACAGACGGACAGACGGACAGACAGACGAACAGCGGAGTCTTAGTAATAGGGTCCCGTTTTTACCCTTTGGGTACGGAACCCTAAAAAGTTACAAAAAGGGCATAATAAAACTACTAATCTAAAAACCTTAACCTTCGCCTTAATTTTTGGACCAAATATGGTGTGCCTAAATGCACAGAATAAATAATAGTACTTGGTACAGAAGGTTCACTCTCTAACAAAACGCGTCTATTACGACAGATATGACCGCTAGGTGGCGCAAGCGCAAGCAGGCGTCCGTTCCTTAGCGGTGCGCGGCAACCACTATGGCTAGACACCAAAATTGGTGTGGGCCGCATGTATTTGTAGCGACACGACGAAATCGCGGAGTGAGCTACGCCTCATTTAGGTCATATGGATTTATATTGTTCTAAAATCACTATTTTTTGTTACAGGTACGTATTTCCTGAACAACTACGCTCATATGCGGATGCACAAACTGATCGAAAGACATTAATGTTTTAAGGTAGTGTCCGGCCGAAACCGGTTGTTTTTGCCGAAACCGAACCAGTGGGGAGAAACTGCAGCGTTCGGGCGTTCGCGGCTCCGTTCGGCTCAGCAACGAACAATTATTTGGGTTGGCAAAACCTGGCGTTCCTTGGCGTGGCGTTGGTCACATCCCCCCCCCCCACCCCTTGGTGTCGTTAAAAATTTTTTTACGACATCGGCAAATCGAATGAAGAAGTATTAATATATTATCAAAATATTTTTGACAAAAAAAAAATTAGTAATTTTACTACCCAAAACTGTTATCGTTCCAAAAACTTGTTATTTAACTGTATAACGAATAAAATAATTTTAATAAATTATCGGTTACTGAAGAAGTTAGTGACGTCACAAAGTTTGTGACTCCCCTCCCCTTGTCACAAAAAGTCACATTTTCTTGACCCCTATCCATCCATCTTATCCCTGCCCCCTGCTGCCTGCTGCTAAATGTGTGATGTAATTAATGCATGACACCTAACAGGGGCTCCGTTCAGATATTTGTGAACACTTTGGCCGCTTCGATATATTTGTGACGTTTTCAACCAAAAGGTACCACATTGTCGCTTGTTGATAACGTTGATTTCTAATTGAAGCTATATGGAAATAGCGCCTTACTGACAAGCGACAATTAGTACCCTTTTGGTTGAAAATGGCACATTTAATGACGACCGCACATTTGCACAACAGTAGTGATCACATAATAGTACAAGTTATGGCTTTAATTATGTATGACCAATCTCTTGTCGAACCCGTCACTTAACAACTGGTTTGGCTAATTTACATATAGTCTAAGAGGTAGCTTCGGAAAACGGTTCACTTATAGGGAAACATCTTCAATGATTTATTAAATCGTGTGCAGAATCAATTGATTGTGCAATTTATAGAGAACATTTTAACGGCGGTTAAAATATATTTCATTTTTAATTTGCTATTTGCTGGATATAATTTTTATGTAGATAGATATATTGTTTAAACATTAAGGATTGCAGTAAGTCCAAATTTGTGCATCAATGTAAAGAAGAAAGAAAGAAAGAAAGAAAGAAAATACATTTATTTGACGCCACAACATAGTACATAAAAAAGAAAAGCGTGCAGACAAAAAAAACATTTCGACGCCAAAAAGGATCCCCACTCAGCATAGTGCCGCGGCAAACCGTGGCGCTGGTTTTCTGTGGGGACCTGGTGTAGGTTTTTATTCAAATTTCGTCAAGTGGACGAAAACTAGAGCTGCCGGGCTAGCACATGATTGGCGCGAGAGTATCTTCATATTTCATAGACTACCCGTCCCGCTTTAATTCATACAGTTAGTAAAAGACGGGTAGTCTATCTCGCGGCGAGATACTGTCGCGCCAATCATGTGCTAGGCCTACTGGACGAAAACTACCGCTATATAAATGGTTTTTTTTTGACAGCAATATCTTCTCTCCTTCCTCGCATTGTCCCGGCACTTTGCCATGGGAGCCTGGCGTCCGCTTGGCAACTAATCCTAAGAATTGGCGTAGGCACTAGTTTTTTACGAAAGCGACTGCCATCTGACCTTCCAACCTCAGGGAAAACTAGGCCTTGTTGGGATTAGTCAGGTTTCCTCACGATGTTTTCCTTCACCGAAAAGCGACAGCGACTGGTAAATATCAAACAATATTTCGTACATAAGTTCCGAAAAACTCATTAGTACGAGCCGGGGTTTGAACTTTGAACCCGCCACCAGCGCTTCTTTTGACAGCAACATATGAAAGGTTAGTGTCCTGACAAAACAAAATGCTGCCCAGTGGCCGGATCAGCAGCGGTGGCAGCATGGTTGTATTTTTATCGCCTGTCACTATGCCTGTCCCTTTCGCACTTACATACTTGTTAGAATGTGACAGGCATGGTGACAGGCGATAAAAATACGACCGTGCTTAGCCCGCAGGAGCATTCCACGGGCTGTCCCGTACAAACGCATTTTATTTCCTGTGTTGCGACTTTTTTTTCGACGTTTAAAGCAGATGATTATTTTTCTGTGCATATTTTTGGCCATTTGTCACAGAAAAGGAAACTCTTGTACCTGCAAATCCTGAGAAAATTCGCGTTCGTACGGGACAACGGTAGACAATTTCGTGGAATGCTCCACCATATAGATAGTATAGCAAATACCCTAACGGGGTTTTATTGCTGTATATATTTTATATTTCCCGGGGCTAGCTCTCGGCCTAATATGTTTACACCGTGACAAAAACGCAAAGTTGAACCAAACAGCTATGAAATGTAACACCTTTTTTGTATACCTATAGTCACAATAAATATATTATGATTATGTAAAGTCCGTACTAGCTGTTAGTTAATAATTTTTTTTTATCTGCTATACACATATACAGTCGCCATCAGATATATCAGAGCGCCCGAGGTGCTCAAAATATCTGAACACGCACTCTAACGCCTTGACAATAGAGGCGTGTTCAGATATTTGTGAGCACCTCGGGCGCTCCGATATATCTGATGGCGACTGTACCTATCATAAACATTGCAGACTTATCTTGGTCTAACTAGACGTAGTTAGACCAGGATAAGTCTGCATCGATTTTGATAGCACACGCAGTGCAAGTTAAGTGATATATATATATATATTTTTTTTTAAGGCAAGAAACAGTCATATACAAAAATGATGTAATAATAAGCAATGTGTTAATAGACCTTGAGTGTCCTACCTTAATTAAATAATTTCTAATCTAAAGTAGCTAGTGTAGAAGCAGTAAGCTGAAAACAAAGTTATCATTAATTAACAAACTTATCAGTAACTTGAAGTGTATCTATATTCATTCATGTTTATGACGTATAAATAGCACTTGCACTGCGTATGCTATCAAAATCGATGCAGACTTCTCTTGATCTAAATCTACATATTACGCCAGCATAAAAAATGTACTATTTTGTTAATAAACAAATTTCTTGTTAAATGTTATTAAGGGTCTCCGGCAAGCTCGGTTCTCCATACAAACTTAGTGTGTCTGTCTGTTGCCTCTTCACGCTTAAACCGCTGAACCGATTCAGTTGAAATTTGGTATACAAATACAAAATACAAAAATTCTTTATTTAATAAATTAGCACTACAAAATGATTTAAAGGGATGGAGCCGCCCAGTAAGCATAAGAATGCCTGTGTCGGGAGACTTTATACGAGATGGTATATAGATAGTTTGAGTCCCCGTGAAGGACATAGGGTAGTTTTTATCCCAGAAATCATCCTTTAAGGAGGTGAAAATTTGTATGGGAAATGGTTAAAAAGCAGATTGGATAAAAAATAAGCTACCTAAATTACTATCTACGCAGACGAAGTCGCGGGCAATGATGGCCCCCATATTTTTCCTGTACACAGTAAATCAACATTTTGGTCGTCTCTAACTTCTACATTAGACTTGAATAAATAGTAATCTGAATGCAAAACGTAGCTCGTTTCGAGTAGGGAATGCAATCTCGATCTCGCAATTTCGAGATCTCGCACGAATTTTCAAGATTCAATATCGTTGGCAGGGAATCTCGATTTTGGCAATCTCAGTCGAGATCTTCGAGACTATTTTCGAGATTGAAAGTGAAGTGTTTTACTTTGTTTTGAGTAATCTTTTTAACCTTAAATTCATTTCGAACCCTTTTCAGCGTTTAATTAATATTGTTCAGGCAGTGCTATCACAGAATAACTAATAGTACTGTGCTATTGTGTGTTGCCGGCTTTAGCTGACGATAAAATCACTGTGGCACGTTCTGTGCGGAAGAGTCGAGCGAACTTAGAGCTCCCACAATTAAAAACAATTATTACCACTTTTTCTAGTTTTTCTTACTTACATGCAGAGCTAAGTAATTTTTTTTGGGAAATGTTGATTTAATTTGTTGGTTTTAGTTTCATAATATAACATGACGTACCTACCCTAAATAAGTAGGTATAGTATATACGGCATTCTTAGATTTTGATAAAAATTACACATTTTTCATTACTTTGTCAAATCTCGATCTCGAAAGTCCTACGGTCGAGATCTCGAAACACCCAATCTAAACCGTTTATTTGTATACAGTTTGATTTCAAAATAACACTTAAGATTTAAAAACTTATAAATAAAAAAATTGCCCTAAATCTTAGTCGCTCGGTAGAGTGCCCAGAAGCCTTACCGCATTGCCCCGCTGGATGGCAATGCTGATCCGCTGGGCATAATATTGGCCAGCCCTCTGATGGTCACCAGAAGCCTCAATGAGGCGCTTCGCCAGCTCCTCATAGAGCGACGCGCGCTAGGTCCCCACGCCCCAGGGTTTCCACCCCAAACGCCGCAAACACCCAATCTCGATTCAGATTTTTCGTGCGAGATCTCGAATCGCCAATCTTGGTGCGAGATTGCATTCCCTAGTCTCGAGTGTTCCCTATCTCTGACGTTGCCAGGCAACGAGTCGGCATACAATTGTGCTATATTTGGTACAATCGGCGTTTGAAATCCGCTTTTAACGGAACGTGGAGACGCAAGGTTAAAGCGAGACAAAGAGTAAAATAAGTTTTAGCAAGAAACCGGCTTCGCAAAACGGTCATTATTTTAAGATGACGTTCGCATTTTAACTGCAGCGGCGTTACTGTTGCGACATTACTGCGGCGTTGATACCGCCGCTGTTTCTGTCAATTGATAATTTTTTTTTTGCAAACATTTCATTTTTGGTACAAGCTTTAATCGCTGACTGTACTTTTCTTTCCACAGGCAACTAATACTCATCAATGAGGGCTATTGTTTTTTTGCTCACCAGTTGGCGCCTCTGTTGATGGTGGTCCAAAAGACTAAAGAACAGCTGTCAGTCATTGAAGTGACAAGTGACATTTGACATTTCGAACTATGGAAAAGACCACCATCTATACTAGCGCCCCTAGCGGCGAATTCATACGCGTTAGCCCTCATTCTAAAAACCCCAAACACAATTAGGTTCCGTTGTTTTATCACAGAGTTCCTATGGCTACAAGGTAGTGTCTCCTTCATCAGATCAGCTCAATGGTACCATAATATTGCATTGTCATTGGACCCGGGTATTTCCTTAAACTACGTCCAAAAGAGAGATATGGGCACTGTGAATGACATCTCGCTTTGTGTGGTAGGGCACAGGACAGCGGATGTCATTCCAGATCTAGAGCAGAGCCCAACTGGGGAGGTACCTCCACCTTACAGAAAACCGCAGCCAAATAACACTAGACCCTACTAATAGTGTTGTGTTCCTGCCGGTGAGTAAGGTTGCCAGAGCTCGAGGGAGAGGAGTGTTAGGGTCGGCAACGCGAATGTAACTCCTCTGGAGTTGCAGGCGTACATAGGCTACGGAGACTGCTTAACATCAGGCGGGCCGTATGCTTGTTTGCCACCGACGTAGTATAAAAAAATATTGTCACGTGATTGTCACCCAACTTACATATGTATGCAAATTTTCAGGTTCATTGGAAATAGGGAAGTCAATTAACTTGCAAGATTTGACCCGTACATACATAGGTACATTGCAAGTTGATAAAAAGCTTGTAAAATAGAAGCGAAGTCGCGGACAAAAGCTAGTATTCTATATAATGATGTATCGACTAGGAAGTCGTAATACAAGCCGTACCTATTGAACCTACTATGTGGAACTGGAATGTCCTATAATATTTATTTATAATTTAATTGCAAACGTGGAGACAAAGAATATTAATACATTATGTTTACATATTATGTATGTGTAGGTACGTAGATGGCAAAGGCGTGAAGGTTCGTGCCCTGAACCGGTCTGAGGCGTACTGTCGCCCACACGATTTATTTATAATTATTTTATTTTATTTAACCTTTCATAATCGTGGGTTCAAACCTCGGTTGTGCAGTATAGAACAGAAAAAATTCGTTCTCGAAAAAAAGTAAAAACAATTGTGTACCTATTGTTTATTTTTCAAATATGCGCCATTAGTGAAATGCGCCAAGCCAACAATATGAATTGTTTGCGCATCTCGCATTAGTTTGCCGGTCTAAACGCAAAGTAGGTTTATCCCCACGCGCCGCAGAGAAACTTTTATATTATTATTAATAAATAAATAAATAATAAATATTATAGGACATTCTTACACAGATTGACTAAGTCCCACGGTAAGCCCAAGGAGGCTTGTGTTATGGGTACTCAGACAACGATATAGTATATATAGGTAATATATAAATACTTAAATACATAGAAAACACCCAATACTCAGGAACAAATATCTGTGCTCATCACACAAATAAATGCCCTTACCGGGATTCGAACCCAGGACCATCGGCTTCACAGGCAGGGTCACTACCCACTAGGCCAGACCGGTCGTCATTGCTTTCTAGGTTTCATTTTTACGTCGTCTAGTCTAGGGTGCGTAGACAAGATGCCAAGATGCCAGTCGTTAACGCTCCGTAGCGAACGAAACGCAACTGCCTCTGTCGCACTAATATGGAAGAGTGATAGAGAGATATAATTACGCTACTAGGATAAAAAATACACGATTCAAAGCCTCTTCGCCTCCTCGAAGTCCTAAAAATTCTGCATGAGAAAAAAATACAAAAATATGATGTTATAGGGTGGTCGTTTTTGCAATATAAAAACTATATTATCTAAGGGTTGAAGCAAAGATTCATTCGATTATTATACCATTAACGCATTGACTGACAGCTTGCGATACGTTCACCACGGCAGTAATGCGGCGACGAACGTCACCCATTTTATCAAGGAAATTGACAGATACAGCGGCGGCTTCAACGCCGCCCCCAACAGTAATGTTGTCCGAACGCCTCCTTAACTTGTATTTATTTATTTATTTATACAAGGAATTCCAATAGCTATGAAATATTAGTTTAACTTTATACAGAGCCAATTATAGGAGGAATTATTTGAAGAATACTAGTTGGACTGCCGCGCGGTAGTTTTATGAATCACTTATGTAGGGCACAGTACAAAGGGAGCAGGGAAACGCCAAAGGTCAATAACATTGTTCCGGCACCGTGCAACTTGCACCGAGTTCAGGGTTCGAAATTATCCAGATAATTATAGTCTTTGATAATTATCGCGATAACTATCCCAGGTATGGATGGTGCTATATTTATTTTCATTGAACTCTTTTGTAAATTTTAAAATGTCGTCTTAGAATCTTCGTAAATTTTAGGTTAGATAGATAGATAGATAAACTGTTTATTTATTATCAAATCGATAATTATCAGGCATAAAAATCACGATAATTATCTCGATAATTATCAAGATTACTATCATTGATAATTATACTTTCGAACCCTGACCGAGTTCCGGTAACTACTAGCAAACGTAAAAAACTTGAGACATTTCTTTTGACTTCATTGACAGTCAAGAGGAAAGGGGGTAGCCGCTTCTCCATACAAACGTAGTCCTCATTTTCCCCTCTAGATATTGACATAATGAAAAAAATATTTGCATAATTTGATGTATATTAACCATACCTAGGTATGCCCCTACGTTTGACTTTTTACAGTACATATGGTGCTACTTTCTCGCACTAGTGCGTCAAATAGCACTTTTCGTGCACATGTCGAAAGTTTAAAGGGCCATATGTACTGTAAAACGTTGTACGATACACGTGCGAATAGGAAATTCGCAACTCGTGTCGATTTAAAACACTCCCTGCGGTCGTGTTTTAATTTATCGCCACTCGTTTCGTATTTCCTCTTTTCCGCACTTGTATCGTAAATAACTATTTCGATTTTTTGATTATCGTAAAAATTAGGAGCGAAAAACAGATTTCATACAAATGTTTAAATGCTTCTAACTTTTATAATAATCAAAAATTCGAAAAAAAACAAAAAATAGCATAGCTGCTTGATATACAACCAATTGTGTAAAAATACTTTCAATAATGAAATAAAACTATGGAAACGGATTATATCACGTATATTGAATTTATAATTCATCCCGACGTTTCGAACGCGTTTCGAACCCTTTACAGCGTTCGTGGTCAACGGGTGAGTGAGGAAAAGCTACAAAGTGCAAAACTACCCACATACAAAAATAATAACTTTATATTCTAGAGACGTCTTCGCCATTTTGGAGTTCTACCGACTGAATGATATGTGCCATTTTCAACCAAAAGGGTACTTATTGTCGTTTGTCAGTAAGGCGCTATTTCCATATAGCTTCAATTAGAAATCAACCTTATCGACAAGCGACAATGTGGTACCTTTTGATTGAAAACGTCACATATATCGTCTGACAACAGATGACAATATCACGCTTCAAAAACTCTTCGGTTTTTTTTCTCGTATTTACTTTTGACCGGATCCGCTCCAATACTTAACCTTGACCTGCAAGATTCGCTTTTACCGAGAGAAATGCATAAAAAAAAATTACAAATAAACCTATTCCGTAGTTTCTAATAAATTTCTATGGATTCTCCGTCTATAATCGGTTAATTTTCTACCGATTTGACTGTCGCTTTGAATTAGGAGTAAAGAAACGAAACTTACAGAGTAACAGCTTTAGGTAATTTTATTGATATTACTATTTTAACTCATGCAGGGGATCCCCTTGTTTGACATATTTATTGAAATTATCATTAGTCATAATTCTGAAACCGTTAACTTTTCCGGATTTTCATAAGGTGATTTTAGATAAGGTTTGTTTTATTGCAATTTGCAATCCTAAAAAGTTACGCGTTTCTAAGAAAAACCAAATTATGACTAACGAAAATGTGGACAAACAATACATTATGACTTTAAAACTTTATGGGAAACAATAGAGACCCCTCGTGCATGACATGACTGACTGATTCTTACAGAAGGAACCGAGATTCTTTACCACTGCAACTCGGTATGGTTCGTAGTTTTCAAACAGTCCCCTTTCGGCTTATCCTTTGTCTATTGTTAAATGAAACCGCACGTGCTACTTACTAGCATAGAAAAATGGTATGGCCGTTTTAACCGGTTATTCAATTACCACTCTATGGAGATTGCAATAAGGTTTAAAATGAACTAATGGGAAAACATATTCCTTAGCTGTGTGGTCTTTGCGGTTACTGAGTGCCGGCAAGTCGAACGCTACAGAACCAGTCTAAAATGTGTCATCGATATGCGTAACAAAGGCGCGTTATCGGAGAGCGCACTTACACTGGTTTTTTTTAGCGTTGGACTAGCCCGCGCTCGCCACGATGCACGAACCAGGTAAGAGACAGGGTCGGATTGCGATTAAAACATTTTGATGGATTCATGACAAGTATGTATTTACATATTTAAAACAAACAATAATAACATTTTTTTACTAATCAGTTAAATAATAACATTAGATAATAATCCGTTTTACAAATAATCAACTATTAAAATATTCCTCTCTAATGTTACAGACTAAAAACTAAAACTATATTTAACAAAATGAATACATATATGCCCTTTTTAAACAATATCGGCTTTTTTACAATATATAGGTATTACAGACAAATTTTTAATAAACTAAAATAACGTTTTTTTATACAATGTAAATAATAAACAACCAGCCAAACAGTAATGAGTTATACATACATACAATATAAATTACTAACTAAAAATATAAATAAACATGCATTGGTACAATATAAATAAAGATGTAGATATATTCAATTAATAAATAACAAAAATCACGACTACTTTTTTTAACTAGTTTCTTCATCTTCGGAATCTTCTGTCACATTCATTATGACAGAGGGGTGCCCATAATCTCGTTTCATTTTCTTTTCAATCTCTACAACATGCCTGCAGCAATTTTTCCATTGGCCACTAGTGCTGTTGACGATGTCTCTGATGTGTTTTAGCACCGCCTCGCTAAATTTGGGATCAGTGTTTCTTTTCCTGACACTTGTTTTCAGATTACCCCACATTAATTCTATGGGGTTAAGTGTGCAGTAATATGGGGGTAATCTTAGCACTTTACAATTATTTTCTTTCGCCATTTCGTCTACTATCATTTCAAGATCCCAATTATTATTTTTGTGGTTTGAATTTGATGCTAGTTACCCTGCTAAAGCCACTAAAAAAGAATTATTAACTATTTTGAAGAAACATAATTTCGAAAAAGTTTATTATGTAGACGAATTATCTAATGTTATTATTTAACTGATTAGTAAAAAAATGTTATTATTGTTTGTTTTAAATATGTAAATACATACTTGTCATGAATCCATCAAAATGTTTTAATCGCAATCCGACCCTGTCTCTTACCTGGTTCGTGCATCGTGGCGAGCGCGGGCTAGTCCAACGCTAAAAAAACCAGTGTAAGTGCGCTCTCCGATAACGCGCCTTTGTTACGCATATCGATGACACATTTTAGACTGGTTCTTTAGCGTTCGACTTGCCGGCACTCAGTAACCGCAAAGACCACACAGCTAAGGAATATGTTTTCCCATTAGTTCATTTTAAACCTTATTGCAATCTCCATAGAGTGGTAATTGAATAACCGGTTAAAACGGCCATACCATTTTTTTATGCTAGTAAGTAGCACGTGCGGTTTCATTTAACAATAGACAAAGGATAAGCCGAAAGGGGACTGTTTGAAAACTACGAACTATATCTAGTCTAGTCAGTCTACGACTATAGAGTAGGTACGAGTAATAGCAATAATTTATTAGTTATGTTTATATTGTTTATTATGCTCTAATAACTCTAATTGTAACGTCTCTGTACAACTACAATGTTATTACCCTCAAGGTTGCAATGGTTGACTTTACATCAAAGAGATATAACTCCGTAATAGATGTTTACAGTCTAAGGAAAAAACGTGCCTCGAAAATCAAGAAAACTTGATTCTCGTTCAGAGGGCGCCACTAGTTTTGGCCCACTGTCGTATAGATGGCGTTGACTGTTTCGTTTGTTATTTAACAATTTTAACGCATATCAGTGAAAGAACATGGGTCAAAATCATAAAAATAATTAATGCAATTAAAAAAAAATCATTTATCCATATTTAAATACAATTTATCGTATTTTTATAAATATTTATTTTTAGTTTTAAAGTGTGTCGACAGATGGCAGTGAATTTACTGGGGTTACAAAATTTACTATGACAGTACCGCTCTAGTATAAGTTACTCTATGCTTTACATACTAAACGGATGAATAATTTTTGGCTTTTCTAGTGCCCTAAGCTAGGTTGTACTTTAAGATGCTATTGATCCTGAATAGAAATGGAATCGATTGCCATAAAAAATGGCAAAAATTACGATTTTGTCGCTGACTTTACTTTTTATCCAAAGTCTTTAAATGACAATCGGCCTTAATTATAAAGTTAGGGAAGCTCTCCTAAGACCATTTTCGCGAAGCAAAACGTTATATAGTAGCTGCTCTCAGTGCCCCACAAAAAATCCTTGTATACGCATACGCGCTGCGTTTGCCAGTTTTGCCATGTTAGTGATGTTAGATGTAACTCTGTCTTTAAAATACCTCCGTCCAAAATCGGTCGATTTTCTGGTGAATTTGATTGGCGCATGGCATTGACATTGAGACGAAACCGTGGTCGTTGATACCGTGAAGGTGCGAAATTACCGTTAATGATTTAAGGCCGTTCCATCGGTTTGCCGCTGTCTTTGTCACATTTCGCAAGAAAGAACGGGAAAGAACATACGCGCCGAGTGTCAATTTTGATCGAATTTTGTCGGTTTTTATTTATTTTGAAAACGTTACCTTACAATATCGAAATTCTAAAGCTATGAATATACTATTTATGTTAAGATTGTTTTTTCATCTTTTTTTGTTTATAGTATCACATAATAAATAACCGAGTAAAATAGGATTAAAAGTCCGAGTTAGAGGCTACTTTGGGAATTAATTGTATCGAGCGAAGTGTCATAATTCGTGTATCGGAAGCTATGTTGTTAAAGATAATATAGTCAAGAACTACATATATTTTTTCCAGGTCTACGAATATCAACGCCTCTTAGAAAAACATGATCATATAAGGAGATTTTTCGCCTTCTGGCTCAGGGAACCGCCTTAACACGACTGTTGAAGTTTGTATTATAATTGAAAAACTTTATTTCAGAGACATTAGGTATCCATAAACATTGGTTAGTACTTAACAAATAACAAAACAAAAACAAAACAAGGATAATATTAGTATTATTAAAACAAAAAACTAAAACTAAAAATTATTACCTATCCTAACTCCGCAGTCTAGATTGCCCGCTGTCACCGGACATGTAATTCCGTCCAGTGGTGCTGGAACGGGCAATCCAGCCTGCTGGCCACTACACGTAGGAGGCTGTTGGGGCTGGCGCACACGCGTCGCATCAGGGATGCCGCACGTAACGGGATTATAATGGAGCCGCAGGGGCAGGGGCTCCTACAGTCAATTTAATGCATGGGCAATAAGGTAGTGTGTAGTTGTGTACATATTTTTGGCACTTTGTCCGTGTCGATATTTAATACCTGGACGGTGTGTTGTACTAGTCGTCTTTAAATAAATTTTTTCTACTCGTCGAGTATAATCTGTGTATTACAACTTAACATGCAACACTACAACCTTACTCTTTTCAACGTTGGATAGTCTATGGCACTTCCGACTCAAGCATAAGAATTTTATCGATACGGTTTAGTCAATTATAAAAATTTTGAAAATAGAACTTCATACATTTTGAATCTTCATACATCAAATTATCGCATCTGCTTTGTGATTGGTTTGCCAACAAAAATATTTTATTTTATGTTGTAGTAGAAATAATTGCTTCATAAGTCAGAAACGCGCATGTGACACCCTTCATATAGCAACATCCATACCCTACGAAAACCGCTTAGCGTTGCTTGTTAGTCTCCATAGGCTACAGTGGCCAAAATCGAGAAAAAAATTGTCTTAAAACTGAATTTAGCAAGGAGCAGGTACCAGGGCCTCATGAGTTACGAGGAGGTGTCGTTGACCAACCCGCCGGGGGCGCCGGGCCCGGCGGCCGTGCCGCGAGGTATCGCGGGCTGCGGCAGCTCGCGTATCTTAGCTGTATACTTTTGGTTTGTTTGTTGAAAGTATTATTTTTTGTCTCGTAGAAAAAGTATTGTATACAATAGTGATATAATCAAGCTTTTCAATCTCGTACCTTAACTTAAGCAACTCAGCAAGCTTCGTTGCTTAAACACGGTACTCGACTGAAAAGCTCTCTATTATATCACGATTGTATAAAATACCGTACTACACTTTTAAAATTGGTTAGTTCTTATTTTGTAATTTTTTACTGTTATTTCTACCTCAGAATCACGATCTCTTTCGATCCTAAAAAAAGAGTCTCTATAATTAATGTCATTACCGGGTTTATTTTACCTTTTTTCCGAAGTTTCAGCTAGGTTGCACTAGCTGTGGTCACGGACCCGGTAATGACATTAACTATTTTATTTTATTTTATTTTGGTACATGGAAAACCAACAGCGCTATTTTCACTTTATGTGTACAAAACGCGAGAGTTTAAAGTGTTATCTTCTTCTTCCTCGGTCCCTCATTGCTGAGGATCGCGACCATGTATGCTCCGTCTCCAGTGTGCGGTCATAAGCCATATGGATCACGCACTGCATGTTGCCGCTAACCACCTTCTTCACACCATCAGACCATCTCGTGGGTGCTTTTCCTCGCCCGCGCTTGCCATCCATTTGACCCAAGATAATCTGCCTTTCTAGGTCATGCTTCTTAGACTGCATGATATGTCCAAAAAAGCTGAGTGCGCGTTCTTGACATATTGTAGAGCCGTGTGGTGATTTTCAGCTTCTCTAGGATGGACTTATTGGTTATCATAGCCGTCCAGGGTATGCGTAAAGTGTTATAAGTATATTTCCATATAAAAACAATAGGGAATATTACGCGAAACTCTGCGTAGGTGGCGCCACTACCACAATCTGAGGGTCTATCGCGAAGCAAGAAAATCGAAATTTCGTTATTTAATATCTTTGTCACTTTTGCATATTCGAGCGATAAAGAGGCAGATAGCGAAATTTCGGATTTGCGTTGTCCGGTAGGTTCTCTGTAAACAAACCGCCTTGATGCATCAATGTCATATTTTATTATCTCTGAAAACTTGTATAAGTTACTCTATGGTTTACTAAAAAGGCTAGTCCTGCACTCTGGTGGCAGAACATTGCAGTAATATCCCCTATTGGTAAGTATCAAATACTCTGGCAAGCCAACTTTGTCAGTAAAAAGAGGCGCGGATTTTGTTTGAGAGGTCGATCCTTCGCGCCTACATTTTTCAAATTTATTGCCTTTTTCTGAGAAAGCTGGTTTGCCAGACTATATTCCAATAAGTACTAAAACTCATTAGGTTCTAGTTTTGACGGTTAAAAGCTGAAATGAAATGTTCCATAATGCTAAGTTATTTAATTACTTTCACAGCAACTAGAAAGCGAATAAACTCCGTAATACCTGAGATTATGCGAAAGTTAAGTATAATTTAATTGCTATGCTATGAATACTAGATAGATTAAACAAGCCGTGTCGGTCGCTAGAAAAAGGACCTTAGGACTCATTAAGGTCTATTACTCGTATATCCGATCCGATCCGAAAGGCCTCTTAATCCGTAATCAAAATTCAAAAAATGGTAGCCATTTTTATATTCATATCTGATATCTGAAAGGCCTCTTAGTATATTATACTGTATCTGTCCGTAAAGATCATAGGCAGAATTTTGAAAAACGGCCGCCATTTTGAATTTCTAATTTGTAAAAGGGTCGTTTTAATCTGTCTTAACATCCCTTTCGTCAAGTAACGATACAATATACAAGCTATACTATAATTATTCCTAAAACTATGATAATGAATTGAATTAAGTGTTGCCTTGCTGAATACCGAAGCGAAGCAAAGTAAATTAATTTGTGTAGATATAGTTTAGACCATTTCCGTCAGTATAAAAAGGCGGCAAATTTAATGTGGATGCGAAGGAGGAAATTTGAATTTCGCGCCTTTTTCTACGGACAAAGTGAGTTTGCCAGGGTATATATATATACACATTTAATCTAGTAATAATGTTATATATTACTTAACTTGCTGGAAGTATTCTTTTCACCACACCAGCTAGTAAAAGCTCTTTATCGTTCAAAAACAAATTAGAAAGTTGCATTTTATCCACAAGAGTGGCAAAGAAATTTTTCATCGCACTTCACACTTGCTCGAAAAAAAATTTTTATGCAGGTGTACTGAATGACAAAGGCCTATACCTATTGTTCCCGCGGGAGTTATGCAGTTATGGACTGTGAAAAATTTATATATAGCTTTTAAATAACATTAGAACCAAATTATCAACATTTTCCTATGCACTTCGCGAAATTAAAAAAAACTACCGACATTCAAACCGCACTCTCAACATACTATGCTTATGGTTACTCCTGGCTCTGCTATGGAATAATCTTATGGGGAAATAGTAGTGATGCTCCCTCCCTTTTTATTAAGCAAAAAAACCTGATACGGATAATCGTTAACATTGAAGAACCGGAAAGTTGCAAGCCATATACTTTGTCAAACACAAAATACTTACTCTGCCCTGCCTTTACATTCTGGAAACTTGCAAATTTGTCCATAAATACACATAATTTTACACAAAACGAGGAGACATACCCTCGTCCTACCCATCTAGACACAATTCTAGATTCATGCCACCATCCTCCCGATTAAAACTACATTCGTCTGGACGAACCCAAATATGTAGATTTCGTATAAGTAAGATCTTTCACAGCAATCGAGATACGAAAAAAGTGTTTTTTTAGGCAATGTTTAAAACAATCATAAATAAATAAGTATTCATTTTTTCACAATCCGGTAGACAAAAATGGAGATAAAAGATTGAAGAATCGATAGCCGCTTGTCTTATAATTCTATATGTAGTGCAAAAGTAGGAGATACGATTCAAAACTTGTCAAAAATAGATGAAAACCTCAGGTAGCCCCTTAAGGGGCCTTCCACACGAAAACCTGAAAACTGAACTGCTTCCACTTTCCACTGTTTGAAAACCTCATATCTCGAAATGGTTTTTGATATAGAATAGGTATTAAAAAAACCGGCCAGTGCGAGTCGGACTCGCGCACCGAGGGTTCCGTACTTTTTTTAAGTATTTGTTGTTATAGCGGCCACAGAAATACATCATCTGTGAAAATTTCAACTGTCTAATAGCTATCACGGATCATGAGATACAGCCTGGTGACAGACAGACAGACGGACAGACGGACAGACGGCCTGGCGGACAGACGGACAGCTTAGTCTTAGTAATAGGGTCCCGTTTTTACCCTTTTGGTACGGAACCCCAAAAAAAATTAACAATCTTAATTACACAAATGTGTCCGTCAAGCACTTCTGTTAAATGAATAAGATCAAAACGAAATTATTATAGGTAGGTAGTATTTTTTAAACACGAAGTGTACAGAGACAGATGTCATCTCAATAAAATTTTGGGAGATTTGGCGTTTTCATGTTTGGCGTTTCCATACAAGCGGTAGTGCCCCCTTAACCGCAGTCGTGATGCGACATCACGCGCCGGGATCCTAAGGATCGGCCCGGCCTTCGCTAAGGCTTATTGTCTTTAGATACGAATAAATTACTTATTAAATATATACCTTTAAGAGGAAACGATGCAGCGGATGAACTGGCCAGGAAAGGTTCAGAAACACCGGCATATGGACCCGAGCCAATTATGCCTCTACCAATATCCTACATACACAACCAGCTAGAACAACATCACAGACAACTGCACAACAAGTACTGGAATGAAATGAAGACATGCAGGCAAACCAAAGAAATTCTACCGGAACTGAACCACAAACTTACCAAAATATTACTGAAAACACCAAGAAGCCAACTACGTAAAATAGTAGGATTAATAACAGGACATAACACACTAAACAAACACCTACATATTATGGGTAAAACGGACAGCCCCATGTGCAGAGCGTGCATGGCAGAAGAAGAAACAACAAAACATATTCTCCTAGACTGTAAACAGGTAGAAGTATATAGGAGCAAATACCTAGGAAATCCATGCACACTAAAGGAAGCTACTAGCAACCTGAAGACCTTGCTAGGCTTCGTGGAGGAGCTGGGGTGGTTAGAGTAGCGCTACCTCGTTTCACGCAAAATAGGCACATTGGATGTCGAGTTGCGGAAAATGCCCAGCAAAACTAACTAACTAACTATACCTTTAAGTCTAAGGAGAGACTTTGCCTCCTTGTGTGTGTTCTACCGCCTGTACAATGGGCTGTGCTCTGAAGAATTGTTTGACATGATGCCAACGGCCGCTTTCTATCACCGCACCGCTCGCCATCGGCAAGGTGTTCAATGTGTTCATCCCCACACCCTAGCACCTAAATGGAATTTTCTCTGCTTAATGCAGCGCAACCGAGGTTTGAATTCACGATTTTTGACCACCACACACATATGAAAAGTTAAAAAAACCGGCCAAGTGCGAGTCCGACTCGCGCACGAAGGGTTACGTACCATTACGCAAAAAACGGCAAAAAAAATCACGTTTGTTGTATGGGAGCCCCACTTAAATGTTTATTTTATTCTGTTTTTAGTATTTGTTGTTATAGTGGCAACAGAAATACATCATCTGTGAAAATTTCAACTGTCTAGCTATCACGGTTCATGAGATACAGCTTGGTGACAGACGGACAGACGGACAGCGGAGTCTTAGTAATAGGGTCCCGTTTTTACCCTTTGGGTAAGTACGGAACCCTAAAAAGCAGCGTGATGCGACATCACGCGCCGGGATCCGAAGGATAGGCCCGGCCTTCGCTAATGCTCATTGTCTTTAGAATTGAATAAATTACACATTAAATGGGGCATTTTCTATGAAAAGGGACCTTATTGTCGATGGCGCTTACGCCGCACAGCGTCGCGCGGCATTGTATTTATATCGGAGCATCGTTAATAATTGCGAAAGCGCCATCGATAATAAGGTCCCTTTTTATAGAAAATACCACAAATATGTATTTTATAAGATATTCTCCATTATACGGATTAACCTCCATTAACCTCTTGTCTGGGTATGATAAGAATTTTTACATATCCTTTTGAATTTTTATCGACAACGATTTTTTCTTCTCTATTCTACACGGTGGCTAAAAAATAAGTGCATTCCCGTTGCCAGGGAGGTTTTGGGATTATACTGAGCATCTTTTACTATGGGACCAACCTCGATATCGCGAAAAAAAATTTGGCTGTTTCAAAAATTTTGGCTGGTCCATAATAGTAAAAGTTAGTCATTATAATCCCAAAACCTCCCTGGCAACGGGAATGCACTTATTTGTTTAGCCACCCTGTATATAGCACAACCGAGATTTAAAGAGTTTTTGAATTTGAATTAAACCCACGATTTTTGACCACCAAATGCCCCTTTAACCGCAGTCGTGATGCGACATCACGCCGGCCTTCGCTAATGTTCATTGTCTTTGGATTCGAATAAATGTGGCACCTATTTTCTATAAAAGGGACCTTATTGTCGATGGCGCTTACGCCATTATTAACGATGCTCCGATATAAATACAATGCCGGGAGACGCTGTGCGGCGTAAGCGCCATCGACAATAAGGTCCCTTTTCATAGAAAATGCCCGAAATTATCCCCCCTCATCTGGCAGAATATTGTCAGAAATACACTTCGCATAATACGTACCGCAGAAAACTTTTAGTCGAATAAATATATACCTATATACCTACTTGCCATTAAGTCATTTTGCATAATATTCATTTGGCAGAATTTTCTAAGTGGGTTAGATTAGGGTTTTCTGCCAAATAATATTATGCAAAAAGAAATTCTGCAAAGTAATATTATGCGAAAAGCAGTATGCGAAAGGTAATTCTGCCAAACGACATTTATACCATTATGCAATATAAAAATATGTCAAAAAAACTTTCTGCAACACAATAGGGAATCGATATTCAGACTTTGATAAGAGGGTTCCCTAGGGTACTGTACAGTTAGAAAACTATTAGCTTATAAAAAATTATGCGGCGGTGCTAAGCTAATAGTTTAGCCGACTTACTAGAATCAATTTAAGCTAGTTTAAAATAATAAATATTATAGGACATTCTTCCACAGATTGACTAAGTCCCACGGTAAGCCCAAGGAGGCTTGTGTTATGGGTATACTTCAATACATAGAAAACGCCCATGACTCAGGAACAAATATCTGCGCACATCACACATATAAATGCCCTTACCGGGTTTCGAACCCAGGACCATCGGTTTCACAGGCAGGGTCACTACCCACTAGGCCAGACCGGTCGTCGAAACGGTCGTCGGTAGTGTGAATTTAAGTATTAGGTATCGAAATTACAGTAACTGAAATTAAATAAAAAGTATTTTTGAAATACTTTCATAAATAAAATACCGTAGTGATAGTAATAGGTTACATGTAGTAGAAAATTGTTGTGCTCAGATTATATTGAACACCTCGTCCGCTTAGTAACTTCTGCTACTGACTGTAACAGCAAAGGCGTTTCCTTGTTCTGTGTTTTTTAATGAAAAATACCAAAATCACAATCTCATAACGGCCTTGAGCACAAATAATCACTTTCCACTTCTAAAATTGACCGCAATCTGTTCGTAGGATCATTGTTGAAAAGGTCGCAGTGCTCTTTTTGAGGCAACGCCCTGAATAAGTTCACATTGCTTAGATCCACTGTATAACATGAAGGATATTCTACATTTATTGAATTATATTTATAAACGTTCGTATATCAGTTTTGAACGATTCACGGTTAGTTTCAATAGACTTATATTGACCGGGATATAGACCGTGATTACCAGTACGCCATATGCGCCGGACGATATCGGCCTGTCAGTTGTTCGGAACTGTCAATTTTTTGTTCTAACTGACAGGCTGATATCGTCCAGCGGACTGATAATCAGTGGGCCCCGTTAGGTTCCCTGTGGAAAGTAAAGTACAGTCAGCGATAAAAGCTTTTACCAAAAAATGAAATTCGTGCAAAAAACTTATGTTAAATACTTTTGACGCGTAGTCTGATCTGCTACTTCTGATGCTGAGTACAGTTGGCGATAAAAGCCTGAAGATTTTTGTCAAAAAACTATCAGACAATAAATATTACAAGAAAACATGTCCTCTTATGTCAACAAAGATGGCCGACACGAATTAAAAGTCATCAATCGTGAAGCAAGTTGTTTCACACAACAATTATTGGGTGTAGCGGCTCGCGTCATTGCTTTATTGGATAATGTTTTAATTGTTAGCTATGCAAATGCAGGCTTATGAAATTGATTGAAGATGGAATAAATACTTATGAAATACTTAGGTCTAGAGCACTAATCTCTGTTGGTTGGCAACGAAGCTAGTTGTCCGTGATTACTTTTTATCAAGCAGATACGGCTGAGAGCGATACTACTTCAAACTTTATTTCAAGTTTCAAGTAGTTTATTTGCTTTCATGTTGTTGTACATAGGTTCTTATAAGATAAAAGTATCAAACATGAGCCCCGTTAGGGCATGGCAATTCTTAAAAGTAACTTAAGGCGCTTCGCGCAGTTTTTGGCCAAAAACTGTTACTTTTTAGAGCTTATAACTTCTAAATGAGTCAACCAAAAATTATGAAAAAAAAAAATATATATCTTCACTCTATGGACAACAATCGCAACATTTGACTTTTTCCTGAAATTTGTAGTTTCACCGAAAAAAAAATAACACGACAGGCCGTTTTGCGGCTAACTTTGCTTATAACTTCTAAACAGCTTAATCGATTAAAATTATTTTTAAACTAACAAAAATGTTTTAACAGGTTCTACAAATGCAACATAGCTTTTCTTAATCAAAAAATATTTTCTTAAGAAATCGAACGTTTTTCCACATTTCATGCGTATGCAGCCTGAAAATGGCGTGGCCGGCAGTCTTGTGGAAGCTTTGAGACGAGGAGGCTGTGTCGCTCGTCGCTCCGTGCCTTCCTTGCACTATGTTCGCTTATGCACAAGCAAAGTGCTATAATATCGGAGTTATTGTGCCCAAAGAATAAATAACTGCAGAGCGCTGATTTGGTTGCGACGCACATTAGCGAGCGCAACACGGTATTTTGCGGTCTATTACAATGAATGTAATGATAATATCCGTATATATTATACTATAATATACGTATGTTTGAGAAAACTTCATTTGAAATAAATAAATAAATGTTTACTAACCGACATATTATTATAATGTCATTCAAGTTTTACGTTTTGAATAATGTTCCATTCCATCTCGAAACAATAAATAATTGATTTGACATAAGCTACCTATTACCTATTACGTTGTATGTATGAATAGTACCTGTTAAAAAATATTGTTTTTGTAGTTTAAAAATAATTTTAATCGATTAAGAACTAGCAAAACGGCCTATCGTATTTTTATTTACGGAAAAACTTACTATTAAGTTTATTGTAGGTTTAGTTTAGTAGTAATTAGTGTTAAATAGTGTAATTGTAGTATGTACCCAGTAGTTTCGGAGATAAAGGGGGGAATGCTCATTTTTTGCCTATTTTCGTGAATAACTTCTAAACAATTTAAGTGCTTGTTGCTAGGCCTATTTTAATAATGAATATATTGAATTGAATTGAATTGACTGTTTATCCTAAATTTATAAAAAATATACATTTGTGATTCTCACAATGAGCTCTTTCATTTGATATGTAACACGATATAGTTTGTAAAACTTTTTTTTTTTAATTTTCTCTTTTACCCCCCAAAAGTGGCCCCCGTGTTTAAAATTAATTTGTTTACGTTACATGTCCGTCTTTGGGTCACAAACTTACATATATACACCAAATTTCAACTTAATTGCTTCAGTCGTTTCCGAGAAAATAGGCTGTGACAGACGGACAGACAGACAGACAGACGCACGAGTGATCCTATAAGGGTTCCGTTTTTTCCTTTTGAGGTACGGAACCCTAATAATGATGATATTCCCACGTAATGATTGAGAAAACTTCGAACTTCGAAAAATAACACATTTGTAGTAGTATATGAAGCTAGTAGGTACTTTAATTTTATAAGTTAACTATTAATGGCATTATTTTAATTTATTTATTACGGATAAAAACGCAAAATAGGCGCCAGTCGTCGAGTTGCGGAAAATCGCCCTTTCTACAATACAATACAATACGGATAAAAAAAACTGTATAAAATAAACGCACTGTACGCCTCAATTTAGTACATACCAAGCTTTAGCTATAAATCTTATTCCCGTCGATTTGACTTAGGTATTTATTTGTAAGAAACAGATAAAACACAAATTAACTAATTGAGGCTTGTAAAGTATAATGCATAAGGGAATATATTTTTATTATAATTTACGAACTAAACTACACGCATGATCTACTCATACTCAAACAACAAAATATCTGCAAAAGATACACAAATACGAGGTATAGCGCCAAATGCCGCGCGCCTCTGGGCTGTAGGATTCGGGCGCCATTTGGTGGTGTCTTGTTGCTGACAATCCCAAGAACTGGTTGTCCGCGGGCCGGGGTTTGGAGACCCCTGCTCTAGGCTAGAGGCCAAACTTTTTTCGGCAACCGCAGCGAGCGGTGTAGCCGGTGTACCGCAATTAAGGTTATTACGAGTTTGAGTAATTCGTCGACGCGCCTGTTAAGGGGATCTCATGCCCCAATGACCTTCGATTTGAATCCCTTAGTTTACTAATGTTTTTTGTAGCTTATCATATTAACAGCAACGGATTTTAGCAATATAGTATCCCATATTTACTTCAAAAGTTCATTGTTTTCGAAATATTAGGCATCAAAGTTGAACAATTTTAGGCCAAAAAACTGGTTTTCTGGCCATAACTTTTGTGTTAATTAGTTTAAAATTAAAACCTAAGACAAATTTTTAGAGACGTATAAGACGAACGCGCCCGATGGTGGCCCTCGCGAATTTCTGAGGTGCAATATGCCCTTCAGGTAAAAAAGTTTGGAGAGGCCTTGAGAGAAGTACAGTGACAGTGCGTGGAGTGCCACAATGAAAATGTATTGTAATTAGTGGTTTGGTTTATTAAAGATTCAGTTTTGTTCGTATTTATTCCTCAAAAATACTTGACGTACACATTTGTATAGTGTACGTCATATATACCAATAACCTTAATAGGGTCTATTACTGTAATGTTCCTCCGCCAGAGTGCAGCACTAGTGCACATACTAAACCATAGACTAACTTATACATAAGTACCGGTCAATTCGAACAACGTGATAATCCATACTAATATTATAAATCCATACTAATATTATAAATGCGAAAGTCTGTCTGTCTGTCTGTGTGTTACCTCTTCACGCTTAAACGGCTGAACCGATTTAGTTAAATTTGGTATACAGATAGTTGGAGTCCCGGGGAAGGACATAGGATACTTTTTATCCCAGAACTCACCCCTCAAGGGGGTGAAAAGGGGGGTGGAAATTTGTATGGGGAATCAATAACCGCTGAACCGATTTAGATGAAACTTGGTATGGGGATAGTTTGAGCTGTGGGAAAGGATATAGAATAACTTTTATCCCCGAAATCATCCCGTAAGGGTATAAAAAATGGGGTGGAAATGTATAGTGTGGACCAATTTGGGGGTGAAAAAAGGATGGTTTAAAAAGGAGATTTGTTTAAGAATTAAGGTAAGTACCCAAATTACTAATTCAACGCAGACGAAGTCGCGGGCAAAAGCTAGTATACCATAAGGACGAAAATTGCTTGTATCTTTATACGAAAAACCTGTCAGAGCGTCCTTATGCTAAGCGAAAATGTGGTACCTTTCTGCGGTGCTTGAAAACGTCACATTTATCCATATATTTATGTATGTATATCGTCGCCTAGCAGCCATAGTACAGTCGCCATCAGATATATCGGAGCGGCCAAGGTGCTCACAAATATCTGAACACGCCTCTATTGTCAAGGCGTTAGAGTGCGTGTCCAGATATTGTGAACACCTCAGCCGCGCCGATATATCTGATGGCGACTGTACAAGCTTTGCTTAGTTTGGGGCTAGGTTGATCTGTGTAAGATGTCCCCTGATATTTATTTATTTTATTTATTTATCTCGTTAATGCTTACGCTCAGTGAGATTGAGAGAACACGAACCTACGGGGCCTTAAGAGAAGAAGAATACCAAAGTAGCTTAACATACATATTCTATTACTTAACACAAATTGAACGTAACAGGTTATGTCACTTTTGGCTATACGGATTCAATATGGTCATTCGGAGTGAACTTTACTGCCAAAGGTTAACTATTTTTCATAAATACTTTCACCTGTGTTGGGTTGGATAACGATTGTATAATGTGGAGTCCAGACGGGACAATTTTCCGCCAATCTGATTAAATTGTCCGATCAAATCAAGCCGTCCGGTAAACGCCAATTTGGCTCGCTCGCCAAAATTACCGATAAAATGGAGGTGCGGACGCAAAATACCAATTTGTGACTAGTATTTGCGTTTGGGGGGCATTTCTTTAATTAAGAGATATATTTGATATCACCATAAAACTAAAATTGGGGATTAAATTGGAGATTGACGCCAATTTCTTTTCTGATCAAATCGGTCGATTTGATCATCCCGTCTAAACTCCACTTAAGAATCCATACTAATATTATAAATGCGAAAGTCTGTCCGTCTGTCTGTCTGTGTGTTCCCTCTTCACGCTTAAACCGCTGAATCGATTTAGATGAAATTTGGCATACAGATAGGTTGAGTCCCTGAGAAGGACATAGGATAGTTTTTATCCCGAAAATCATCCCTTAAGAAAGTAAAAAGCGGGGTGGAATTGAGATAATTAATGAAGTGTCTGATAATTTGTGTGCATAATATGCTCAAATTGAATAATTGCTATAATACTTTCTCCAGGCGCTATTCTTACTCTAGCTAAGGTTACTAAGTCCACGCAGACAAAGTCGCGGGCAAAAGCTAGTTAAGTATAATTAAAGTGCAACGTAAACATGACGTAAAATAATAGAAATTAAATAAAATGGAACTAAAAAATTTCAATACTAAATTGAAACTATTGCCATGTTTAAGCATTTTACGTCAAAAATGTGACAGTTACAGTCTGGCAAAAAAGAGTAGAAATTAAAAAGTGGCAACACTGTAGTGTCCTCCCGTTTTTCTTAGATTGATTTGAAAGGGACGACACTACAGTGTTGCCACTTTTTAATTTCTACTCTTTTTTGCCAGACTGTACGTAGGAAGTGGCGCCCTCAATAATTTTCTACAATTTCTTGTCGGACTATACATAAATATGGGCCGATTTTTATATTTGTCGATTTTTATTGTTCGATTTCGATAAAATTTGATGGATAGATAGTTACCTCTGTACAATATAAGAGCTTACCGTATGACATTAAGGCCCCGTAGGACCGTGTTCTTTCCTCATTCTCTCTCTGAGCGTTAGCGTAAATAGATAATAATATTGTCAATAATATCTCCTATAACCTTTTCGTTGCAGCGCCATCTCTTGCTTCCTCCTTTTAATATACTGGTCTCTCTTCTTCTGCGCCATGTTAAGTATTCGTCTCACGAACGGATCTTTTACAAGCTTCATCTTAACTGCGGCTTCGTCGATCCTTACAATCGACATCACGCCTCTCTTTCCCGCGTCAGTCTGACTGTCTGTCGTGTCGGTGTCTGCACTGCTTGGTGTTGTATCTGCAATGCTTGGTGTTGTGTCTGCACCGCTTGGTTTTGTGCCTATACTGTTTGTTGTTGTGTCTGCACCGCTTGGTTTTGTGCCTATACTGTTTGTTGTTGTGTCTGCACCGCTTGGTTTTGTGCCTATACTGTTAGTTGTTGTGTCTGCACCGCTTGGTTTTGTACCTATACTGCTTGGTGTTGTGTCTGCACCGCTTGGTTTTGTGCCTATACTGTTTGTTGTTCTGCCTGCACCGCTTGGTTTTGTACCGTCTGTTTGTTTTCTGTCGGGATTTTCATTAGAGTCCGTTGTAATTGCCTTTTCCGTCGGTCTACTAGCCTGTCTTAAGAATTGTTTATTATTCTTCTTGTGTACAGAATTTAAAATTTCTTGAAACTGCCTATGCTTGACTTCGGTTTCATATAGCGCTATTAGTTTTTTAATCAAGTAATTTTGTTTTGATATAACTTGCATCATCACATTCATCTTATTAACTGGTTTAGTATGTACACCATACATATTTCTAAGATTTATACTTTCGTTATCGTATAAAGGCTCTCTCTCTGTCATTGTATTGTAAAAAGTAACTTTCTCTGTAATTTCATTGTAATCATAATCTCTTTTATGTCTTTCATTTTCAGCCAAATCATCATCTTCATATTTATTGTACATGTTATTGGTATCATACTTGGGTATGGCGACATTAGTGTTGCCTTCATCTCTTTTTTGTCTTTCATTTTCAGCCACATCATCATCTTCATATTTATCGTATATATTATTGGTATCATACTTAGGTATGGCGACATTAGTGTTGCCCTCATCTGTTTTTTGTCTTTCATTTTCAGCCACATCATCATCTTCATATTTATCGTATATATTATTGGTATCATACTTAGGTATGGCGACATTAGTGTTGCCCTCATTTCTTTTTTGTCTTTCATTTTCAGCCACATCATCATCTTCATATTTATTGTATATATTATTGGTATCATACTTGGATATGGCGACATTAGTGTTGCCCTCATCTCTTTTTTGTATTTCATTTTCAGCCACATCATCATCTTGATATTTATCGTATATATTATTGGTATCATACTTAGGTATGGCGACATTAGTGTTGCCCTCATCTCTTTTTTGTCTTTCATTTTCAGCCACATCATCATCTTCATATTTATTGTATATATTATTGGTATCATACTGAGGTATGTCGGCATTAGTATTGGCCTTATCTAAAGCTTCATTGTAAACAAAAACAGGAGTAACATACATTTTACTAAATGCGGTGTTCATTTCAAATGGCGGAGTGACAATAAACGCCTCTTTTCTCTTTATTCTGAATTGGTTGAGTTTTTCTTTTATATCATGATGGTTTCTTCTTAGCGATCTGTCACCGTAGGCACCATACGACATTTCGCCCCAGTTGACTGGAAAGATGATTTAGACTTTATTTATAACTAGAAAAAAGTAAATAACTTATGAAATTACATTACAATGCATAAGGCCCTCTTAAGGGCGTTCTTTAAGTGTAATTATAGTGGTGATATTTATTTATCAAATTTATTACATTATTTATTATTTATTTATGTAAAACAGTTACGTACACGGGTCATTTTATTAAACTTTTTTTAATTTAGTACTTTTGACGTTTTCTTTTACTGTGAATCACTAGTTATTTCGATCATAATAGGAGAAAAAAAAGTGTTTCCAGATTTTTATTTCCATTTCGTTACCATTTTTCATAGACTTTGTATGAAAGTAACTTATAAAAGGAATAAAAACTGTATAGAAATTTTGTCACACCTATTTTGGGTTCGAAAGAGCTCGTGATTCTGAGTAGAAATAAAAAAAAAAAACAAAAAAATAAGTTCACTCTACAACTTTAAATAAAAAAAGCGTTCAATCAAGTAAATTATAAATAAGTTATTTACTACTGTACTCAAAGTAGCTTACATGTCAATAAAAATATTATTATTGATATATAAGCAGAAAACAACATTACAAAATAACACACGGCAACTCTGCTATTTGCAAACTTTTGAATTACCTCATTTAATGCTATTGAAACAATAAAATAAGTTTATCTTTTGCATTATTATTTCGATTGTACTACACAAATTTAACGACATATAAAAACAAAAGAAAAACTTTATTTTCCTTTTCTTAATGCTGAGAGCTATTTGGAAATGAAACAAGAGGAAGAAAAAAATATTTTCAAAAACCTAAAATATATAATTGAAACATGTCTCAAGGTAAGTAATTTGAGAAAAAAGTTTCAAGAAAGCGCGACCTTACGATAAAATTGATCATCATACTACCCAAAATAAAAATAAAAATCTAATAAGACTTGTCCTAGACACAAGACAGCGCCACTTTTCTCGGTCCTGTGCGACCTCTCGCCAATTGTTGACTAGAAGAATATCAATTGGAATTGTTGATCACCATGTATTTTCCTATTTCAAATGACGATAAAAATATTTAATTTTTCATCATTTCAGAAAAACAGAAGATCTAACTTCAAGATTATACTAACGCTTGCAAACTGCATTAATTTTACGATTCAGAGATACCAAAATTATATACTTCACCAATTTTAAATTTTAGTCAAAAGTAAATTTAATATATTAGTTAATGTAAATAAAATGAAACAAACTCAATCTTAATAAAAATGATATCTGCAGCATAAAGTAGGTAGTATTTCCTCACTAAATTTTGTAAGTTTGAAACATTGGCAAAAAATCTGTTTACTGCATATTCTGTCTTTGAGGCGACTGAGTACTCTGGATTCACAAAACTTAGCCTTTCATTCATATTTGGCCAGACCTCCAACCGCGGAAAATGGCGAGAAATCGTACGGCAAGCAACATCTCTGCCCTGTCAGCCCTGTGCCTGACGTCAGCAGTTGACCACGACACTGCAAAGAGTATAACGACAAAGAAGAAGATGTGTGTGGTGGTCAAAAATTGTGCATTCAAACCTCCGTTGTGCTGTATGGAGCAGAAAATATTGTTATCGAATAAAATGCAAAAAGATGACTAAAATTCATCAGGTTCCTCACCTCATCAAATCATCATGTCATACTTAGACAAGATGTTAAAATAGAATTGACAGTTAAACTAAGTTATCTCTTATCACATTCAACAAACACAGAAATCAATGAAACAACAAACAAGTTAGATAAATAAAACGTTTATTTGGATGCTGCAAAAACACACAATATAAGTTGACAATGAAATGCAAGGACAAATGAATTTGAACAGTAATGAGCGTTTATGAAACGCAATGAAATGAAAAATCTTTATTTTAAACAACTAGTGGACCAAAGATGAATACATAATAATAAAAATATATTTTCAAACTAAAAACTGCAAAATATGTTATGGCTGCGATGGATTACGCAACCTCGCATAGTCAAGAAGCCGGCCGGGGACCCGCCGGAACTTGCCACCCTTTGACCAAAATTCCTCCTTGGTAAAGGAACGCTAAGTTCAGTAGGACCCTCATCACAGAATAATTAAAACTTGCATTTATTACATACGTTTTTCGGCACGTCTGTGAAAACTGTGAAGAGACAGGACCATCAAGGCTCAGACCAAAAAACAAACACCGTGGCCATTGTAAGGTAAACGTTTCTAGTGTTTAACAGGCTAATTCCAATAGTTGACAGCCCGTTTGTCATTGTAGTTGGCAACTATTGGGACAGTGCTCAGCACTGGGACATTTAAAATATAATTAATCTCATTAGAACCAGATAGATTCGTTGTTGGTAAATGTGTTCCAGCCACTCTTTTATTTTTGCCTGTTACCTGCCGTGATTCTTCTCACTTGATGTTCTCATCGGAAGATCAGCGCTGGAAGTCGCCAGCAATATGCTGAGATGAGGACATTTCGTGGCACTTTATTCTTTCTACGTTTTTGTTATGGCTAGGTTGTCTAGGGAATAAAAATATTTCATACAATACAATAACATAACATCGGGTCACCACTTCTATACCCTTATTATCAATATTTTAGTTTTAAAATAATGTTATTTCATTCTGTAGGAAAGCACGTAATTTCTTCTACACAATCATCGTTTCCTGTTTCTTGTCTTAAAGATTGTTTACGAACTTTGTTATTACATGAATTTCCTTTATTCGTCGTAGATCTTAGTTTGTCATTTTGCTTATTGTTAGTTTTAGATTGAAATAGCGCCGCTAGTTTTTGAACTAATTGGCTTTGTTCATTCAAAACGTCCATCATATCATTTATGGGAAGACGAGCTTCATATTTGTTGTCAAATTTATTCGAATCATTTTGGTCGATGTTTTCGTAATTTGCATTTGATTCTATTGAAGTTACAACATCGTCATCAAAAGATTTCCCGTGTACATTAGTATTTTTCGTAATTATATCACCGTCGTTTAGACTTTCAGGAATTGCAATATTCATTTCAAATGGTGGAGTGACGACGAAAGCCCCTTTTCTTTTCATTTTGAATTTATTAAGGTTGTCTTTTATCTTAAGTTGGCCATTTGTTTCATATTCTTTATGATCCATTTTCCCTAGTTTGACTGGAAATAAAATTTGAGCTTTAATGATGACGCGACATCACTGCCGACTGCATTGCTGCTGCAAATTTCAAAATCGAAGTTGCTGACCGAATTTTTGTCAATTGCGACATCAATCCAGTCGGCAGTAATGTCGCGCTGCAATACTGCAGCAGTAATGCTGGTGTATCTTAACTTTGGGAGTAAAGGCGGCAAATCAGGGGTCTACAATTACATGTATA